>NC_090937.1:1123702520-1124005550 GCF_040938575.1 Ambystoma mexicanum | reverse complement strand
TTACTCTATGCTGCATTGTTTTTCTTACCCATACTCCTTCTGGTTAAAGAGATTGCTGATTGTAACATCACCCCAAGGGTGATCCTTGTATAAATATTAAATAGTGTGATATATGTATTCAAATTAATAAAATAAATCTTTTAACTTTGCAAAACAGCCTGCTTCCTGGTCAGTGAGACCGGGGGGGATTCAAAGAGAGGGGCGTCATATAAGGGTACATCATTCAGAAATAAAAGAACTTATAGATCAAAATATATAATTAAGGGTTCCAGCTGTGCATCACACGCTAGGCATTGACTTGGGTGGAGTGCCTGGTTGAAATCACTTACAGGCCCTGCTAGTCATGTTTGGCAGGTCGGTTCCCGGAGGGCAAACCTCTAAGGCTTCAATAGCGCAGTGAATGGTGGAGGCCCTCACCGAATCCTATAAATTGCAGAACAAATCATGCACCCAAAATATGCATGCTCATGCTGTCGGGGCCAAAGTGGCAGCGGTAGCTTTCCAGAGACAGGTGCTATGGCAGGTCATTAGCAAGGTAGCCACATGGGCCCCGCCATCAGCTTTTTGTAAGCACTACTGTCTGGATGTTGGGGCCATGGCAGATGCTCAGTTTGGACAGGCTGTCCTCAAGAATTTGTTTGCTAAGTGATCAAAGTCACTCCTCCCTTAGGGCGTTAACGGTTGTATTCACGCATACAGTATAGAGGAAAGGGAACGGGACACAGGAGTAATTAAAAGTTACTCACTGTAGTGACTAATGTACTATTAGCCCATAATACCCTTTCCTCCATACCACCCCCCCATTTAGCCCCCAGTATAAATAGGTTAGGCTAGTGTAGCCATCCGGCACGTACAAGGGGACTGGGGCCAGGCGCTGCAGGGCGGGACTACAGCAGCGTGGTCACGCTTCTAGCCGCGCGTATGCATACTTGTACATTTAAAGGGGAAATGCTCTTTTCTGGAGGACTGGAGGAAAAAAAGTTCCGGTGTCCCATCCCTAGGGAAGGATACCCATACAGTATGGGGGAAAAAGGGTACTATGGATTCGGGGTACGTTGGTCACTACGGTGAATATCTTCCAATTTTTTACCAGTGATTATGCAGCTAATGCTGTCATGAGGACAACCACTGTGGCAGCACTTTTCAGAATTTAAATCCACAAAATTGAGTCAGGAAAATGGATGTGGGGGTGCTAGAGAAGAAAGGAGGAAAAGACTCCTAATTTGAAGGGAACTCTGAATGATGAGACAGTCAAGCAGTCTCCTGTTTGTTTCGAGCCCTCAGCATAAAACAAATCACTGCAAAAAAGCTGTTGCAGTCATAACACTGTGGGATCCACATTGAGGCTGGACACAATTCTTAGGTTAAAACACACAAAATGTGTCTCATGGGTCAAACTCAAAACATAAGGTATTAGAATAGTCTTTTCTCAACAGTTCCAACACAGTGAGTTTCCTTGTAAACTTCACAAGGTTCAGGGTTTCTCTCCACCAATCAGTCTCAAGAGAACCCTTGACTGATGTGGCTGTAGCTCTCGGTAAGTATCTAGCGCTTTTCTTATGTGATCAGCTGCTGAAAGTTACACTTGCAATGGTTGGCGTCACTAGACAACAGGTACACCATACTCTAGTCATGGCCTTTGATTGCACTTCAAATGTACTGTTCCCAGATGTCTATAGATATGTACAAGCAAGCTCAGGACTGACACATGGAGTCATGTGGTGGTTTGAGTGAATATACGACAAATGTAAATGCAGGCAATGGACAGGGTTTTGGGTGGATGGTGCATGTCATCATGGGTTGGATCCAGGCACCCGTTCAAAGCAGCGTGTGTCAAGTTGGCTTCACATGTCCTCTGTAAGTGGAGGGTATGCTGCTGCTTCCAGCAGGCCTGCTCACTAACATATTGGGGGCTAATGGCACATGTGTTTATTCCACTACACCAGTGAAGTTGGGAATATCTGCAGTGTGAAAATAAAACAGACATTGATGGCTTCCTGTGTAGTGGGGCTGCAAATGTGTCTCTGTGCATGCTGCATAAGTGCTTGGAGGACCTGGGCCAGGACTGCAGAAAAGGCAGGCTGGCACATTCCGTGCCACATACCAATAGGGTATGTTACAGGGAAGGTCAATCTGACTTGCAGGACTGACACCAACTTCAGAAGTATGGGGCTGGATTTGCTCAGGTTGGTGGCACGTTGTATATCCTGCATGATCACCTACAGAAGGCATGTGATGTGGTATGAGACTTGAGGGGATTGTCTGAGCCTGCGGATGTCGGGCTGCTGCCTCCGCATCCTGCTCAATGTGGCCTACCTCCTATTCCTCTGCAGCTGCTTGTCTGCCTTCAACAGTATAATCGGCTTCTGATCAAGTTAGATCAGCACTCCTCCTCGTGAACCATTTATAGTTCTATTCAAGGGATGGGCTGAACCTGCCAATGCGGCCCATGGCGCATGTTGTTGAAGACGGTAGCGAGCATAAACATTTGACTGCATTGTATTGAATACATATGTTTATGTGCAGTGGTCTCTTTTTGTGTGTGGGATGATCTTTATACGGGGTGGGATGTTCAATGGTGGGGGCACCATTATAATTTTCTCATCTTGCTCAGTTTCATACGTCCTACGTGTTGCAGGCTTGCCTGTACATTGCAGTCAGAATTTTTCATTCGGCCTAGCTGACTGTAATTATCTCTTTTGGGTTTTTTTGTTGTCTTTTTGCTTCTTTCTTAGCAGATTGTGAGACTTAAATACTCATGTTTTTTTTCTATCGAATACCGTCGGCAGACTTTACTGAGGATTCCACTGGCATATATTTGTCCCACGCTGTAGCCGAGCCTAATGTGTCGGTATTGTGGAATACTGCACATTTTACTGTTAAAGCAGGGACTGTAATGAGATCCTATGTACATTGCTTGGAGGTCTGACATTCTTGAGGTATGGTATCCTTCAATGCAGTGGACGCATTACAAAATATCTTTTAAAGAATAAAAATCGCAAGGTAGCCACTTCACTTCAATCTGATAACTTAAGTGGCATCCTATGCCCAACACTGTGTGTCCAGAAGATGCTGATAGTAAAATATAGGCAGGCAGGATGAGAGTCTTGAAACTGGATGGGTTACAGTGTATACACAAAGTCTCTTTCAAAGCATTTCATAAAATTGAAATCACCTACATGTAACTGGCTTATTTATTTCTTGACAAAATAATGCATGTTTGACTAGTCATTGTTTTCTGTCCCAAAGGTGAACTTTATGATCTACTACTTTTATCGAATGCTCTACTGGGCAGTTGTATTTCGTATGTTCACGCAACTATTTGGGACAACATTTCTAAATGACCAGATGTCACCAATTTGATGGATGATTTTATTTGTACCTCTTCTTCTTTGAATTTTAGACTTGGATACATTGGGTTACCATGCTTGGGAGTCTCAGTGGGTACTTCGTCTTCACGCTGGCTTTTGGAGCGACCTGTCTTAACTGCAACCCTCCAGCAAACCCATATTGGATCATGGAAAAACACATGGCAGATCCCATATTTTACCTTGTTATCATCCTCACTACCACACTAGCTCTTCTACCCAGGTATTATGCATTCAGTTCAGAAACGCAAGTCTTAATATTCTTCTTGGTAACAATGTTTTTATATATAACTGTATTTTAGTGCTGCAGCATGTGCCCTTTTATAGAAGGCTACCAACTACTGCCAATGCATATTTCTTTATATTTAAGGACATGCACTGTTTTCAGAAACATTTTTGAGTTACCATGCTTCCTCTCTCGCTCTGTAGTTCATAATCTTTCCTAGGTCATTATACACAATTCACTACTCCCATTGAAGAAGCTTTTTTGTTCAAATGAAAGATACAGTGCAGACAGGATGCTCTAAAATGTTTCATGTCAGTGACTCATGTTAATTTTTAAATTGCTACTGGGACCTTTTGTCTTTCATTAAAAAAGACGTACAAGGGATTATTTCTTTTTAGTGGCTATCAAATTAATCTACTGTGACGTTGAAACACTTGCGTGGCACCCTCAACCGAATGGGTCCTCTCTCGGCATTGATCGATTGTCTATAGTATCCAGCCTAATGGAATGCTACAGCCTGGAGTTATTTTAATAATGAGTTATTAGAAAGTCTGACACATGACTCTGATTGAGGTTAGTGTGAAAGTGGCTGGGTGGACTGTTCTACTGCATTTAGGGTGCATGCCTGAATCTATCACCTGCCTTTCATTATTAGGTGAATGTATGGTCAGTGTGTTGAGTCTGTGTGTTTCTGGGCTCTTGAGGATCCCTCTCAGCAATCGTGGCTGGCACAATGTGTTCTTAACAAATTAGTTTACTTTTAGTTTAAATTGGAGGTGGTTCTCAGCTAGGCAAAGCATTCAGTCAGGAAACTGTGCAAGTTATGAGGGAGAGAGAGAGAGCCAATGCAGCCTATTTGTTGGATTTCTGTTTTTCACCTTTGCTACAGAGGCCGTTTGATGCATTCAGTGTTGTATTTGTGGTTATTGGTTTCTGAATTTGTCTTGTATAACATGTCAATCACCAGGTTTACATGGATTTGGGTAGGTGTCCCCAGACATGTGGATCTGGGTTTCCAAGGTCTGGCTGAAATGGGCTAAGTCGATGTGGAAAGCAATCGCCAATTGGGTCGATCCTTGTCTCACTCTGCAGGTGATTGTGTTTATTTTAGATAGACTGAACCCTAGCCTGACTTTGGTAATTTTAATTATCCAGGAATGGTGGATAACTGCTTAGGACAACTAACAGTTGCAGCTAATTCTCAGGATGGTCTGTCAGCACAATGTGATCAGTACTATTAAGAGGCGATATGCCAAAAAGTATCAGCACACATGTCTCTTGTTGATCTCAGGCTGTGAGCAATTCTTCTGTGATGTTCAGTAATGTTATTCTGGTTCCTGAATGATATTGCAAGCCAGACTGGAAATCTAGGAGCTTGGAATGCAACGGCCCACACCGAATAGACCATTTTATTCCAGGTGAGGGAATAATAGTGTGGTGACCACTGATTCCAGTTTCTTACATTGTATTGTAATCCTGATACAATTCTATAGTTTGACATGGAAACAGGTCCAGATTTGGCCCTTTTAAGAATAGCACAATGATTGTGTGGTGTAGAAATGGAGAGTGATCCAGTGGTGGTAGAGGAATTGAAGAGTTTGGTGACAACCTACGTTTAGGATCTTGGCATTACATGTTTCTTTTGGTACTCATTCTTTTGCCTATTTTAAGGAAGCAATGCTTTTAAGGATGCCAGCTTTATAATTGGGGTGATTTTGCTTTGGAGACTCATGCAGTGCTTGCTGGTCTGGTGTGTAGGACTCCTGAGATATTTCATGAGAGGGAGTCCATGTTGCTGAAGTTCAGCAGCTATTCATAGAGTGGCATGTATAAACTGCAGGCAAGGGATGTGCCCAGTTTTGAGTCCACCAGTTTCCTTTAGATTTTTAAAATCTCTTTAATGGAGTTTTATTTTGTATTACTCTTACCTCCCATCCCCTTTCCTCCATACTGCATGCATGGGCGTCCCTCCTAGGAACGGGACAGAGAACCTTTTTCACCAGAAAAAATCTTCTTCCCCTTTAAATCTAGAGGCGCGCAGGGATGTGGCCCTGGGAGCATGCACTCCCCTGGGTCCGGCCACTGGCGCCACCCCTTAGTCCTCTTTTCTGCATGGACGGGAACGGACCGCTTTCACCAGCGCTCCTGGGTTTGGCTTTGGCCTTGTAATTCCACATGCTCTTCCCCGGATATTGTCTTTTTTGTCTTTTTCTTCTAATCTTTAACCAGGTACTCTGTCCTCTGGCGCCACGCTCCTCCCCGGCGCATGTCGACGTTCTTCAGTTTCCACAGGTGTCCTGCCTGTGAGGGTCTCTTCCAGACGTCCGACCCCCATGCTTTGTGCCTCCGCTGCCTTGGCCCCAGACCACGGCTGGGAGGGCTGTACTGCGTTGCGACACGCTTACACCACGAGCTCTGAAGAACAGGTTAGCAAGGTGGGGGGGGAGCTCTTCCAGAAGTCGCCTCCAAAGGACTCGAAGATTTTCATCAAGCTCAAGTCAAGGTCCAAGGCAGGGCCTCTCTTTACCATCGCACCCCGCAAAGGCGATCCCTTCCCTAGGAAAAGTCTGAGCGGGAGGGACCGTTCAGGTTCTCACACCAGCGCATGTACCGAGGCTGATCCAGCTACCGGCCGCTAGGCCGAGGAGTCGCTAGATCCTTCCGGAGACCGTGCTGAGGGACTGCAGGGTTCTTTTATCGGGTGTCTGCCCGAGTGGCTATGCCCTAGTACCGGACAAATGTCTGTGGTGGCGCCTGTAAGCAGCACTACCAGTGATTCAGCCGAGGGCTCTATGCCTACCAGGTCTCGCCCTGAGGTGCAGGGTAGGCCTCAAGCTCCACTGCCAAGAGTCCCGGAGTTGGCCTGTCCCAGTGAGCCAGGCACCATGACGCAGGCACGTGGCATGCAGCTCGACAAGATGGCCACCGCACCAGACAAGATGGCCGCTCATCCGACACCGACCCCGTTTGGGGAGCAGGTAGGAGATTGAGTGTCCAGGTGGGACTGGTCTTCACCAGGCACGTGGCCTACAGCTTATCCTTCTACACCGCAGGGCAATTACCCCATGTAACCAGCAAGGCAGAGTACGCACAGGCCCCAGCAGCCAGCCGTGACACTCTCAATTCCACCTGCCACCCCACCAGCCTGTGAGGACAGTTTTTTTTTTTATTAGTTTTTTTTTTTAGCAGTTCCTCACGTTGATGAGGTCCCCTCTGATGGGCTCCATCCTTCTGGATGTGATCAGGGACATGCTGCCTCCAGTCCCTCTACCAGCACCCATAGTCATCCATAGTCGTTCCTGCTATCGCTCCAGTGCCTCAGGCCCCTGTGCAGCCCCTGCTGCCCACGCCGGGTCCTTCGATTCCGGCTCCCTTGCCTCCTACAGTTCAGGCGGTTCCACACCAGCCTCCACTGCAGCCGCCGGCTCCGGTCCCCACACCTCAGCCTACGGCTCCCAGTACTCATCCAACGGCGACAGACCAGTCGGACACCCTGGTGGACACAGATGAGGAGAAGGACCCTGACACCATCGTCAGCTAAGGCCTTCCATGATCGGCTAGCAGGTTTGGCTGAATACTTGGGGCTTCCACAACCTGAGGTTGAACAACCTGAGCGGGGGTCCTGGCCGAAGTCCTCTCTCCCCCCGCGGCTAGAACAGGGATTCTGATGTAGAAGGACGTTGTTGCCTTGGCCAAAAAGGGATGGCTGAAACCCCACTCAGCGCAGCCCACCAACGGGCGCCTCGACGCCAAGTACGCGCAGTTGGAGGGGGATACACTCTTGTAGTCGGCACACCTTCTACTAAACTCCTCTGTTATTGCCGCGGCTTCCATGTACTCGAAGCCTCAGTCTTCATCGGCCACCTCATCCTCGGCTCTGCTAGGCAAGGAGGAGACGGTCTTGGAGGTGTATGAAACAAAGGTCTACTCCAACGCCTCACTGCACCTTGGTCCGTATAGTGCGGATGCCATGCTCGCAGCTGTTAACCAGAGGCTTTGGTGGGAAATAGCCGACAGTCAGGCACGTTTCAAGGCGGGGCTGGCAGAAGACAAGATGGTGGCTCACGACATGGAGACCACAGTGGCGCATATTGACACCTCAAGGCGGCCATCTGCATCGCCACGGACATGAGAAGGACTGCTTGTCTCTGGGCTAGCAAGTTCAACCCGGGCGTCCAGGAACGCATATTGGACCTTCCATTCGAGGGTAGAAACCTCTTTCATTCCACCACGATGAGGAACTTGATGAGAACAGTTCCCAGACTGCGAAATACTTATCCACCCTCACAAAGTCCACAACCAAGACCTACAGTCAAACGCACCAGCGTTCCGACAAAGGTCGGGCCTTTCGGCGGGTTCCAGGGCTTCCAAGAACGACGATCCAGGCAGCCTGACCGATCTCCGAGCCAACACTGCCGCAAACAGCACAAGGCAGGGAATAAGGGCTTCTTTCATTCCCCCTCCTCAGTGTGAAAAGAGGCATGACACTTCCATTCCCGGTCCATGGGTCTCCAGTGGGAGGGGGCGAGTGGAGGTGGGGGGGTCAGGCTTGCCTTCCACGCACAGTTTGCATGCGAGGTTCGCGGAAACCTGGATCCTATCAGTAGTGTCCATGGGCTAGCGCCTACCGGTCCCTCCCTCTCCTCTCTCCTCCCCTCCACTCCCACAGATTGGGACAACAACTCTGTTGGCGGAAATTCAATTGCTGTAGAGAGCCATCCATTGGAAGAAGTTCCAGCCTCCCAGCGTGGTATGGGCTTCTACTCCAGGATTTTGGCCATACACAAGAAGAATGAGGCTGGCCTGAGAGTTGTGTTGGACCTTTCCACCCTGAACCTTTCCCTCCCACTTCAAAAGTTCAAGATGGTTACCCCAGCGCTTATTGCAGAGACACTGTGCAAGGGAGACTGGATGTGCTTCCTGGATCTGAAGGACGCTAACTTACACATCCCGATTTGGCAGCCCCATCGGTCCTTCCTGCGGTTCAGGTTCATGGGCTTCCATTTCCAATGCAAGGTTCTAGCCTTTGGCCTCAATTAAGCCCCAATGGTCTTTACCAGGCTTATGAATGCAGTGGCAGCCCTTCTCAGGGCCCAAGGTCACCATGTCTACCCATACCTAGAGACTGGCTCGTCAAAGCGACATCCCCTGAGGCAGTCCAGCATACCTCCTCCGCCCTCATGAACACACACTACATAATTTGGGATTCTCCATCAATCTCAAGAAATCTCAGCTGGAACCGATGCAGAGTCTAACGTTCCTGGGCCTCATCTGGGATACGAGATCCAAGAGTTTTCTCTTGAAGGACAAGACTGCAGCCATCCAGTGGGCCACAAGTAATTTTCTCAGCAGAGAGGTGACCTCAGAATGGTGGTACCAGCTCTGCCTGGGTATCTTGGCGGCATGTCTTCTGGCAGTGCCTTACAGAAGACTCAAGATGCAGAGATTAAAGCTTCACAGGTGAAACTAGTCAGCATTGCTCCCCTCCTTCACCCAGACCTCGTCTGGTGGAGCATGGACTGCAATCTGAGGATAGGCAGGCCCTTCCGACAACCAGCACCACAGGTTACCATCACCACGGATTCGTCCCTGGAGGGCTAGGGAGCTACCCTGGACAAACTCAGCGTCCATGGAGTTGGTCCCATCAGGAACAGGAGGCACATATCAATTGGCTAGAGCTGAAGGCCATCTGGCTGGCTCTCAAGGCCTTCATACCGCTCATCTTTGGCAAAGTGATCCTTATTCAGACAGACAACTACACCAGCATGTATTACCTCAACAAGCAGGGTGGCACCAGGTCCCTTCCTCTATACACCCCGACAGTCAGCATCTGGAAATGGGCCTTGGCGAGCAACATTCACCTGAAAATGATCCACCTCCCGGGGGAGTAAAACCTGGAGGCAGACAGGCTGAGCAAGCTGGGGGCGGACCATTACGAATGGCAGTTGAACGACCAGGTCCTGGAGGAGATCTTTAACAGATGGGGTCATCCTCAGGTGGACCTCTTCGCCACCTGGTTCTACAGGAAGTGCCCTCAGTTTGCATCCTGGCAGGGACAGGGTCGAGGCACACTGGGGGATGCGTTACAGATTCAGTGGAACAACATGAACGCCTATGCCTTCCCTCCCACTCCACTGGCACACATGGTGATCTGCATGATAAGAGTGTCCTGGCACCTCGGCATCATTTTAAAAAATGTTCTTTTTACACAATTTTATTGATTTTTCCACATTTAAGCACACAGCATAATACACCATTGTACAATATAAGTCCACATACAGTTGTATGCTTCATGTTCTCCCCTACCCAACCTGTAACTAACCCCACCCTCCCTGGCCTACTTTTCACAGCACCCGATCTCTTCTTACCCATCCCAGCTCTGTTCGCAATTAAGTCTCATCTCTGAGTCTACTGCTCCCCGGACTATCCTGGTCCAATATAGTTAGTGCAGCGACCAATTGCCTCCAAGCGTCCAGTCCCCCATCCTCTGAATTCTTGTTCCTTCCCCTAGCTTCTTGCCACACCACTGTTTCAGCTCATTGCTATTCTGCGTTTGGCCAATATGTACGCTAGGTCTTTTAATTTGCTTACATGCTTAGCCCTGCAAGGCCATGGAAACCCCCTCAAAATGCCTGCCCAGGGGTACTCAAGTCCAGGTTAATCTCCGCTTTAGCCATGATTTGGGCTACTTCTCCCCAAAATCTACCTGTCTCTACGCATGACCAAAACATATGCACCATTCCTGCATCCACCTACCCTCATTATGGGCATTTCTGTATACTTGCGTGGTTGAACTTCGCTATTTTCTTAGTCCAGTATGCTCTACGGGTTACGTACAACTGAATCTGTTGCAATGGTACATTTTTTTATACCTTCTTATGGTTTGTTTATTTATTTATACCGCGCGCCTAACCCTGAGGTAACTGGGCGCCAGAGACTTGGAGTAGGTTACAACATAATAGACATACAGGTTAATAAGAATAAGTGGAAATGACCGGGTTACATAGTGGTCAAAGGGCAGGCATTAGCAGAAATACAATAGTGAGAACAAAGGTTGGTATGTCAGACAGAGGGGGAGTTCTTGTTGGCAAGACAAGACTTAGTTTTTGCTCTGAAAGTCCAGAAATCTGGTTCTGCTCTAAGGTTCACAGGTATAGCATTCCAATGTTTGGCAGCCAGGACCGGGAAGCTGTTGCCGCCTGATTTTTTTAGGAATAATTTGGGGATGGCTAGAGAGTGACAATACAACATTCTAGTTGGTCTGGCTGATATGTGTTTGTTAAACATGTCTGCCAGGTACTTGGAGGCATCGTTGGAGAGGCATTTGTGGACAATGACGAGTGAGCTAAGGGTGATTCTGTCTCGAACCGGGAGCCAGTGGGCATCTTGTCTGAAGCTGGAGATGTGAGAGTGCTGTGGGATACTCAGAGCGGCTCTGAGGACATTGTTCTGCAACACCTGCAATTTGTTCAAGTTGCGTTCTGAGGTGCCAAGGAAGAGCGTATTGCAGTAACTGATTTTTGAGAGAACTAGTGCTCTGGCTAGGGTAATGCAGCTGGACGGCGAGAGGAAGGCTTTGCAGGCATTGATACGCTTATTTGTGTAGGTCATGGTACCCTTGCGCCCTGCTCCACAGCCCATCTTCAATTGGTTCTCCCACATCCTCCTCCCAGTTTAATCACGTTTGGACCATCTCTTTCCCTATTTTAGCTTTCAACAACTCATATATGCGGGAGATCTCATGTCCTCCTTCTGACACGGCTACAAGCCACGTGCTCTTTATAATCCGTAGGAGCTGTAAGTATGCGATATGCTGCCCACCATGTAATCCTGTGTCTTCCACTAGCCTTTCAAAATCCCTAGGCTCCCCGTCCACCTATACATCGCCCACCATTGCTATCCCAACCGGTTCCCAATTCCGTCTGATATTTAGCCTAATTTGTTCATCCACTCCTTCTAGCGCCACCAGTGGTATTTGCGAGGAACACAGGATGGGATTGTTTATCAATTGACAAACTCTGTGCCACATCTCCCCTCCCAGCTTTAGCAACCTGCTCTCCCCGACTCCTTGCTTTTTCGGTAGCCACATTCTTTCATTCAGGAAATAAGGGGTGCTCTCGGCGCTCAACCGCTTAGATTCAGGTGTCTGTTCCTCAGATAGCCATGGCATCCTCTTCAAAAGCCCTCATGGGGCCAGTCCTACAACAAGAACAACAATGTGCTTGGGAACTACTTTATTGTATTGTCAGCCAACATGGAGGCATTCACATAGCTTGGTTCCCTAAGAACCAAGCAATGCGGTCTAGTGTTTTGGGTGTGGCAGGCCTGGAACTACTTTCCCTGGTACTACTCTACTTGGGCTATATAAACCACACCCTGACTGCAGAACATGCTTTGTGTTACTTTGCAGCTTGCAACGTGACGCTCACCGTGTCCAGCTATTCCCTCGAACCTCGGAGAAGCAGAACCTGCAAGGAGACAAAAGGAACATCATTAGCGGCAGCATCTTACTTGCAGTCTTCATCTTTAAACACTCGCAGCTACTGAGAACAGCTTCCTCAAATCTGCACGCCTCCTGGACAGAACGACCTGAAAGAGGAAGATGGAGGCAACATTTAAGAAAGCTGTAGAGACATTTACAAATTACGAAATGCTCAAAAGGCTTACCTGGCTGGTCGGCTCTCGGCTGGCACCACTCCGGACATTCCACTCGCGCTGAAGTACACTGCGACTTACAAGGAAGGAAAACACAGGTTAGCAAAGGCAAGACTTCGCAGCGCTGCGCATAGATCTTACTTACTGCATCATAGCGCTCTTAATGCGCCATCATTTAACAGCGGGGCTCAACCAAGCCAGTTCGCCGCGCTGAAGCTCCGCATACCTAAGAGAGAAAAAAGAGACATTTTAAACAAATAAAGGCATGCAGGATAGCAACACAACTAAAGAACAGCAATAAGACCTACCTGAACAATATAAAATGGGCCGACGTCAGTGAAGTAACTGGACCGCACTAACCCATGAAAGACCGCGCCCCTGCAAAGAAGGCAGGACGGAGAGCACGCCTAATTCTACCACAAGGTGATGAGAGGGCGCCAGAGGGACTGAAAGCATACGGGGGTGGAGGGAGGATACTTACCCCAGTCAGTCTTGAACACAGTCCTCCTGTATTTTCAGGCAGAACCTTCCCCACAGACCACATCAGGGCAAAGCTGAGAAGCATACCAGTGTGTAACCCGGCTGGGTGGCGTCCCTGTGGATACCAGGTGAGCGTAACATTTGGCCGTGCAGTTAGATCACAGACTGCAAGATAGGAAGATTGACCGAGCACGGTCCGAAGGGCGACCAGTCTATGTTCGGCCTTGGGAGGTGCCAACCAAGCAGCCCGACCACTCCGAACCCATGCAGAAAGGGGGTTTGCGAAACCCACTCACCAAGGCAGAGAGGGAGAAAAGAAGACAGCAGCAACTCTGCTTGTATTGTGTCAAGGCGGGCCATTGCCTCCATGAATGTCCGGTGAAACCGCCTAGGAAGATCGTACGGGCCACAGACAGGGAAGAAACAGTCGGAAAACTCCAATGCCCGGCAAGCGTAGGGGTCCGCTTGTCGAGCCAAGAGAAGGAACCACTACAGACCTCACACATGGTCGTTCTGGTGATCTTGATCAATCACAAACAACCGTCTAAACTGCATGCCCTGGAAGCATACATAGAGAGTGCAGCTGTTGGTAATTACATCGATCAAGACCTGGCAAGCAGGATTGGCCTTCCCTTCCATCAGAAGCTGGCATTGGAAAACGTCCTGGCAGGTGAAGGCTCACAGCTATCTTCAGGTCCAGTAACACATTACACCGAAAAGGTCACGCTTCTTTGTCAGGATGACCACCGGGAAGACATTACCTTTGATCTCATCGGGGCCCCACAGTTCCAGATGATTTTGGGGATGTCCTGGCTAGAGGCCCACAATTCTCGAATTGACTCGCGTACTAGAGTTCTGACCTTCTCCAAGGACTGTGCTGAAACCTGCTACAACGTGGGATCCCTCTCTGGAGAACAGAGAAGAACACTGAAGGAAGGGGCCATGTTGGGTCTAACAGGTTCACTGCCGTCGGAATACATGGACTACCTAGACGTCTTCCTGAAGGAACAGGCTAATACTCTGCCCCCACATAGGCCCTACGACTGCCAAATAGACCTCATACCTGGAACCCAGATCCCCTGCAGTAGGATTTATGCCCTGACCGAGCAAGAGAACCTCCATTTGCAGACATACCTTGACCAGTACCTGGCAGACGGCTTTATTAGTCCATCCAGGTCACCCGTGGCCTCACCCCTCTTCTCCGTACCCAAGAAGGAGGGGGATCTGAGGACTTGCATCGACTATCACTCACTCAACCAGATAACTTTAAAAAATCGATACCCTTTACCATTCATCCCGGAACTCCTAGACCAGGTTAAGGATGCAAAGACTTAGACAAAACTGGACCTGAGGGGGGCTTACCACCTAGTAAGAGTTAAAAAAGGGGACGGATGGAAGACCGCCTTTTGTTGAAGTATGGCCTCTTTGAATACCAGGTCATGCCATTTGGGCTTTGTAACGCCCAAGTCTTTATGAACAACGTGCTTCGGGAACTACTGGATGTCTGTATCGTGGTATATATTGACGAAATCTTGATAAACTCGGTCAATGAAAAGGACGATATTACCCATGTTCGTTCCGTTTTGGAAAAACTTCAGCAGCACAGGTTGTACGCCAAACTGGAAAAATGTTTTTTCCATGCAACGGAGGTCGAGTTCTTAGGCTTTAGCATCACTCCACATTGAGTTCGGATGGACACACGCAAGATAGACGCCATCCTCAACTGGCCCTCACCAACATCCATAAAAGGGGTCCAGAGCGCTAACTTCTACTGCCGTTTCATTCCAGGGTTCTCCCAAATCGTCCATCCAATCACCTCATTATTATGAAAAAACAAGCCATTCAGCTGGTCCGCAGAAGCGGAGCAAGCCTTTCAGAAACTAATAAAGGAATTCACCATGGCACCAATTCTGCAACACCCTCGGCCAGACCTCCCATATGTGGTCGAAACCAATGCTTACAACGTTGCAATGGGAGCAGTCCTTTCTCAATGGAACCCCAACATGGGACAATTGCACCCGGTAGCGTCCTGGTCGCGCAAGTTCACCCCACCTGCAATGAATTATGCAATCACGTATAAAGAACTGATGGCGATCAAGGCAGCATTCAAAGCCTGGAGGCACTACCTCCTAGGAGCCCGACATACGGTCACTGTGATAGCGGATCATCACAACCTACAGTACTTGAAAACGGCCAAAGCGCAACCCTCCCGTCAACTCAGGTGGGCCCTCTTCTTCGCCGAATATGATTACTTGATCACGTACAGACCCGGAGTGCGCAATGGCAGGGCCGACGTCTTGTTTCCGCATGGGAGAGGGAGACGCCGCATATGCTACACAGGATCCAGTGGCTATCATCCCAGAGGAAAAGATTTTAGGTACTCTTACAGTACCCGCAGCCTTGGACAACCTAAAAACGAAACTTTGAGGTTGTATGAGCAAGAAGGCACAACAAGAATGGGTAGCAAAAGGAAAGCTTTACACCTTTACTGATGGACTACCATATTACCAACAGCGCCTCTACATCCCAAACAAGGTTCTGCAGATCCAGATAATCACCAGTTACCACGACTCCCTTGTGGAAGGACATCTGGGTATATCTAAAAGCCAAGCAAAGATTAAAAAGGGATATTGGTGGCCAACTTGGTGAAAAACGGCATCCGGTTTATCGTAACCTGTGGAGTTTGTGCACACAACAAATCCCAAAATCAAAAACCTGAGGGTCTCTTACATCCTTTTAGCGGTGCCACCTAAACCTTTGCACATGCTATCATTGGACTTTATTACAGATCTTACCCCTTGTAGGGGCAGGGATCAGTGAAGTAACTGGCCCAAAGAATAACTGCGCCCCTGCAAGAATAGCAGGATGGAGAGTCCAGCATTCCAAACTACCAGGTGAGACAGCCGGCATAGGCACTCACAAGGGGTATGAACTGGAAGGGACGGGAGGGGATGTAGCACAACCCAGGGCAGCTCTCAACTCGTCACCATCTCCCTGTATACATGGGAGTAACCCCCACAGAGCCTGTTCTGAGCTATTCCAATCAGTGGACCAGGGGAAGATCGCCCACCACCCGAAAAAAGGACCAGCAGCGTCAGACGTCCCTGCAGAGACCAGGTGAGCGTAACAAATCTTTTGGCTATTGCGTATGGGATAGTTGCAAAATAATGTAATAGTCTGGGCAGCACCACCATCTTCAGTAATGCTTCTCTTCCCCTCATGGACAGTGGTAGTTTGGTCCAAAATGCCATGCTTCTCTCAATTTTATACAACACCTTTTCCGTATTCTGTCTGTGTTCTGCTTCGGAATCATGATATAAGTCTATACCTAGGTAACTGAACGTCTTAGTTTCCCATAATACCGGTAGTAGCGCCAATTTGTGCTTAGGCATCCCTTCATACATTCCCAGGGGGTATAAGCTTGATTTTTGCGGGTTAACAGTTATACCTAACAATGTTGCGTATCGTGCCACTACCTCTAAAATATATTGCAGATTCTATTCTGGATATCGCAGGTACAGGAGCATATCATCAGCATACATTGATATCAGGTGTTGCCCTCCCTTGTCTGGTACCCTTGCTTAGTTGCCATTGTTCTGAAATGGTGGAACCCGTTTTGACCCTTGCCACCGGCTCACTGTACAATAATCTCACACATTTCCGGTATGTGGGCCCGATCTCGTATTCTTCTAGGACTGCTAGCAGCCAGAACCATTTGACGGAATCAAACGCTTTCACAGCGAGTGAAATGATCGCTGCCTCCTGCGAGCACCCTTGGTTGTGATTGATATGATGTAGTCTCCTCAGATTGTTAGTTATGTTCCTATGTAGAACATAGCCCGTCTGATCTGAGTGTATAAGTTATTATAAGTTACTCACCGTCGTGACTGATGTACTTACTCCTTAGTCCCCTTTCCTCCATACTGCATGCGCGTCCCTCGCGAGGGACCTCGCGAGGGACGAGAGACAACCTTTTTCACCAGAAAAAAACCTTCTTTCCCTTTAAATTTAGAGGTGCGCAGGGAGCATGCGCTGCCGTGACTCGGCCCTCCGGCACCACACCTCAGTCCCCTTAGACGCGTCGACAATAGATTTAACATTGCCAAATGACACAGTTTTATTAGGGGGGAGGTTGGTGAGACATATGGAGGAAAGGGGACTAAGGACTAGGACTAAGAGTACATTAGTCACTACGGTGAGTAACTTATAATTACTCTTACATCCCGTCCCCTTTTCTCCATACTGCGTGGGCTATTACAACTGATTGTAGCCACAGGATGGAGAGTAGACCCTCCTTAAGCAAACCGGTTTCTAAGAACCGCCTGTCCGAAAGTTGCGTCTGCTCTAGAACCGGCATCCAACCAGTAGTGCTTGCAGAAAGCTGAAGGGGTGCCCATGTGGTTGACATGCTGCTGTAAAGCGATGGCCGTTGCCTTTGCTCTGACTGCGCAGGCATGCATGTTCGGCAGTGGCTTGTGCTGTCCCTCGTAGGCTTCTTTGATGGCCGAGACCATCCAACGGTCTATGGAGGCCTTGGAGCCCTGATACCCTGGTCTTGATCCTCCGAAGGTGACAAAAAGAGTGTCTGGTGACCAGCCTGATGTCCACGGACGCCATTGGCCAGGGCACCCAAGACTTTGTTGAGGTCACACATGGGGTGCGGCCTCTTGATGGACGGGTAGAGCCTGGCGATACCCCT
This sequence comes from Ambystoma mexicanum, assembly GCF_040938575.1. NCBI lineage: Eukaryota > Metazoa > Chordata > Amphibia > Caudata > Ambystomatidae > Ambystoma > Ambystoma mexicanum. The sequence continues at coordinate 1,123,988,122 of NC_090937.1, read as the reverse complement.
CAGATGTCTCTTGACAATTGGGTTGGAAGAGGAAAAAAACTCCTCAGAGTTTCTGTATGCCCCAATGGCAGCCAGGTAGGTGCAGCAAGTGTCCACCTGCACGCCTGAATGGGCATGATGCGCAGAAAATGAGAGCACCTCGTCCAGGCAACATGTCTGGCGCTTTGGATTAAGGCGCTATATAAATAACACATCATTATCATTATGTCAGAGAGTCAGAGCCCTTAGTCTGCCCAGTGACAGAACCTGGTCCACTTGCATTTATACTGGGCCTTGGTAGATTTGCTCTTGGCGCCCTGTATGCTCTCTAGATTAGCCTGAGAGAGGCTGAGATGTCTTAGCGTGACCTGTTCAGGAGCCACGCTGTGAGGACTAATTTCTCTGGAGCGGGGTGGATGACCCTGCCCCCTTGCTGTGCCAGACGATGTGCTGGCCCATTGGCAGGCGAATGGGACGCCTCTCCGAGAGGCTGAGCAGCTCCGAAAGCCATGGCCTGGCTGGCCACCATGGAGCTATTAGGATGATACTGAGGAGGCGTGACTCCTTGATTTTGCATATCAGCCTGTGAGTCAGGGGAGTGGGTGGAAAGGCATATGCTATCATTCTGTCCCATCTGATCTGGAAGGCACCGCCCAGGGAGCTCGGGCCCTAACCCTGCCAGGAGGTTAACAGTTGGCACTACTTCTTGTTGCCCCGGGAGGCAAAGTGGGTCCACCTGAAGGTGACCCCATTCGCGAAAGATCTCCTGGAGCCCTAGGTTGTTGAACTGCCACTCTTAGTTGTCCGCTCCAAGTCTTCTGAGCCTGTCTGCCTCCAGGTTGGATTCCCCCGGCAGGTAGACTGCCCTGAGGTAGATGTTGTTCTCCTGGGCCCACTCCTACATGCTGACTGCCAGCCTGCACAGTAGGGGGGGGGGGATCTGGTACCTCCCTGCTTGTTGACGTAGAACATGCTGGTTGAGTTGTCCGTCTGAATGAGGACGACCTTGCCCTCGGTAACCGGAAGGAAGGCCCTAAACTCCAGCCAGATGGCCTTCAATTCAAGCCAATTGATGTGGTACTCCTGCTCCTACCGGGTCCAGGTGCCATGTACGTAATGGTGGTCCAGAGTGGCCCCCCAACCCTCCAGAGAGGAGTCTGTGGTGATGGTGACGTGTGGTGTAGGATGCCGGAAAGGCCTGCCTGTCCGCAGGTTGCAGTCCCTCACCATGTGAGGTCTGGGTGAAGCGACGGAGGAACGTTGATCATCTCTGACTGATGTCCCCGTTCCTGGTTCCAGAATGCTGCAAAGTGCAGCTATATCCTCCTCATCGTGAGTCTCGTGTGGGGGACGGCCAAGAGGACCGCTGCCATGAGACCCAGTAGGTGTTGGTACCACCAAGCCGAGGTCACTTCTCTGCTGAGTAAGTGCACCATGGCCCTCTTGATGGCTGTGATCTTGTGCTCCGAGGGAAAAACTTTCTCGGAGCACGTGTCCCAAATGAGGCCCAAGAAGGTCAGTCTCTGCGTGGGCTGCAGCTGCGATTTCTTGAGGTTGAGTAAAAAGCCAAGCTTGTGCAGTGTGTCTCATAGGCAGAGTTTGAGGGTGGAAAGGTCCAGCACAACTCTCAGGCCCGCCTGGTTCTTCTTCTGAATGGCAGAAATACTGGCGTAAAAGCCCAAGCCTCGCTGGGAGGCTGGGACTTCCTCCACTGCCTGGATTTCGACGAGTGAGTGGATCTCTGCCAAAAGAGTTGCTGTCCCAACCTGTGGGAGTGGAGTGGAGTGGCGGGGGGGAGAGAGGAGAGGCTGGGATAGGGAGGCGCTACCCCGTGGAGACTACAGAGAGGATCCAGGAGTCCACGAAATTCTGGCACCAGAAATGTGTGTAAAGTGCAAGCCTGCCCCCCACTGGAGACAAGTGGACCCTGAGGGGTGCGTCATGCCTTCTTTCCCTCTGAGGCTGTTGCGGAGGAGGGGGGGGGGACTGGAAAAAACCCTTACCCCCACCTCCTTTTTGTTTGTGCTGATGCTGGGACGACGAAAGTTCAGGCTGCCTGGACCTCTGCTCTTGGAAGCCGTGGAACCCTCTGTACATATGCCCCTTCTCAGAGCACTGCTGTGACTGGGTGTACGGTTTGGGTGTGGTCTTTGTAAGGATGGATAAAGACTTGACCGTTTCAGAGCTGTTTTTCTTCTCATCCAGCTCCTTGTCTGTTGTGGAGTGGAAGCGGTCACCCCCTTCGAACAGAAGATTTAGCATTCGTTCCTGGACATACAGGTTGAATTTCGTAGCTCAGAGCCAGGCCGTTCTTCTCATATCCGTGGCAATGCAGATGGCACGGCCAGAGGTGTCGATGTGGGACAAAGAGGACTCCATGATGTCCTGCCCCACAAACTTGGCCTCCGCCAATCCCGCCTTGAATCGTGATTGGCCCTTTGCCAGAAGCTCTTGGAGGAAATTCGCAATTTCCTGCCGGAGCCTCTGGTTAACGGCCACCAGCGTGGCATCTGCGTTGGCTTGACACAGGTGCAAGGACTTCTTCCCGTACGCCTCTGAGATCTTCTCCTCCTTGCCTAGCAGTGCTGCAGAAGAGGCGGCTGAGGAAGACTGAGGCTTGGAGTACAGTGATGCTGCAGCGATCACCGAGGAATGTGGCTGAGGATGGGCCGATAGCAAGAGTGTATCCCCCTCCACCTGCCTGTACTTGGCGTCCAGGCATTTATTTACCAGCTGGGCTGAGTGAGCCTTGAGTCAGCCATTCTTGGCCAAGGCAACTATGTCCTTCTGCATCGGGATCCCTGTTCTAGCCACGGGACGTGGCGTGAGGACTTCTGCGAGGACCCCCTCTGCTGGTTGCTCGACTTCAGGTTGAGGAAAGCCCAAGTACTCTGCCAGCCATGCCAGATGTTCATGGAAGGCCTTGGCTGAAGATGGCGTGTTGGGGTCCTCCTACTCATCTGTGTCCACCTGCGGGTCCGGCACTGGAGGGGGGTTGCTATGGGCTGCCGGCTGAGGTGCGGGGACCGGAGGTTGCATCAGGGGCTGGTATGGAACAGGCTGCCCAGTCGGTTGGGGGGCCGGAGCAGGCTGCTCAGGCTGACCCGGGACCGGAGCGGCCTGTACTGGGGCCGGCACCGGAGCCATTTGAGGGAGCAAGTCCCTGATGGCGTCCCTGAGGATGACCCCCATCTGTGGAGATTTCATTAGCCCGAGAAACTTTTCAAAGAACCTGTACTCGAAGGCTGGATTGGTGGTAGGGGGTACTGACAGGATAGCGGGCGCTGCTGGAGCCGTTGCGTGCCCTGCCTGTATGGACGCAGCGGGAACCTGCCTTGCGCGAAGGAAGGGTAAGCTGTAGGACACTTACCTGGTTGACACCAGTGCCACCTTGACACATGGTCATCCACCTGCCTTCCTTGGAGGGGCGTCGGCCGGATGTCTGGATTTTCTGGCGCAACAGTCATTTTGTTGAGCTGCCTTCCACGTGCCTGCGTCGAGTTGCTCGGCTCACTGGGCCCCACCCCATCCAGGACTCTTGAGTGTGGATCATGGGGCCTACCCTGTTCCTCAGGCCGAGGCCTGGTAGGCGTTTCGCCCTCAGCTGATCTCCCGGTAGAACTGCGTAAAGGCGCCTCCTCCGACATGATGCCGGTACTAGGATGTAGCCCCTCGGGTGAAGACCTGGTTAAAGAACCTACTGGTCCCTCAGCACCGTCACCAGGGAGATCTACTGATCCCTCGGCCTGTCGGCCGGTAGATGATTCAGCCTTGGTACTTCTGCTGGTACCAGGACTGGAGCGGTCCCACCCGCGCGGGCGAGTCCTTCGGAAGGAGTCTCACTTGCGGGATGCACTGGAAAAGAGCAGCCCTACCTTGGGACTGGAACGATGATGGACAAAGTCCTTTAGGTCCTTTGGAGGCAACCTCTGGAAGATCTCCTTACACCCGGCTAGTCTGCTCTTCAGAGATCTCGAGGAAAGTGCGTTGCAGGAGGTACAAGCTTGCCAGCCGTGGTCTGGGCCAAGGCACCATAGGCAGAGGGCGTAGGGGTCTTTAGTCAGGAAGAGCCTGTTGCAGGATGAAAACCTGCTGAACCCTGTAGAAGTCGACATGCGCCGGGGAGGAGCGTGACGCCTGAGGACCGAGTACCTGAATGATAAAAAGACAAGGAGAAGAAGTATACGCGTATGGAATTACATGGCCGGAGCCAAACCCAGGAGCACTGGTGAATTCGGCCCGTTACCGTCGATGCAGAAAAAGGGGACTAAGGTGTGGCGCCGGAGGCCGGAGTCGGGGCAGGGCATGCTCCTAGGGCTTGTTGGGTGTCTTGACCCACGTTCAAGTTATTATGCTACAACATTTGGTGCTGTGGGCTTAGAAAATCCAAGATGGCGGAAAAACCCACATTTGCGCCAGAATCCTGGAGAACCGCGCAGTCTTTGCGCACAACAAAATGGTTGCCTTACCTGCCACCCACCAGTGTGAGCGTGAGGGGCCAGAAGCGCCATGAGTGAAATCAGTGCTAAGGAATATGGTGCTGTTCAAAATCTGTTATTAATGTCAAAAATAGGTGCAATACTCGTGCTCACCACACCAGAAAGCAGGCGTTTTAAAACCACCAGACACTTGTGTAAAACTGAACAAATGAACCAAACCAGGCCAAAGAAAGACTTACTAAGAGGTGGATACAATGTAAAACTATATTCTGAAATGACTTGAAGGAAGTAATGGTCTAATGTATGTATTGAAAATAGCTGGGGATGTCAGCAGCTTAAGTGAATTTGGGTTTAAAGCCACTAACATCGAAATGTTTAGAATAAATGAGTGACCTACTTTTGAGTGTTGCATAGGTTGCAATTGTTTAAATGTCATAGTTTTGAACTTAGAATCAGTGTTCTAGCTGCATGTGTAAAAATTGCAAGTTTGGTTTGATTATAGAAAACTGGGAACCAAAGTGACATTTGGCTGAAGCCTGGCTTGAAGAGAGTGAATTCTGCCCGACAACTACCCCCGACAGGAGTTGAAACTTAACCAGCAGCCGTGTTCCCAGGCCTGGCTGCATTCTGCTGCCCCTGCCAAAAGGAGATGACACCCCTCTGATTGAATTAGGGGAGTGGCACCTGGGGACTGCAGGAAACTAAACAATGAGCCTTCCTTGGCCCAGGCAAATGTTAAATTAGGGGGGTCGTAAATGGCTTCCTCTTGGAAGGAAACGGGGAGGGGCACTGCATCTGGAAGCAAGCTGAGTTGGGGGAAGTGGACAAACCAGAGATTCCACCATGTGCTTTGAAAAACCACACCCCTTTGGGCCCAGAGCATAATTTTAAAAAGACAGATAATTCATAGTGCAGACTTGTAAAAATTATATAAATAATATCATCATTCTTGTGATTTTTCTGTGCACATTTTAAGAGGTGTCAGGACTCTGTGGTATGTTCTGGGGAGTAGTAGCAGAAAATAAGGTTGTTACTCCAAATGTATGTATGTTAAAAATCTGACACCTTATCATCTGATACCCATATTCCTTGTGCACATTTGTGTAAAATCTGGAAAAGTTTAGAGGTTGTGTTCTTGATGAAAAGGGCAGAATTCTGTCATAAGTGGACACTACATCTTACAAGGATCAGATGGTTTGGTGCTACCGAAAATATGTTAACTGGACATATAATATTAGAAAAATGGTACATAGATAAATATGTATTTGGGTCAGAAATAAATTTGTGTGCAGTTTGACAAGGGGAGGATCCTCTGACCATAAACCTACCTCATCACTCTGACTCACAAATCAGTTCCCCCAATCAAGGGAGAGAGGAAAGCTTGGCCAATGAAAAGTTGCGAGGGGCAGGCTTAGTCATGCCTACGCACACACCCATTTTCTAAAGACATAAAAGGAACCCTGAAACCCAGGCTTTGCCGGGAGCCTCCAGACTTCAAATCCATCAATCTCCAGAGACCAGAGATCCAGAGAGAACAGAGATCCAGAGAGAACAGAGATCCAGAGAGACCAGAGATCCAGAGAGACCAGAACTGTGCAGTGATGAGAGCTGACCCAGATCGCTGTGCGCAGAACCAGTACCAAGTGGCGAGAGAACCGCAGCCAATCCTGACCCGATCCGTGACGAAGTCGCATTCCTGTCCAAAATATAGTGAGTACTCAGCCAGAACTGTGCAAAATCGATCTCTTAGTTTAAAATAATCTAATTCAAACTATTGTAACCTACTGAGAACTGCATCATAGAAATCGTGTCCCTCCTTTTGATTCAAAGCTGCAAAACTCATCTGTCATTCTGAAACTTTAAAATTTCATTTCTGAGAATATCCCTTCACGAAATCGTCCGTATCTCTTGAACCATTTGTGATAGAAGCGTGATGTAACTTTTATTTTAAAGCTGTGATTCCAAGCTTTCTTTTGTTTCCTTTGCTGAAATTCGTTTGCAACCTGACAATCATTCATAGAGCATTGCTAAAGTGATCCTGAACTAATTTAAAGTAGCTATCACCCACCCTGAATCTCTTATAGGGAATTAAAATAATTTTAGCATATTTTTCCCTTCTTTGCATACCACCTTTACTGGTGCCTGTGTTTAAAATCATCCCCGTTTCTCTAAGCTTGCTAGGGGGGAACTGAATTTGTATTGTACTGTGATTGTATTCCTGAGAACTGTGCGCTCTCCCTTCCATCTTCTATTGCATAGGGGGAGGGGGGGTGAGTTGCCAAAAGGGGAAAAGTGATTCTATTACCTTTTGCTGAAATCATATCAAGTTTATTCCTGTGTTGCTTCTTTTCCACCTTGCATTTCCTTGTACCATATAAAGCATTCTCAGCTACCTTATCCTCTATACTACTCCTAAGTAATTAAACCAGTGTGCCAGTATAACATCATCCATTGTTGATCATTGTCATATGTCTAAGTGTGATGTCAAATATTAATTTATTATAAAAGTGTGATATATATCTATTGTTTAATTTTCAAATAAACCTTTTCAATTTGCAAAACAAACCTACTTCTTGGGGTCAGGGGGATTCTCAGAGTAGGGCGTGATACAAGGGTTCATCATCCAGACTATAACTTGTTATAAAAATATATAAATAAGGGCTTTCCTTGAGCAATCCCAGACAAGGCACTGACTTAGTGGGACTGCTTGATTGGAGTCTTTAACAGGCTGCACCTCCGCGTGCCTCTAAATTTAAAGGAGAAGGTTTTTTTCTGGTGAAAAAGGTTCAGTCTCCCGTCCCTCGTGTGGAACGGCCATGCAGTATGGAGGAAAGGAGACGGGACGTAAGAGTATGCTTATGACTGGTATTAACCTGTTAGCCATAACTGCCGTCAGGATTTTCCCATCTTGATTGAGTAGTGAGAGGGGTCTATAGAATCCACATTCTGTGTCCGGCTTATTGGGTTTAAGGAGCGGGCTAATGATCGCCTCACGTTAAGTCTCAGTTTGCCCGTACTAAGCACCTCATTCAACATTGCAGTAGTGGGGGAAGTATTTCTGTCTTGTAAGCCTTATAAAAATTCACTGGTGAGTCCATCTGCTCCTGGGGCTTTGCTAGTAGGCAGTTGCTTTATTACATGCTGTATCTTTTCAAGTGTAATAGGGATTTCTATCCTTTCTGCTTCTTCAAGTTTGGGGAGTGTTATCTCTGTCAGTGCCCCCCAAATATCTATTATTCCCCCTTCAACAGAGTCTTCATTTAGCCGCTTATAATATTCATGAAAGCATTAATTTACCCCTTCTTGGGTTTCTTGCAACTGTCCGTCCTTCCCCTGCATCGCCCTGATAGTTTGCCTGGAGGTCTCACTTTTGTATAACCAGGCTAACAGTCTGCCTGGTTTGTCCCCTTCTGCATGTTGCCGCTCAATGCATTTCCTATAGCTTAGGTTGCCTAGCCTTTCCCAGTGGTCTCTGCATTCTTGTTGTAATTGGGTTATGGTTGTGGCCTCTTCCGGGGGTCTTGTGCCCTCCCGCATAACTATTGCTAACTTCTGTTCTGCACTTCATAACTCTTTCGTTATGACGTCTTGCAACCCCTTAGATTTATCCATAGCTACTCCTCTCACCACCACCTTAAACACTTCCCATAATGTCCCTGCTGAGTCTGCACTGCCAGTGTTGTGTTTGAAATACTCCTTCACCTCCACCCTCGGGTCCTCCCGGAACCCTGCGTCTTTTAGTGCCTCTGCCCTGAGTCTCCCTGTCGGGATCCTGACTAGGGGAGGCAGGATCTGCCACGTTACCACCAGCGGGGGCATGATCTGATAGGGCCATGGCTTTATATTCTGCTTGTGTCATCTCGCTTAAAGAGTTTATGCTGGTGAACACATAGTCCAGCCTTGTGTATAGGTTTTGAGGGGCAGCATAACGCGAGTACTCTCTACTTTGTGGGTGTCTCGCCCTCCATACATCTACTAACCGAAAGGCCTGTAACAGGGTACTCTTGGCTTTAGTTCCTGGGCCAGATAATCTAACTTCTCGTCAGACCTGTCCATCCTTGGATCTAGGGTACAGTTAGTGTTCCCCCCCCCTATACCACCACCCCATCTATATAAGGACTGATCTTAGTATACAGAGTTCTGAAGTAGGATGTAGTATCCTGATGATGATGCCAATTTCTTTACTTTCCACCAACCCCCAAATTGTAACCATCCTGCCATCCCTATATGTAGAGGACTGTAGTAGCTTAAACGGGACATGTGGCGCTATCCATATTATGACACCTCTGGCATACGCTGAGTGGGTTGCCCCTAGGGTCATCCCATTCCATTTCTTCATGATTGTGTCCTCCTTCTCCTTGGTCAGGTGGGTTTCTTGCAACAGTGTTAAGTCTATTTTTTGTCGCTTCAGATACGTCATAAATCTATCACGTCTAATATAGTTGTTTATCCCCCTCACGTTCCAGGTTATTATCTTAAGTTCTCCCATCTTACCTGGTATCTAACCCCACCATCCCAGCTCCTGCTCTTCTATTGTTTCGTGGTGCATGTCTGTAGACCAACACCCTGATAACTCCCCCAACTTCCCTTCCCCCTCCCCCTTAACTAACCCCAAAAAATGGCCAGCTCCGAAACAATCTCGGGCATCCCTGCTTCTCCCTCCTTTCCTGGCCTATTGCCAGTACTTGGAACGCAGCAGGCGGATACTGTACTACCAGTATCTCCTAACTAACCTACTGGGGGTAAGAGTGATTCCTGCGCTGCCTTTTCTTGTGCAGCGCGTGTTACTCCAGCATTACGTTATAGTAATAGGTCTGAAAACATAACAGGATAATAGTCCAAGTGTGTCTATCGCCACCACCCTTGTCATCTTCCCACGCCCCATGGTGTGCTCTAGGGTCCCCCCAACATACAACTTATCGCTTTTTTCTTCGTTCTGGTCTTGCTGCTCTGACGGCATAATCTGTGAATCCAACCAGTTGTCGACATATTCTGGGGTTTCAAAGAACAGGGCTCAGTCTTTGTGCAACACCTTCATCTTCGCCGGATACAGTAGCAGAAACTTGAGTTTCGCCGCTCGCAGTCTCCTTTTCACAGTCCTGTAGCTCATTCTTTGATTTTGTACCAGGAAGGTGTAGTCTGGATATGCAGTGATGGTTGCTGACGCCCTATTTATGGTACCGCCTTTCAGGAAGTGTTCCATTATCTTCCCCCTGTTCTTATGGTTCAGTATCTTGGCAATTATTGGTCTCGGCAGGGCGCTAGGTTGTGGTCTCCTCGTTAGTGCTCTATGTGCCCTTTCCACTATGAAACCTTGGGTGAGCGTGTCCCTTCCTATTTCTTGCAGGAACATGTCCTCAATGTAGTTGGTCGGGTTCTGGCCTTCCTCGCCTTCAGGTAGTCCAATGATCTGCACGTTGTTCTGCCTGGTTCAACCTTCTGCTTCCTCCACCCTGCTTTCCAGGTTCTGCACTTGCTGTTTTAAGGTAGAGACGTCCAAGGAGTTGTCTTTGCAGCTACTGGTGTTGGCCTTCACTTCTTTTTCTTGCGCCCCAGTTCGCTCTGACAGTACTTGACATCTTGCCTGAAGAGGTTCATGTCTATCTGCATTGCGTCTATTTTGAAATCCAAGGATGCTTTCAGTTCCGCTATAACGATCAATTATTGCTTGTCCATTCGTCCGTTTATCGGTTGCGCCTTTGTTCCTTCCGTCGTTTGAGTAGGCCTGGCAAACGTGTCTAGGGACGACTGCTTCACTTTACTATTATTCGCCTTGGCTGCCATTGCTATTGCCTTCTCTCTGGTGCTTTTGTTCCTTCCTGGCATCCGTGGTGATGCTGGCTGTTACAATATGATAAGATGTGGCATTTATTACGCTTCTATACACAAGTGTTTGAAGGCCCGACGAAGCAAGGGAGGGGGAACAGAGGGAAGACAGACAACGATCTTACTAGGCCAGGTGTCATTCAGATCGTGCAAGTGCATGGGAAAGGGGAAAGTGCAAGGGGGTGGGGGAGGGGAAAGTGCAGTACATGGGATACAAGGATAAATATGATAAAATAAGAAAACGCCCAGCTGGTGGCAAGTGCAAGGTAAGTGCAGACATGAGTACTGGTAGGGGGACTGTAAGGGATACAGAAGACAGTCCCCAGGTGCGGGGGTTGCCAGGGAGACAGTGCAGGTGCGCAACTAGCGGGGCCTGGGACTGACAGCAGATGGGTGGCCAGGTAACCAGTGCAGTTTCAGCCAGGAATTCAGCAGGGGAGAGAGGGAGAGAAAGCAGAAGCAAAGAGGAAGATTTTAAGGTGCTTCCGGAACCGGAGATGGTTCTCCTCAAGTTTCAGGGAGGCCGTTCGAGAGGAAGGCCCCGACCCTGCAAGAGGGATCTACCACCAACTCGTTGCTTAGAGAAGCGACTGACCCTGAGGGAGTTGGAGGCGGATGACCGAAGAGCTCGAGAAGGAAGATATTTAGGAAGAGAGAGTTGAAGGTATTGAGTCCCCAGAAGGCCTTGTGGACAATACAGAGGGGTTTGAACTTAATCGTTGCAGCCACTGGGAGCCAGTGCAGAGATTTCAGTCCTGGAGAGATACAATCCCTGGGCTTGAGGCCAAAGACAAGTCTCGCAGTCCTGTTGACCCCGTGCTCAGTGAGGGGACACACCCGTTGCTCTAGCGTAGATATCTATTGTGCATCTCCTTTTCACTGTCTCTCCCTTCGCTCCCGGGTCTTCCTCGATTTGTTGTGACTTCACATTAGTCGTGCAGCCTGGGGCCTGTTTTGTGTGTCCTTACCCTACTTGCTCTCTGTGACTTCCTTTTAGTCCTCCCTCTGTACTGTTGTGGCCAGAGTTGTGCTGCAAACCACCCGCTGTCTGTCCTCCTACTATATTCCGGTCCATCCACTTGCCTCTCTTGGTGCTCGGTCCGCCTCAGATTGAGAAGGCCTTCAAATATTTCCCCAGGGGTCTAAACACCTCCCCCGGTACCTATTAGTCATCTCTGGCGTTTGTGGCCCTGTGGGTTCTCAGGCTGTTGCTATTCTCTGAGCTTCCCGCCCCCCAATTGCTGTTAATCCTGTTCGCATTGGGGGGACTTTTGGAGGCCTGTGTCCCCGGTGTCTGTTGGCCTCTAACTGGTGTGTGCACCCTGTTTAGCCTTTGATCGTTTTGGGGTCCCAATGTCTCCCCCAGCGCCTTTAGACTGTCTTATGCGCGTGCAGCCCTTTGGGTCTTCTGCCTGTAGCTGGAATACGCGCTTCCTGTCCCTTGTCGCTTCCGCTCTTGGTGTTCTGCACTTTCGGCGGGTGTCCGGAGCCCCGTGTTCTGGGGCCTGTTGGGTGTTACTGATTATGTGCGCAGCTGTGCCGGCTTGTTCTCTTGTAGAGGAGGGGATCGCCTTGGCCCTCCCAGTTCGGGTGGAATAGCTCTTCCTTGCTTCTTCACTCCCTCCGGCACTGATCCCTTCGGCCTGCCTCTAGTGTTTTCTGCGTACCTGCGTCTCGTTTGATCCTCTGCAGTAGGGGTCCGCCATCCCTCTGTACCTCTTCTTCTCCATTTATTATGCAGTGCTTGGGGGACACAAAAACTTCTGCTTGCAACCTGTATTCTGTAAGTGCCACTTCAGCGTCTTTCACCCGTATGGCGGCTTGCCCTCATTGACCGTACGGATCTGCTTGATTTATCTGCGGCTGATTTTCCTGTGACGGAAATGTTTGCATGGGAAATGTACCCATTACAAAATGTTTGTACATTTCCCATGCAAACATTTCCATTACAAATCACACAGATTTCCTCACTCACACCCCCACCCCCTACTTACCTTTCCTTTAGACGTGCTGTGTCCCTGCAGCGCCGGTTCCCTTTCACTTCCGTGATCGGGAACCAGCGCCACAGGGTCCTTTTTTTTCTTTTTTGTTGTTGTTGCTCGGGTGAGCTGCAGGGGTGTCCCCTGCAACACCCCGCTCACTATACTTCGTAGTATAGTGAGCGGGGTGTTGCGGAGGACACCCCCACAACCCCCAGCTTTTTATTTATTCTTTTACTTTATTATTATTTTTTTTTTGCTCAGGCGAGCTGCAGGGGTGTCCCCCGCAACACCCTGCTCACTATACTGTATACTTTAGTGATCGGGTGATGTGGGGGACACCCCCCCAACCCCATACCGACCCCAACGAAACACCTAAACACATACCACAAAAAGTTCAAACTTTTGGGAGTTAGAACTTTTCGTGGTGGGTGTTTTAGGTCTTTTGGTGGGGGCCAGTAATTTTAACTCTAACATTTTGTCCTATTCCGACCGTTCACCATCTCGGTACCCAGGGCTAGCAGGCGTCTACACCAGAGCTGGTGTTCCCCTAACCGTGCTTCGGCTGTTATGTGGCACAGAGCCTCTGCTTAAGACTTATCAGTGGTCTTGCTGATATGGCTTCACTAATGTCCAGTCTCGTTTCTTTGTTCCTCAGCGTGTATGAGGTCTGTCGCTGTTATTCCCTGTTTCAACGAGGTGTGTGTTCACCTCAGTCCCCGCACGTCTCTCCCATGCATTTTGCCTTACTGTGCTAGTTTGTGGTGGACTGGAACTGCTCCACTCACTTGGTCGAGCTGCAGTTAGCTGAGTCTGTGTTCCGCTTGCTACTGTCTGTCCATGTCTTTGCTTCCGCTGTGTGCTACAATGTATTCACTGATAAATTATGCTCTACACGTCTCCGGCAGCCTCTTCCGCAACTGGTTCCATTGCGTCCTTGTGGTCACTGCTTCCTTCCAATCCTTATTCAGTGCACCGAGTCTGCTTTCTATGAAAGACCGTTCTCTGTTTGGTTCCGCCCGCACTTCTATGATCAGCCTTTGTTGTGCCGAATGGTGGGCACCATTTTAATTTCTATGTCTGCAGGATCCTACAAACATCTCCGGCTCCGAATGCTTGCCTGCAAGCACGTTTCGAATCAGGCTTTGTACCGATGCATGCCCATACCATTCACAATACTGCAGTTTCAGGTCCACCTTTCACAGCAAATGTTAAACACCTGTTTTCGGCCGGATCAGTCGGATCATCAGGAGCACGTCCTAGTCCGTGGCCATGTACCCTCAGCATAATTCTCATAGTTCTGTGGTGCTTGGCGAGGCCATGGTTCTCGAAGCTACTCAGCCTGTCGGACCAACCTCTGATGCACCTTCCACTGGGCCCAACTCATCTACTGTCGCATTAGGCAGGCATGGTCATTCACCCTGCCCCGTAGAAGTTAGCCCTTGCAGCGTGGTTCCTGAACAGGTCACACTGAAGCATCTGCGCCTCTCACAGGCTAACTTAGACATCATTCAGGGTGATCGGAGCGATTCTACTAGGAGCCAGTACAAAAGCAAGTGGACTAGGTTTTGCCACTGGGCGGAGTCTAAGGAAGCCGATCCTCTCACTTGCGCACTGGACAATGTGCTATCCTTCTCTGCACACCTTGCACACTTGGGGGGTGCAGATAGACACATGCCGCACCTATCTGGCAGCCATCGGAGCCTACCGGAACTCGGAGGAGGATGTTTTCTCATCTGCAGATCTGGTGGTTAAAGACATTTGACGGTCCTCACTAGGCTCTACCTGCCCATCAAGAAGCCACACCCCGTGTGGGCCATCAATATAGTGTTGGGCGCCTTGGCGCATAAACCTTTTGAGCCAATGGTGTCCGCGGACATCAGTCTGGTCACCATAAAGACAGCCCTTTTGGTGGGTCTTGCGTCTGCACGTCGTGTCAGCGAGATGCAAGCTCTGGTGGCCTCTGAGCCCTACACTACCTTTCACAGGGACAATGTGGTCCTCAGAACGCATCCCGCGTTCTTACCTAAAGTAGTCTCAGCGTTCCACCTAAATGAAGAGATTGTACTCCTGACTATCTTTGCAGGCCCCGAGGACAATGCTCAGAGGGTTCTGCACTGTTTAGATGTTAGGCGAGCGCTAAAGTTCTATGTGGACAGAACCAAGAGCTTCTGCAAATCTGCGGCTCTATCACCTTCGGCGGGTCAAGGCCAGGATATCAGGCTTCCAAGGCCTCCATAGCAAGATGGATGGTGGCAGCCATTAAGGAGGCCTACGAGGCAGTACAAGCCACTTCCAGCAAACATGCATGCCCACTCTATCAGAGTCAAGGCCATGGCAGTTGCATTCCAGAGACACGTCCCGTGGCAGATCATCAGCAGGGGTGGCTACGTGGGCCACTCCCTCAGCTTTTTGTAAGCAGTATTGTTTGGATGCCGGCTCCAGGTCGTACGCGGCCTTTGGGCAGGCAGTATTAAGGAACTTGTTTTCTTAAGGTGAGTCTCCACTCCACCCTGGGGCTACATTCAGTTGTAATCGGCCATGCAGTATGGAGGAAAGGGGATGGGACGTAAGAGTAATTATAATGTACTCACTGTAGTGACTAACATACTCTTAGTCCCCTTTCCTCCATGCGTCCCACCATCCCCCCCTAATAAAACTGGTGTCATTAGGCAATGTTTATTGTTGACGTGTCTATGGGGACTGAGGAGTGGCGCCGGAGGGCTGAGTTAGGGGAGTGCATGCTCCCAGGGCCGCACGCCTCTAAATTTAAAGGGGAATATGATTTTTTTCTTTCTGCATTATGGAGGAAAGGGGACTATGGACTAAGAGTACGTTAGTCACTATGGTGAGTAACCTATAATTTATTGACCATTTGTATGGCACCTACACATCAAAACGTGTTTCCTGGAACCACAAGACAAGGGGGGGGGGGGGGAGTACAAGGGTAAAAAAATAACAATAACAGTCCTACTAGGCCGTGTGAAATTTGGATCGTGCAACTGCAATGAACAGGAAGTACAGGGAGAGGGGAGGAAGGAGAATTGCAAGGGGGAGGGGGCCAAGGGGCTGGGCAAGTGCTTAGGGAGGTACAGGAGGGTAAGTGCTCAGGCACGGAAATAGGGGTCAACTAGTGTGAGGGAGGGGGAGCTGGGCCAGACTTGGTAGGCTAGTCGGGGAAGGGTGCTCGAGGGCAAGTGCTGGTAAGGGGAGATTGGTCGAAAGAGGGCCTGCCGAAGTAAGGCTCACAAGGGAACAGGCCACCAGATATAGAGGCAGGTGGGGCAAAGAAGTGAGGGGGCGGGGGAAGGAGGAGGAGTGAAGGAGGGTCTTGAGAAGCTTCCAGAATTTAAGGAGATACAGCTCAAGACGGAGAGGGGACGGAAGGCCATTCCAAGAAAGAGATCTACCCCTCACTCTCTGCTTAGAGAAGTGTCTGACATGAATAGAGTTTGAGATAGAAGACCGACAAATTCTAGCAGGGAGGTATTTAGGGAGAGAGAGTTGGATCTAGTGTGGTCCGATGCCCCAGAAAGCATTATGGATGATGCAGAGGGTCTTGAACTAGATCCTTGCAGCCACAAGGACCCAGTGGAGAGATTTTAGGGCTGGAGAGATGCGGTCCCTAGGCTTGAGGCCAAGGATAAGTCTTGCAGTCCTATTCTGGATTAGTTGAAGAGCGCGTAGGGAGGAAAGAGGCAGATTAAGGAAGAAGCTGTTGCAGTAGTCAATCCTAGAGGGAACCAGAGCTCTGGAGACATAGTTTCTGGGGGAAGGTGAGGGAAAGGGAGAATGCCTCTGAGGTGAAGCTGAAAGTGATATTTCTTGACAAAGTCAGCGATGTTAGGTGAGAAGGAGAGACGAGTCAAAGATGACACCCATGTTTTTTGCCTCACAAGAGGGTGAGGGTAGAGAACCCAAGGAGGGTGGCCACAGAGTAGTTGGGAAGGAGGGGGCAGGAGTCCTAATGTGAAGGATCTCAGTCTTACTGCCATTAAGGCAGAGATCATTAGAAGCACACCTTCTCCAGCATGGGGTCTGGCATGGATTCACATGCTCATGAATATTCCCCGTCGTCAGGCCAGGAATCCTCGGTATAGAAAAAAATCAGTATCAGTTTCGTTTCTGATCTGTCTTTCTTAGTAGTAACCAATCACTGGTCTCTGGGTCATACTGCCCCCAGCCAATGACTGCCCTCTCCCTAAGCCCCGCCTCCGGCAGCCAGCCTCAGATTTTTACCGCACGTTCAAGTGTTGGGAGTCCTTGTGCTGTAGCTCTCGAGCTTTTGCTGCGTTTTCGCGCTTTTTCAGGAGATTTTTCTCATTTCTGGTTAAATAGAGCCTCAAGCTCCACCGTTTCTACATCCGATCAACGGGGATCCGTTTCGGAGTTTTCTACGCCCCTCAAGGGTGAAGATTTCATCGAGTTAGCTTTTGGAGGATTCCAGAAGTTCCGAGGCCTACCCCGGACATGGCCCAGGAGAAAGGAAGCTTGACGCCCGGGAAGCTGTTCAGGTCCTGCCCTGGATGCCAGCTTCAGAATGTTTTCAAGGAGGACGAGCATTCGTTATGCCTCTGTCTCCATGAGGACAAGACGCACAAGGAGAAGGACTGTGCGTTTTGTGGGAACATGTCGGAGCGGACCATGAAGGATCGCCACCTCCGTCTCGCCAACTGGCTGGAAGGGAAGAGCCTGTCAGGCGAGAAGAAGAAAAAGAAGTCCGAGCGGTCTTCTTAGTCCTGTGAGGGTGCCCCGGCGACGGGGGCCCAACAAAAGGCTAAGCACAGCGAGTCCGCGGGCACCGGGAGCGCCAAACGGTCAGGCTTCTTGGCTGCCAGGCAGGGCGCATCCTCCCCGGCGCCATCAACCACGAGCCAACGCTCTGGCTCAGGTAAGAGGAAGTCCAAGAACCCGGCGAAGCTTCTGGAGAGGCCCGGGTCGATCTCGAAGATTCCGGCAGAGGGGGAGCGAGGCTCGGACCCTCCTCCCAAGGTGAAGGCCCCAGGCGTCCAGAAGGTGACGATGGCCTTAATTCACCCTGCTAAACCTCGATTGAGGATGTCGCCGCAGCCCTGGCTCAGCCTGTGGAGGCTACACCATTGGAGGCGCCCTCAGGACCCAGAGTCTCCCTCAGGACCCAGAGTCTCCCTGCCACCGCGGAGGGAGTCGTTTTTCAGGCCCATTGAGAAGACCCCCACGAAGTCCTCGCTGGAAAAGGTGGGGGAGGGGCTGGTGGCCTTCGTGGATACGGACTCGACCTCTGAAGATGAGCTCATCGAAGTCGTGGAAGAGGCCCAGCCCATCGGGAGGGATCCCGACGAGGGCGACGACGAGAGCGACGGTGTCGCCGACAAGGCTCCTCAAGAGCCCTCGCGCCCGTCGTTTCCGGCGCCGCAGGACACCTCGGCGGCCATTTTGTCAGAGATTCAGTCCTTATGCTCAGAGATAAGGACAAGGTTGCCCCTTCGCCCGACGGAGGTACCTGAGCCAGACCCGACGGGGAACCGGAGCCAGGACCTTCGGAGAGTCCACCGCATAAGAGGACGACGCATCCTATGCCACCTCTCCCACCCCTGCAACCTGCTCTGCCTTCCCCCCGGTCTACTACCCACGGGGATGATACAGGCACGGACACGGCTACGACAGGTACAGATGACGACGGAGGCGACGACGGGGCGTGTCCCCCGTCGCCCCCTGCTCGGGCGTCCCCGCCCGACGAGATTGGATCCTTTCATGCCATGATTTCCAGGGCATCCGAGCTTTTCCAGCTCTTCCCAGAAGAAAAGAAGAAAGAAGGGTTCCTTTACCAACAGCGCAAGGCTAAAAGGAAGACGGTCCTCGCCGTACCGCTTCTTGATGACATCTGGGATGAGGGGCTCGCCCTCCTCAAGAACCCTGCCACGGTGCCGGCAAAGAGGGACCGGTACGAGAAGAAGTACCGGGTCCCCGACGCTGACCCCTTGTGCCTTCGGGCACAACCTACCCCGGATTCGGTCGTCTCGGCGGCGGCAAAGAAGAAAGCTGGGGGGGAATCGGCCTCGACATCAACTTCCCCGCCGGACGGCGAGGGCAGGAAGTTGGACACGATGGGACGACGGATCATCTCATCCGCAGCGACGACTATCAAGGTGGCCAACGCCCTGGCTATCGTAGCCCGCTACGACATGGAGTTGTGGTTCAAAATCGCCCCTCTGTTGGACTTCCTTCCGGACGCCAAAAGTGCTGAGGCCCTTGAAATCGTACAGGAGGGGGAGATTGCTTTGGACCACGCCATCACGGTGGCAACGGACATCGCCGACACCGGTTTCCGTCAGTTGGGCAACGCGTTTGCTTGAGACGACGAGGATGGCTCAAGGCCACGGATTTCCGCCAGGACGTGCAAACCAAGGTTTTGGACATGGCCTTCGACGGGAACAACCTGTTTGGGAAGGCAGTTGATTGAGTCCCTTCAGGCCATCAAGACAGACACAGAGACTGCCCGGGCACTGGGAGTGCTCCAACAACGACGTCCGTCCTTTCGGAGCTCCGGAGGCAGACAAGGTGCCTCCAGGGGATCCGGCAGTGGCTCCTCCACTTACTGCCAAGCGGCAAGATCTTCGTCCCAGGAAGCCTACAGGGGACGCGGCAAGTCAGGTGGTGCCCGTCATCGTCGACAAGGAGGTCAAGGAGGCAATGCGGCCTCCAAACAATATTGAACCGACCGTGGGGTCGTGCCCCCGCCGAAGCACCCCGGTGGGAGGCCGGCCACGAGGTTCGTCAGCGTGTGGGAGTCCATCTCCACCGACCGTTGGGTGCTGGATGCCCTGGCCCAAGGGCATGCCCTTGAGTTTCAGAAGAAGTGCCCTCGCGTTCCACCCGTGGCCAGGAAGGAAAATCACGTCCCTCAACTACTGTTGGAAGTAAGGGCGATGCTCAAGAAGGGTGCCATCGAGCTCGTCCCAAAGAGGCTTCAGGGCTCCGGAGTTTACTCACGGTACTTCCTCGTAAAAAAGAAGACAGGAGAATGGCGCCCCATCCTGGACCTACGACGACTGAACAAGTACATCAAGGCACAGAAGTTCCATATGGTCACCCTCCAGCATGTGCTGGGACAGCTGGAGGAGGGCGATTTCCTGTCGTCGTTGGACTTGGAGGATGCGTACTTCCACATCCCCATTCTAAAAAGGCACCAAAAGTTCCTCAGGTTCGTGGTCCAAGGGCGGCACTACCAGTTCAAGGCCCTCCCGTTCGGATTGAAGTCGGCACCCAGGGTGTTCACCAAGTGCCTCGCACCGGTGGCGGCGCGGCTGCGCCTACAGGGGATCCACGTCTACCCCTACCTGGACGACTGGCTCATCCGGGCAAGGCCAAGGGAGCTCGCCGTGGAGCACACTGCGAAGACCGTCCAGCTGCTCACAGACCTGGGATTCTCCAACTTTCCAAAATCCCACCTGGTCCCGTCGCAAGTCGCCCTGTTTCTGGGAGCCAAGCTCGACACAGTGGCGCGGCTGGCCTCGCCATCGGAGGAAAGGACCAGGACCATTCTGGGCAAGGTGCAGCGTCTGCTGGCCACGGACATGGCCAGGGTAAGATCCATCAAGTTCCCTCCTCGGAATGATGTCCTCCTGCATTTATCTGGTGCGCCTTTGCAGGCTTCGGATGAGACCCTTACAGGAGTTCCTCGACGCCCGCTGGATCCAGTCGACGGGCAGCTTCGAGGACAGGGTCCCTCTCAACGAGACGTTCCGTCAGGCGATCCGGTGGTGGAGTACCCGCTCCCATCTGTCGGCGGGCACGGACTTTCAGACCCCAGCTCACCAGGTGAAGGTGATGACAGACGCCTCCCTGGAAGGTTGGGGAGCACACTCCGGAGATCTTCACGCGAGAGGCCTTTGGCTCCCGGAGGAGATGTCTCTCCACATCAACATCTTGGAGCGCTGCGCGGTGTTCTGGGCCCTCAGGTCCTTTCTTCCGTCCCTCAAGGGCAAGGTGGTGAGGATCTTCACCGACAACACCACCACGATGTTCTACATCCGGAAGCAGGGCGGAACCAGGTCCCCGGCCCTATCCAAGGAAGCCCAGGATCTGTGGCATTGGGCCGTCGCCCAAGGGATGCTTCTGGTGCCTCTTCATCTGGCAGGAATAAAAAACACGATCGCCGACTCACTCAGCAGGGAGCTGCGCTCGTGCCACAAGTGGGAACTACGCCAGGATCAAGTGGATCGACTCTTCCGACGATGGGGCGAACCCCAAATCGATCTCTTCGCGACGGCGACGAATTCCAAGTGGCGGAGGTCCGCCAGCAGGTTCCCCCAGCCGAGGAGCATGGGCAATGCTTTCTCGTTCCCCTGGGACGGCCTATTTCTTTATGCGTTCCCTCCGCTGCCGTTGCTGCTCCGGCTCATCAACCAGCTCAAGAGGTCCCGGTGCAGGATGATCCTCGTTGCACCGGCATGGCCGAGGCAGATCTGGTTCCTGGACCTTCTGGACTTGTCAACGTCCCCACCACTCAAGCTGCCGACGGACGCAGACCTTCTCTCCAGAGAAGGAGGCGCCATTCTTCACCACAACCCGGAGTCGCTGAACTTGCAGGCCTGGCTCCTGCAGCACTAGAGTTTGTAGGGTACGACATCCCGGCCGACTGCAGAGAGGTTCTTGCAAAGGCCAGGGCTTCCTCAACTCTCAAGTGCTACGGACATAAATGGAAGAGGTTCTCTGTCTGGTGCCGTGCACAGAAGATTAACCCTCTGCGGATTACGGCCCCTCAAGTACTGCCGTACCTACTGTCGCTGGCCAAAGCTGGACTGGCTCACGCCTCCATCAAAATACACCTGGCTGCAATCTCCCGATATACCAGGACGACGGGACGGGCGTCCTTGTGGTCTCATCGCCTGGTGAAAGAATTCATGAAGGGACTCTTCCGATCATTCCCGCTGGTGAAGGCTCCTGCCCCGGCGTGGGAGCTTAATGTGGTGCTGACCAAGCTCATGGGGGCCCCATCGAGCCTATGCATTCCACCTGTCGTGGAAGACAGCTTTCCTCGTGGCCATCACCTCCGCATGACGAGTGGGAGAGATCCAGGCCCTATCTTGCAAGCCTCCATACTTGACTTTTCATGACACGAGGGTGGTGCTGAGGACACACCCATCCTTTATGCCCAAGGTGCCGTCGGACTTCCACCTCAACGAGCCCTTGGTGTTGCCAGTTTTCTTCCCGTCGCCTTCGTCACCGGACTTTGCACTCGCTGGATGTAGCTAGAGCGGTGAAGTTCTACGTGGACCGCACGAACAGCTTTCGGAAGACGTCACAAATGTTTGTGAACTTTGGGACTGTGAATCAAGGGAAGGCTATCTCAAAGACTTCCATTTCCAGATGGCTCTCCGGCTGCATCATGCACTGTCACCGGTTGGCAAACCGCCAGCTGCCCGGCCGTCCGAGAGCCCATTCGACCAGAGCGATCGCTGCTACCACGGCGTTCCTGTCTGGTGTGCCCCTGCTGGACATCTGCAGGGCTGCGACGTGGAGGTCGACGCACACCTTCACAAGATTCTACTGCGTCGATCGGGACTCCAGGGAGGAGTCCAGGGTCAGCCAAGCAGTGCTGCGCAACCTGTTCGCCTGAGGTGAGCCTGGTGAGGAGGTAAGAGTTGCTTAATGTTGAGTTGTTGTGTTGCTTAATGTTGAGCCTGTTGCCACCTCCCGTGGTTGTGCATGTGTGTACTGCTATGTATTCTCTTATTTATGAGCATGTGAATCCATGCCAGACCCCATGCTGGAGAAGGAACAAGTCACTTACCTTCACATGCGAACCCTCCCGCCTACCCCTCTGCGGCTCTTCACTTGGTCATACTGCCACTTTACGTGCTACCAAATCTGAGGATGGCTGCCGGAGGCGGGGCTTAGGGAGAGGGCAGTCATTGGCTGGGGACAGTATGACCCAGAGACCAGTGATTGGTTACTACTAAGAAAGACAGATCAGAAACGAAACTGATACTGATTTTTTTCTATACCGAGGATTCCCGGCCTGACGACGGGGAATATTCATGAGCATGTGAATCCATGCCAGACGCATGCTGGAGAACAACAGTTACAGGTAAGGAACTTGTTCCATGCCTGAATAGCAGTCAGTCGGGAATGAGAGACGAAGGAGAGGAGGAAGAGGAGGGAAGCTTAAAGGAGAGCTCAGTGTCGTCCGCCTAGCATTGAAAATGAGAGAATGTGGAGATCAGATGGGCGAGAGGGGCAAGGTAAATGTTGAAGAGCCACAGCAGTACAATAGAGCCCTGGGGGACGCCACAGGTGGAGTGTGAGATAGAGGAGAGGAACGGCCCAGTTGAACTTGACATGGCCTATTCAGGAGGAAGTAGGACACCCAATCCAGTGCCCGGTCAGTGATGCCTAGGGTTTCACAAAGCCGATTTATGAGGGTGGAGTGATTGACCATGTCGAAGGCGGAAGATAGATCGAGGAGGATGAGAACAGAGGGAGAGTTGGAATCAAGGTTAGAGAGCAGGTTGCAGCGGATGTTCAGGAGAACAGCTTCTGTGCCTCTGGTTGCTCTGAAGCCATACTGATGGTCGTGAAGACAGCCAACGGATTCTGTGTGATGGATTAATTGGGAGATAGCCAGCTTCTCCCAAGAGTTTGCCCAAGAAAGGGTTAGTGGAGATGGGGCGGTAGTTAGCTAGCAGAAAGGGCCCACAGATGGCTTTTTTAGGAGGGGCTGCACAAGGAGTGCTTGTTAGACAGAAACCTGTGCAGTTCTCTCTGGGACCACTGCAAAAGATTTAAGACTAGAAGTGGTTGGCAGTAAACCCAATTGGTAGCAGTCTGTACCACCCAGATTTATCTGGTAGCTGTGGCTGAGCAGTCAGACTTCTCTCAAGAAGAGTTAGGCAGTATACAGAGTATTCACAATAGGTCAAAAGAACACAGTAGAACAAGCAAACACTGACCAGAGCTTAGTGTAAAAGAGATATAATTATTTATTTAAAAACACATCTAGTAAAACACACTGGCACTAATATCTAGCAGTTCAAAGACACGGTCACTAAAAGATATACACTCCCTTCAACGATTAGTTAGACAAGTCTTAAGTAAAGCAACACTTATTTTCAGACAGCGGTGAGCGCTTAACGAAGGTGGCACTCTAATCAAACGGTTTAAAAGGGAGAGCAAAGATAGAAACAGATCCCAACACTTTCGGAAGAACACAGTAGGAGAAGAAGGCAGGTTAAAACCGTAAAGTCAACAAGGCCGGACCCACTTTAAGAGGCTCCGGTCGAAATGGGTCCATGGTCACACGGTTCAAAGTGCCCAAAAGTCTCGCAATAAGTTCAGAAGGAGTTGGACCAAAAAGAAAGGGACCAGTTAGATGGTCAAGGCGGCCAGCCCAGTTCAGAAGGTTAAGGGATTATTGTTACCTTGTAGCAATCTTTGGAAAGGGAGGCCTGGCGGACACGGTACCTTAAAATGGTGAGAACGCTCCAGCGGGGGCAGTTGTTCCTGGCAGCGGGTGCAAGTCGGTGCTTCGTCCGGAGGAAGAGAGGATCTCGTCGGGGAGGGAAGCAGGAGTCAGTTGCACTGCCAGGGAAGAAACCAGCCGCGGAGTTCTCAATTAAAAGGAGCGGTCCTTGTGGTAAGTGGCTATCCGGTTGCCGGGGTACTTGGCACAGGCAATTCGACCACAAGACGTCCTGGGATGCGAAAAGGGAAGGTAAACTGGTTGTGCCCACCAGTCAGGGGAAAAAGACTCTCCAGTTGGGAGATCTCCTCTGTCGTTGGGAAGTGGTGAGTCGGTTCAGCAGGGCTCCACCGGTGGTGTCGTCGTAGCAGGCCGGCTCAGCTTCTCCCTCGTCGGATTTTCGGGTCCTGTGGCGACTTCTGAAGTTCCAGTCCCAAAAGACCTGCTTTTATGCAGCACACCCCCATTCACTCAGCCTAGCTGTCAATCAAACATGCTAAATGGTGAGCCAGCCGGCTCACCACTTTGGCCAATGACACAAGAGTGCGACTTGAGTTACCAAGGTAACTCAGTCCAGGGTGCCTAAACCCCCTCCCACACCCCCTCTGGTACCCAGACAGAGTGGCACCACTTTTGGAGGCTTCTGTGGAGAAGCCCGCCAAAAAGTGGAACAAAGGGCTCGACCTTTGGTTTGGAGTTACAGAGACGAACAGAAACGCCATTTTAAAACCGAGTTCTGGCAAAAAATACCAACCAGTGAATTAATATTAAATAAATAAACCGGCGGTATGTTAGAGACTATGTTAAAAAGTATTAGCCTCGAACAATGGGAAAATCCCATAGAGATATATTTGCGGTAAAATATAAAAAGTAGTATCCACTGCCACCAGCCAAAACTCGACGAGGGGGGACGGGACAGTGCCCCCTCGAATAACAGACCCAGGGGCAATCGAATTGCCCCTACCAGTACGTCCACAATATGATGGTTTGTACTGGTTCTGTTAGTAATTTGTGACTAGTAAAGCCAATGGTGACTTTACATGCCCTGGGAGACAGTAGTCAGTTCCTTGGTATGGAGTCTGTGGTGGGGGGTCACTATGACACCCCGGTGTTACTGCACTGAGGGTGCTGTGTAACACACATACAAAAACATATGAGACACTATGGAGTAAAAGACCCCATAGCCCATGAAACACATTAACATTCAAAGGAATACCATAATGTCCAAGAGTGGGGAAAAAAAAGAGTCTCACTCTTGGCAGGCGAAAAAAAAACAAACTCCAGAAATCCAGCAAAGCTGCTGGGGGACTCACTAGGTTAGGAAATTCAGCCTGAACAGAGAATTCTCCCTAACAGTGCTTGAGGGGTGATAGAAAGGAGCCCAGTGGCAAAGGAATGGTTACAGAACTCAACCAAGTAAGCAGCGAGAAAAGCAATGTTGTTATTGATAGTTCTAGAGGAGCAGGGGAGCACCTGTTTGGATGAGACTTTCATAGAGCAGGCTGTCTTGGTGTCCTCATCCGGTGCTATGGATGTGAAGGAGGGGAGAAGGGAGGAAGGCGAGAGAGGGGCCAAGAGAGTCCTGGGTACAGGGGGGCAAGAGAGATCGGACGAGATGTCCCTTGTTTTGGTAGTAAAGTGCGTGGCAATGAACGTGCAGAAGGCCTGGGAAGGAAGAGGAGAATTAGACACAGAAGTAGTGTTAGGGAGAATTCTCTGTTTAGGCTGAATTTCCTAACCTAGTGAGTCCCCCAGCAGCTTTGCTGGTTTTTTGGGGTTTATTTTTTCTCCTGCCAAGAGTGAGACTCTTTTACCCTCACTCTTGGACATGATTTGAGTGTGTTCCTTTGACTCTAGATGTGTTTAATGGGCTATGGGGTCTTTTACTCCATAGGGCTTCATGTGTTTTTGTGATGTGTGTTACACAGCACCCTCAGTGCAGTAACACAGGGGTGTCATAGTGACCCCCCAGTATAGACTCCATACCCTGGGACTGATTACTGTCTCCCAGGGCATGTAAAGTCACCATTGACTTTACTAGTCTTGAATTCTGAACAGAACCAGTACAAACCATCATATTGTGGACGTACTGGCCGGGGCAATTCGATTGCCCCGGGGTCTGTTATTCGAGGGGGCACGTCTCCGTCCCCCCTGATCGAGTTTTGGCTGGTGGAGGTGGATACTACTTTTTATATTCAACCGCAAATATTTCTCTATGGGATTTTCCCATTGTTCGAGGCTACTATCTTTATTTATTTAATTACGATAGCCTCGAACATACCGCCGGTTTATTTATTTATTATGAATTCTCCGGTTGGTATTTTTTGTCAAAACTCGGTTCAAAAATGGCATTTGTGTTCTCTTCTGTGACTCCAACCCAAGTCGAGCCCTTTGTTCCACTTTTTTGGCGGGCTTCTCCACAGAAGCCCTCCAAAGTGGTACCACTCTGTCTGGGGTTCTTAGGAGGGGTGGAGGGGGATTTAGGCACCCTGGACTGAGTTGCCAAGGCAACTCAAGTCGCACTCCGTCCTGATTGGCCCAAGCATGTTTGAGTGACAGCTAGGCTGAGTGAATGGGGGTTTTCTGCATAAAAGCAGGGCTTTGGGGACTGGAACTTCAGAAGTCGCCACAGGACCTAAGAATCCGACGAGGGAGAAGCTGAGCCGACCTGCCACGACGACACCACCGGTGGAGCCCTGCTGGACCATCTCACCACTTTTCCCAACGACGGAGGAGATCTCCCGCCGGAGAGTCTTCTTCATTTGACTGGTGGGCATAACCAGTTTCACCGTCTTTTCGCCTTCCGGACGCATCTCATGGCCGCCTTGCGTGTGCCAAGCACCCCGGCAACCGGAATACCACGTTTTACCACGACCGCGAAATAAAGGGTAATACCTTTAACCGGAAAACTCTGCGGCTGGTTTCTTCCCTGGCAGTGCAACGACCTTCATCTTTCCTCCAAGTCGAGATCTTCTCTTCCCCTGGACGACGCCGAGACTTGCAACCACTGCCAGGAACAACTGCCACCGCTGGAGGATCCTTCCCACTTAAGGTACCTTGTTCTGCCTGGCTTCCCTTGCCACCGACTGTACGGGGTAGATTTAGCCCCAGGCTTTCGAACCTGGGTTAGTCTGGGACACCCTGGCTAAACTTTTCTGAGCCTCTCAACTCTTTTCGAACTCTCTGCAAGACTTTCAAAGCCTAGTGTAACTGTGTGATCTTGGGCACATTTGTGCTCTGCTCTCTCTAAGAGTGGGCCCAGCCTATGGACTTTGGCTCACAAGTGACTTTTGCTCTTCTGCCTTGCTAAAAGTGTTCCTAAATCTTAGCGTGGTGTATCTTCACATATTCTGCCTTTTTCCCTCCCTTTTTCATGAACTTATTGGAGTGCCATCTATAGTTAAGCACTCACCTCTGTATGGAAATAAGTGGTGTTAACTAAGACTTGTCTGATAAGGAATAAGGGCTGTATATATTATAATAGTAACTGTGTTTAGAGTGTTTTACAAAAAGAGTGCTGGAGTGTTTCAAACAGTGTGCGTTTAAATAAATAATTATATACTTTGATACCAAAGTTCTGGTCAGTGTTTGCTTGTGCTATTGTGTCTGAGTGCCTATTGTGTATACTTTGCATACTGCCTAACTCTTCTTGAGGGAAGTCTGACTTCTCAGCCACAGCTACCAGGTAAATCTGGGTGGTACAGACTGCTACTAAGTGGGTTTACTGCTAACACCTGTAGTCCTAAATCTTTTGCAGTGTTCCCAAAGGGAACTGCACAGGTTTCTGCTTAACAAGTAGGATTGGCAAGTAACTTGCAGATGTTAAAAAGGTCAGCCATGTTGTTTCTAGCCCCAGAGATGCAGGCTTGGATGTGGGCCCGTTTCTTGGAGTGGATGGAAAGTCTGTATTGCCTTTGGAGCAGGCAGCAGGCCCGTTTGTCAGGGGATGTGCTAGAAGCCAACCATTGTCGTTTAGTGACTTTGCACTTGAGTTTAAACTGGGCTAGGTCCAAGTCATACCAGCTATTACTCTTGGATGGGGGCTTCATGCGGATCCTCATGGCAGGGGCAAGGATATCAAGAGTGTTGGAAAGCTGAAGGTTGGCGGGAGAAGAGTCGGTGTGGGAGTCAATAGCAGGAATGGAGTGGGAATGAAGGAGGCGGCAAAAGCAGGTACTGACACTCGCTTCATCGGTCAAATGACAGAGGAGGAGACTGGCAGTGAAGGCAGAGGCTTAGGCGGGGAGCCAGGGAGCTCAAGATGAAAGGAGAGCATGGTCCCACCAGAGGAGTAGTGAGAGGGTTAGAGATGGAGATATCAACATTGGTGTGCGCATCCAGGGTGTGTGGGTTGGCGCAGAGGAAAGAATGATACGGCAAAGAGAGTCACAGAAGATGCCGAAGGGTAGAGTGGCTGCATCAGAAGAGTCTAGGTGAATATTGAAGTTTCCAAGAAGCTTACAGGTAAAGGTCAAAAGAGAAGAGGCAAGGTCGGCCCACTCCGAGAGACCGAGGGAGGTCGGCCCAGGGGTCCTGTAGATGGTACTGAGAGTGAGAGATAGGGAAAGAGAGACGCAGAGCTTACAGACCAGACATTCAAAGGAGGAGATTCAGGGAAGACCAGGGCCACTCTGCCTCAAGACCGTCGCATTTAAGACCTAAAAATAAAACTAATTGCAGTGGTTAAATAAAGAATCCAAGATCTACAGAGCAAAGTTTGATTTAGAAACTAACAGCCAAAATGCAGCAGATTGGTGAGGCCAACAGTGTTAGAACAGCAAGAATCAAATTTACTGCAATGGGCAAATGCAGAAGTTAATAAAGAATCAAAGATCTACACAGCCAGAATCAACTTTAAACATACAGGCTAATGCTAAGAAGATTGTGTGTGGAGAAAATAGTGAAGGTGTCCAGGGAGCCACTTAAGGAGATGCAGGTCGGAGGGTTGCAGCAGAGTTTTGTGGGAGACCGTGTTAGCAGTGCCGGAGGAGGGCCATACCAGGCTGTGGCACAGGGCAATAGATAGGAGACCTAGGCGAAACAAGAGCAATGGAGCTCAAGGGGGAAGAAGCGGCGGATGTGGTCAAGATGGAGAATTCACAGGAGTGGAGTGTAGCGGGAGCAGCAATTATGTTATAGAATAGCTAGGCCACGTCAGGGGACACAGTAACGGCAATAGGGTCAGATCGCAGTGAGGATTCAAAATGGTGAAGAGGGTGTGATGAGTGAGCCGGCAGGGAGAAGGGAGTCTTACCAGCATGGTGCAGTGTGAAGATCAGCCAGTCCTTATGATGGTTATGGCGGTCAACTGATCCAGGCCGCTTCTAGGCCCACACCCGGGAAGTCCTCACCCTTTGAAGGAGGCCTGCGTTCGCTTTCCAGGCTCCTGCATTGGTTGTAGGATGCAGGCAGCAATCAGGGGGCAGAAGGGAGGCAAGTGGATGCCTCACAGGATGGCATCTAGCCCGGCAGCCATGATTGAAGAGGCCTGAGCAAATCCCAAAAGATACCAACCTCGTGGGGCCCAGGCCCTGTGCAGCCCGATCTCTAGTCAGGACGCTGTAACAATTAAGGGGTTATGGTTGCCCTATATTTCCCTTGGGCCCCATGTCTTCCTGGTGAGCTTGAAACCTCTTCTCGTCCCTGGGGGTGCTAACCTGTGCCAGGGACTTGCCAGGCTAAACCAACTGGGTCTATGCATGCAATGCACCCCCCCCCTCCAACACTTCGTCTCCGTGCAAGTATGCAGATCTTCTTACCGGGTCGTGTCTGGGGAGTCCCTTCTCACCGCTCCTCTGATCTCAACTATCCTAGACTCCAGCTTTAGTGATAGGGACTTGGCAAACAAACTGGCTCAGGTTACTTTGTATCCGCCAGTGTAAATCTTACATGCTATATAATCTTTGCATGAAGAACTGTTAACCATGTGCGTTTGCAGTGTGCTTTCTATGCAACATTGTTGCTTCTGTGATTAGATGTGCATTTGTAGGGTTGAAGAGAATCAACAAGTTGATGGCAGCCTTTACTTTGGTTTAAAGGTGTTGAGAAATGCACTTGGTTTCACCAAAGGTGGATCCTATATGCCTTTGGGAGGTTAATTGAGGCTATCAAAAAGTATTTATTTGCAGTTTCTGCCTGGAATTGATGTCAAATTGTTGGCTGTAACGAGGTGTTAGTGGCTACTTCATCTTTTAGGAGTTATGCGGACATTGAGTGATCATAAGAGTCTGGAAGTCTACAAACCCAACTTGTCAATGCCCAGATCTTTACTTCGAATCAAAATGTTTAAAAGTGTATTTGGTGTAAAGGTTTGATGCTTGTGAATCTGCTTAGGATCACACGCTGTGCATATCTCTCTCCTCTGCCGGTGCCTCCCTCTAGAATGGCCTCCATGCCCCTCTGAAACTTGAGCCGGACAACCTGACGTTCCAGGCAGCAGCTCAAGAACTTACTTTTCTCCTCTGCTTTCTCTCTCTCCCTTCCCTGCTGAACTACCCGTCTGCTCGGATCGGAAAGGAACGTCGACCTAGGCGTGTCTGTAACACTATCCCTACTCTGACGTGTAGTGTACCCATGATACCTCACGTGTCAAGGTCCCCCCAGATTGTTTTTTTCTGCCATACTAATCGGTCACATTAATTCGGAGCTTGTGACTACGAGATTTATTGCTAAATATTAATATTCCTATCGCGTCTTTGCACCTTTCGATGTTTCTCAGCTGCCATTTCCAGCTCCCCCTGAAGACTTCCACGATTAAACTCTCGACGGCTGGCTTTGGCCTTCACCATCAGGCTTCGGTCTTTCACAGTAGGCAGAGTAGGTGCTTTTCTTCTCTGCATTCTCCAATAGAGAAAGCCTTTTCCTATTCTTCCCTTTTCTTTCCCTTGTCTGGCTGCTATTTCTTTACTTTTTAATAATAGAGAGAACTCCATTTAAATATTGCCCTTCCTGTAATAGGTGGTTTTCTTTGGAGAGGTACTCGCAAGGAGTGTAACAACGTGACCACAATGAGCAGCGTTGCAAGGCCTGTCGACCCTTTAAGCCTAAAACACTTAAAAGCGGAAGACGGCCTACGGCATACAGGCTGAATCCCATCCCACCTGCCCCCCTACTGGCACTGCCGCATCAGATGAGGAACCCTCCAGCAGCCATGGCTCCAGCTCGGAGGCCGAAGACATTGTTACAGAGTCCTCCAACTCCTGTGTGCCTGTCACCAGTCCTACTAGGCATGCCGAACAAACTGCTATAGAGGTATCACCCACTGGCGACAGGAGCACACACGCTCACACCAAGGCACAGTACAGAACCCCCCGTCTTTGAGCTCCGGTCCGCCGCACCACCCACTCCATTCAATGCCATCGACATGGAAAAGGGACTGTGGTGGCGGCCATCTTTTTGTCATTCCCAACCCCGCCCCTTGGCCGAGGGATAAAAAAGGGAAGCCATTCGCACCCAGGATTAACCCCAGGGTTTCACTCGCTCCAGGAAGCTTTTGTTAAGTGTTCGGCTTCCCCTCTGTCTCGTTAGCTCACTGTTGATTTTGCTCAGTCTCACAAGCCCGCTTCATCCTCACATCGGAAGTGGCTTGTCTCTCTTTCATTCAGCTGAGCCTCTCTAACTGGTTCGAATCTCACGTGCTTCACTCTCCTTCTGGTCTCCTCCCCTTACTTATTTGATTCTGCCGTGGGATTTCCCAGGGGTAGCGTTGAAGTCCTTCTTCTTTGGAATGATTGTATTCTGTACTGATCCCATACTCTTCTTCGTCTCATTACTACACAAGTATATTGCTTTGGCTTGATTATGACAATAGTAAATGTGAGTGTGTGATGGATTACAATTGGATTGGTTAGAGAGTTCCTCTTCGAAACGGGAGCCCTTGCCCCCAAGGGGGGAATGTCTTGCTGTGAGGGTCTGCTTGTCTCTACCCCTGGGGAGGATATTGCATAGCTGGCTCACCTCCCTAGCATCACAGGGAAAGCTCCCCCCACCCCTCCGGGGAGAAGTGACTAAATCACGCAATTATGCACTTTATGCCCTATATGATCACATGACACTGCAGCACTTCGATATATCAGAACTGCATAGCGTTACTAGCGCTATGCAGATGTGTGTTTGGGAGGTTGATACAACCAGAAGTTGTTTTGAAATGATTTTGTATTAAATGAACAAAATTTGAGGTTTAGCATTGTGATATTGGTGAGATTAGAAAATTCCACTGATATCATAAAGGCTCTTAACCGCATAGTAGTATTCAAATACTGTCCAGATAAAATATGTTTCCATGGGATTATCAGTTCAGAACTTAAGGTTACATTGCAATCAACAATGCTTTTTGGAGCTATAGAACATGTGCAGGATGACCCTTCTCACTAACTGCGTTCTCTCACCATCGGTTCACCTATTCTCGGGGGAACCGCAGTGATGCCCACTAACTTCCTTGCTAGATGCTCTAGCCACAGGCCCATTAGGCAGAATACACTTGTGAAGAAATTACTTCTGCTCTGAAGGTATATGAAATTGGGTTGTGTCAAAACTGCCTACTCAGCCCCCACACGTCTACAAACCAACAGGGATCCCAATCATAAAGGTGAAATAGGCACAACTTAGAGATTTACCACCTTCTCCTTTTGTGGTAGCCTGGGCACAGAGGAAGGCTGTGTGAATGTGTGCTCATAGAAACCCAAACAACAAAGTACAATAATGCCAAAATAAAAGAATATCCAAACAAGGCCTACACAAATGCATACTTTTAATTACACAAATCAATTGTACACGCAACCATTAAAAATACTAGGAAAAACACCTCTGTAAAGCAAATGCACATACATACAGAATGTAATGATGCAGCACTGAGGGTATTTAGCAGGGAGGAAATCTAGGCCAAAAATGCAACAAGGAGTTCAAAAAGGATATTGACTGGTAAGGAAAAGGTGCAAAAGGGACTTAGCCAGTCCCTAAAGTCCCAAAAGGTGGACCTGAGCGATGGTGTCTGTTCACAGTACTTTATTCCAATGTTCACTGATTCCACAGCATTGAACAAGGCTTCAAGCTGTACAGCAATGATTGTTGAACCAGAGTCTGGTGCGGCGAGTCGTTCTGGTACAAGGTGTTGAGCTGGTGTCTAGTCCTTTTAAGAGGGAGCTCAGTGTGCCTCAATTGCGGTATTTGGGTTGTGCAGTTTGGATTGCTCACCAGGGTAGGTTCGAGTGTCTTATCAAAACATTGGTAAACACTGGTTCAGGTTCACGAGTGATGGAGTGCTCCAGCAGTTTGAGTCGAGGTTCGTCAGTTCAATGGGATAACCTTGGTGATCTGATGCAAGGTTCGAAGAGGCAATGGCTCTTGTCTGCAGCACTGGGCTGGTTGTTTGAGCCGAACTGGTGACATACTGCGCTTGGCACAATGCAGCAGCAAGCCTGTTCAATGGACACAAAGCATGAGTGGTTCAAAGCTCTGTAGAGTGCCAAAACAGCACCAGTGATTCCCACTGGTTTGAGTGCGATGAACATGGTTTGAAAGCATTTCGACCACTTTGATGTGGTAGAACAGTGATCCTGGCTGATCTGGCCCTCAGTGCTGTGTGTCCCACAGCAGGGGCTCTGCGACTGGGCGAGTCCTTTCAGGTTCTGCTCTCCCGGCCTGGGGAGGTTTGGTGAAAAGTGCAGTTTCTGGTTTTCTGCAAGAGTCACTCACAATGTTCCTTGCGAGTGAGCAGGCAAAGGTCTAAAGGAAATTTTAAAAAAAGCAAGCCTGCTTTAAGGGTTCCAATCCCTGTATTTTGTGACAAGTGGACCTTGCCTTCTTACATCATACCCAAAGTACTTTGCACTAAAGGAAGTGGAGGAGAAGGGAAGGGAAAGGAGGTACTGAGAGAAACAAAATGGCGGAATTCTTCCCCAGCTTTGCTAAGCTCCCTCTGACAACACTAACCCCGTCTTCACCTCAGACTGGGCAATCCAAGGCCATTTGGTATGCAACTCCCCTGTTCTGAGGCTAGCCCTTTAGTATAGGGTGTGCCTATTGATTCCTTTTTCATAGGACAGCTCCTGCTGAGAGGCTGTCTTGCTAAAGAGAGGTGTTACCTGTCCTCACAAATCAAGAGAGGCAGTTCCCACTGGCTATGGTCCTGCTGGGTACAGCAGATCCTGCCAGTTTAGGGAGAATACGCACAGCCTGTCCATGGCTGTACTAGCTCACAGTGATGATACACCTCAGATGTGCCTTTAATTATTATACGAAATACCAGCTATCCTACCCCGTTCTCGGGTCTTGCCTATGTTTAAAGTCTAAACTCTCATCAAGATGGTAATTCATTATAATTATGTGATTTTGGAAATCTTGGAACAGAGGTGCATATTTTAAATGTAGCCTCTGTGCTGAAGTGTCATCCCAGCTGTCAAGAGGTCACCTCTGACCTTTGAACCTGTTCTGTGCCACTGTAGGTCAGGCTCTGCCTTTCGAAATACTGATGTAGCGGGTGAATAGGTGTACACTATGCTTTTGACATGGAGTTTGATGGAGGGGGGGGTATCCAATTAGCATACAAATCCAAATAAGTCAGGGCTTCTACACCCTTGCCATATGGCCATCCTTCACACCATTGATAACAGTAACACATTTGGGATATAGAGAATATGGATTATTTGAATAGCTGATGACGTATTATATGCGACTATCCCTACATTGGAAATTGCATTGGTACTGAAAGGTGTCCAGGCCTATGTAATGCAGCCGGCTTATAAAGTAAACATACTCCCTATTCACATGAACATGCATGCCTATTCGAGATGTTGGAATATAAAATTAAGTGTTTAGGGACATGGGCACCCAGTGACTTCATATCATATCCATGACTTTGGTGTGGGCCCCCTCCTGGTGAAAATGCCCCCTCCAAATCTGGTGAGATGTATTATCCTACCCATAAGCTTGCCAGGAAGAATAGATATTTTAGAAAATAACACCATGTCTAGATTCATTTATCTAGGCCAAATTATTACAGCACAAATCCCCAGAATAGTACTAATTAACTTAAATGATGTTTTTTTCCAAATTGTTGTGAAGATGAAAAAGCCAGACTCACTTATTTACTGGTTGGAATAACACAATCCAGGCCAAATTGCAATGTGTAACATGTTGTACCTTTTGTAAAAATGTAGTATTAAAAAAAAAACATGATGGTTCAGGGTTCGATGAGCAGGAGCTAAAACCAGCTCAGTGGTGACCGGCATCACCCAGTCAGCAGGAGCTACCATTGGGGAATCAGTAAGGGAGTTAATAGCGCACTGCAAATGAGATGCACACTTTCACATTTTGGCAATTATGTATTATCTATTATGTTTAGATGTGTGCTACATGTGTCATAAATCTTCTTTATTAACATCATTAACATTCTCAAACACTCAAAGTTGATGTCACATAGGCATATTTATAAATCATCAGTGTCCTGGGGAGCCATATGTAGCTCCTGGTAACTGTCTTCAAGCTAACCAGGCTCTTCTAGGCTTGAAGTAGGAACTAAACAGCTGCCAGCAATTTCGAAACCTGTAGATGTCAAATTAAATATAAGTTGAATTCTGTGTATATCGCCTCTGCAAGGGAATGATATAAATGACATCTGATTTTTGACAAAGATCTGCTTTGTGTTCTCTTGCAGGTTTATATTGCGAGCTCTTCAAGGTACGATGTTTCCAACTCCACTGCTGCAGGCGAAGCAGTTTGATAGGCTGACCATTGATGATCAAAGGGCTGCGATTAGAAAGTGGAAAGAGGACCAGCTTCTGTATTGTGAAACCGACTACAAACACGTGCCAACGTGTTCAAGTTTTGAAGAGAGCATAGTCCCCACTCAAGAACAAAATTCCGGGGCATCTTTTGTTTTGCCAATGCCAGTATCTTCATCTCCCTGCAAATCACAAGTTTGTGAGGTTTCTCCTACGTCAGCCAAACATGGTAAAGATGAAGCTTTTGGAAGCACGTCCTCCTCCTTACCCACATCCCAAAACAAATCCCGTGAAGCAATTCTTAGTCCACATTCACGTTCCTCCTCCTCATCTGCATTTATGAATTTTACTTTCGAAGATGACAGTGACGATGCTTTAATGCACAAGGAACGCTTGAGTTCTTCCTCCATTGGAAATGAGTTTTCGGCTCATCCAGAGAAACCAGTATGCTGACTGTGGCCAACATGATTTGAAGGAAATGTGTTTTTACTTCGAATTAGTTGGTGGCAAGTACTTTTAAACGTCATTTTAGGATTCCTTTTATTATTTTAATGAATGTATTAGATGCTTGGTTATTGGACAAGGCTGAAAGGAGTGTTTTGTCCTCACAGTTGCATAACAGATTTGGTTTCCCATTTTTCTTACTGTGTCTTGAATTGTTTCTAATTGCTTTGGTCTGGTCAACGGCAATGTGGTCTTTGAGAAATGTTAAACACATACAGCACTGCAGTATTTTTCAAGTTTCCATCACAGATCCTTTCCAGAAAATGTTTTTTTCCTAAACGATATTTTCAGAGGAAATGTCCTTGCGAAGTGTTGCCGAAAAAATTCTCATGAAACTAGAATTAATCTAAAAAAGTTAGTACTTGAAATTAAGTCGTTCAACTGGTAAATAATAGCAGTGGTGGGCAATCCACCACTTTTTCAACACCTTGATTGGATACATTGTATAGAAAGTATTTGGCCTTTCTGTTCTGAATTGCACATACATAACATCAATATCGAAATTTCACCTTTTTGTTTGTTTTTCGCTGATCTAAAACAAGTTGATCACAAATCTGCTGTATGGAAAACTGAAAGCCTTTGTATCTTGACATATTTGGGTGCACTAGTATCGGACAGAGTATGCATCAAAAGAAATTGGTGAAAGTTATATAGCCAAAACTGTAACCATCTTCTTTAAATTGTTGACTCTGAATCTCATTGTCTGTTTGACAACCAATATGGTTTTCTACATGCTAGGATGCAGATCAGGCAGCTACCAATGTATTAAGAGTGATATCAGTGAAAAACTGCCATTTGCAGATAAATCAGCCTGGATAGGTAGCAATTTTGAGACCATGCTAGATGACCACATCTGGGCTACGGTGTAAAGTAGGCCGGCATTAGCATGGCAATTTTAAATCTTCTCTCTTGTTTATGCCCTCTTGTATTTAGCTAGTCTGTTGGACACCAATGTATTTTTCCCCCTAAAACCACTTTTAAAAAGGTGTGTTATACTTTGACAGTTTTTTAATTAAAATATATACATATTTTAGAGACTATGGGACAAAAGAAAAACATACGGAGGCAAGTGCAGGGTTTTGCGCTTGCTTCTTAACAGCACTGTATCTCTTCTGATTTTGACCATTGTCTCCCAATGCACTGTTGTTTCGGCTGCCTAATGGGGTTGTCTGTACTAGTTATGTACGCCTTGTCACTAGATTGTTAACCTGTCATCTGTGCATGCAGTTCTTTTTGCTTTTCAGGGGAGAATGTATGTCTAAATGATGCCTTTAGTGTCTCTGTCCCCAAGTTCGCAGTTAGACCCGTTTCTTCAGGGAGAGTGTCTGCCAGAATAGATGAATGCTGCTTCCCTTAATGAAAGTTTGCCTAGAGTATATGAATGTATTCATCCTTCATGGATGTCTTTTTTTTTTTTAATGCATTTTCTTTCACACATGTTTTTGCAATTGTCTGATTACAATCGCAACTTTCACTTCTGCTACTTAGGTTGTCAGTTGTTTTGTGCCGCAGCCTACCCCTCCGCGTCAGAACAATTATGCCCACTTTCCCTAGCCCCTATTATCTATATGCAGAGATTTCCTGCTGGTTGTTTTTTTTTTTTGTTTTAAAGGAATTCATTTTTTTATTTGATTGAATATATATTTGTTTATTGGAAAATAGCCTGACTGTATTTTATTTCTCTGCAGGCATTTGATTTTCATTGTCATCAATTGTATATCATACCCTGTCCCTGAAAAGTAATTTAGACTCCATTGAGACTCAAGTGCCAAGATAGTTGCTTACACTCATTGGGACATTTATCTAAAAATAAACACAGATTCTATACACATTTTATGATTGAAGTCCACACAGCTGATACTCTGTAGGTTTCATGACTGGAATATTTGCTCTAATGTAGGCAATTAACAAGGAAGTCATGTCTAAGTGAAAATACCTCTGCCAGACCAAGCCTAGGAATGTTTTAAAACTTGAAGTCATTTCCTTAAAACTTGGAAACTTAAAAAGTTAAATATTTCTGTAATGTTCATGATTATATCCTATTAATAATCGCTTCTGTGCAATTCATTGTACTTCAGATTGGCTATGGGAGGAAACCTGTCTCCACCCTAAAAAATAGATCTATTTTTCATCGCTAAAATGCACTTAACTGAGGTCTGAGTCTAAAGCTGGAGGGTGCTCAGCCCAGTACACCAGAAATGAAGGTAGACTGAATATGGCAAAAACGGAAAGCACCTTTGTTTTAACATGAATTTTCGATCTGATGTACAAAAATTACTTTTTACATTTTTATGTCTTTGTAAGTATGTGAATATTGATTACTCTTATGATTTTATATATGAACTGTGAATAAAGAACCATACTGTGTTTGTAGAATGGTTGTTTCATTTTGTAATTAAAGTTGATTCAGAAAGGAAGTGTGCAATAGAAGGGTAACTAGACAGTCAAGTGTTTACAGAAATGTTTGTTGGATAAAAAATCTGCACAATATGTCAAGATGACCCTTCTTCCAAGACTCCTCCTCTCAAATATGGAGAGGACAGATGAGGGTGCGGTCATCATGAGAAGTTAAGGAGGGAGGCCATGATGGGAAGGACAACACGGACACATCTTCCAAAACAGCAGCTGCGGGTACAAATCTGTGCAATCTTCTCAAGTTTCAACTAGCAATAAAGGTCTTACCATACCAAATACACCCTTAACCATCCAAATTATCATAGTGTTTGAATTGTATTTTATCCAACCCATACTGCAGCAATAGTGCCTCTATTGGCATTTTAGCCAACAACCTAGAATTGCATGTCTACTATTTTAGGACCTCGATTTTACGACAATACAGTCCAAACAAACGAAAGCCCCTGGGCTTTACTAATAATATTCATCCGACTATATAGATGTAACACAAGCATTATTGGCTTAGAAGCCAGATCACTGCTGCATGGATCGAAATTGGGATTTGTTGACCGGGAGCAAAAAGCAGCTCCTGGGTATCTGGCATAACCAGTTGTGCCGGAGCTTCCTCTAGGGAACCAGGAGCTAGTACAGACTGCGCAGAAAATCTAACTTTGCTCAAGATGGATAACTGTGATGCTGGAAATGCATCAGAGGGACAGGGCCTCCGAATCCTTGTCCTTTATTGCTTTATCATGTATGTTCTGTCTTGTATTCCACGCAGGAGTTCATGTGGGACTCCTGGTGGTGCGGCTCTTCCTCTTTTTGGTTTGGTGTACAGATCCTTGGGATACCCTTATGGCACCCATGGGTGGAGGTGCAACCCTGTACCCCTAGTGTATGTTTTTGGCCACTTGTGTGTGGCCCACAGAGCAGGGTATGGGCTAGTGGCAGCTCCATGCTGAATTTGACAGGTGCTCTGGGTATCCTCCATTTTGGGATACCCAGGCCCTGCTATTGGAGTCAATTGATTCCTGGTAGGAGACAAGATGGCCCCTGTGGCCTCTTGCTTTCTATCGCTGGTTACCTTGTTTTTCCCAAAGTCCCGGGAAGCCCTGACTGGCTGTTGGATGGAAGTTACATATATGGTATTGTGGGGAAGTCCAGGCCAGACCGGCTGGAGCCTTCCCAATGACTGTATGTTGTGGGTACGCTCGTGGGATGGGACCTGGGTGAATGGAGAGTGTGACGAATACGCATTTCATGTCATGCGTGTCTGGTATCTGTGTGAGTGACACAATGACTGAGACAGCCCTGCCTGAAACTGGTATGAGTTCAGTGTGGAGTGCTGAATGGCTGGGTACTTGTCCCAATACACATTCCTTGTGAGTGTCTGGAGGGAGGAGAATGGCCTGGATGCACTGTTAGCCTGATTGGCTGGCTGCCTGCCTGAATGCCCTTCTGAATGATTGGTTGCCTGAGTGTGACCCACCAGAGTGAATGAGAGACCAACAGTATATCTGGCGATCTCTCACTGATGGAAATCGTTCAGAAGCTGAAGTTGATACTTGATGCTTAACCTTGAAGCCCACTGGAAAAAGAACTGCTTTTGCTGTCCATTGCCAATCTCAAAGCTGCTCTGCCTTCAAGAACCGATCGAAGAAAGTTCCTGGCTAGGAGACCTCTCCTGAGCTGCGAGGACCATCGGGCACCAGCTGACCTTCGCCGAAGCGCCCTGGAAGTCAGTCCTTGAAAGGCTGCCGACCGGAGACTAGGACTGCCGCGGAATCACAAAGCGAAGCGCACAGAGATTGAAGTCCATCACCGGCGACGACCGCCGTCGCCAACCGGAGCCGCAGTGCTCCTTTGCATAAGAACACTTTGAAACAAGGACTACCTTGCTCATCACCGTCGACCACTTTCGTCCTGTCAGAGAAAGTGAAGGTCTTCGACTGCGGAGAATCCGCCGGTGGGTTTCTCGACACCCTTGCTGGCCCAAAGTTCTTCAGTAACTCTTTGCGGCAACAAACGTTCATCGTCGAAGGGCAGCGCATGGCTCATCTTTGCAGGACGTCCACGGCCGATCAGCGACGAGCACCGCCAGGACTGATGCTGCTGCCTCAATGCCTTTGTTCACCCTTTTCATCCCGTGACCTGCTATGTGCTGAGGATCTATTCCCCAGAAGTGACAGGCCACCCACCTGGGAAAGAGGAAACTCTTCAGCAGACCTCGACCACATCTTTATAAGCAGGCTCTTAGCAGCTTTGACCACTTCGTTCGAGGTATGGAGGTCCTCGGCTAGCGACCATAACCTGCTTGTACTGAAATGGACGTCCACGAAGCTCGTGAACTTATTCATGCCTGCACAAGTGGAGGTAAACAACCAGCAAAACCGCTTAAGACTCTCAGAATCCTCGATCCTAAAGATACAGGCACAATATTTGGCAACCGGAAACGAGCACAACCCACTGAGTGACCTGCAATTACCAGATTACCAACCTCTTCTGGTACCTTTCAGAGCTAAACCTGCTGGCCCCAGACAAAACAACGAAGGTGCTAGACATCAATACAGCAAAGAACTTGTCCTAAGACGGAGATCAGTAAGGTGTGCCAGAAGAAAATTTGGTGTCTTTCCTTCACCCGAAAATCTGGCAACCTTGAACCAAGAAAAGAAATCTTACAAATCATGGCTCAGGTTCCATCGTAGTAATCTTTACCAACAAGACGCCGAAGCGATGCTGAAGCTTGTCTGCGGTCACCACCCCCGAGAGTTCTGGGCGCTCTTAAGATCTTCTCTGTCGCCTCACGAGACCTCACCATCAAATCCAATCGGGGAAATAACCTGGATAACATTCTATT
Source organism: Ambystoma mexicanum (assembly GCF_040938575.1). Classification (NCBI taxonomy): domain Eukaryota; kingdom Metazoa; phylum Chordata; class Amphibia; order Caudata; family Ambystomatidae; genus Ambystoma; species Ambystoma mexicanum. Next base: position 1,123,946,981 of record NC_090937.1, on the reverse strand, counting down.
CAAATCTGTTCAAAGCTCCCGCATTGTCAACCTCTTTTGAACTTACAACAAAACGAGTACCATGGATAGATTTGAGCGATGAATCTGAGATTCTCAAAGTCCTGCAGAATTTGAAACCATCGCGAGCACCTGGCCCGGACGGAATAACAAATCTCGACCTAAAAAAATATCCAAGTCAGTGGGCTGTGTTGATTAGTGAAATCTTTAAACGCTGCAAACAGGCTTGGCAAATTCCGGCATCATGGACAACATCCATCATAGTCCCGATATTCAAAAAGGGAGGGAAAGAAGATCCTAAAAATTACCGCCCGATCGCACTCCTGGATACGGTTGGCAAGGTGTTTGGTTCTCTATTACTTCAAAAATTTCAGGACTGGGCCAGGGAGGCCGAATGCGCCGACCCGTTTCAAACGGGATTTACTAAAAACAGCGGTACGACCACTAACATCATGTTTCTCAGTACACTCAAAAGCAAGGTGCTGGGAGGAGGCCCTAGAGTGTTTCTAGCGTTCATAGATCTGGCTCAAGCTTTTGATCAAGTAAATCGTGAGCGCTTGTGGAGAAAACTGAGTCTTTGGAAATGCCCGGCCGAACTGCTTCAACCGATTCAAGCTCTACACCAAGAAACAAGGGTGCGAGTGAGACTAACTCAGGCTGGTTTGTTGTCCTCTGAAATCCCGGTGGATCGCGGTGTGAAACAGGGTTGCCCCCTTGCTCCGTCACTCTTTATTGCTTACCTCGGCGACTTCAAAGCCTCGGAGCAAATGATCCGCTCCTTTCCACCGACTTTGGGCAAAGTGAAAACATCGAGACTACTCTACGCTGATGACCTAATCTTAATGGACTTGACTCCTATCGGTCTTCAGCGTCAACTCGACCATCTGGCGGCATATATTCAAACGAATGATCTAACTATAAACACGGCCAAAACAAAGATCCTGACAATGGAAAAACACAAGCGACCAAAGGAAAAACTTGCCTGGTACCTGGATGGGGTAGCACTGGAAAAAGTCACAAACATCACATACTTGGGAGTAGCATTGGACTGCTCGAGTATAAATGCAACTCTCCAAAGTTGCCTAATGACTAAAGCAAGAAACCTAGCGGCACAAGGCAGGGCATTGGACAACAAGTTTGGAGGTTTTTCCCTGTTACCCCTGATAAAATTCTACAAAATGAAGGTGGTGCCATCCCTCACCTATGCCGCAGAAGCTCTCCCGCATACACCCACAAATTTGTGGCTGAAGTTAGAGGGTCTATTTTGGCGCACTGTTCTAGGTTTCCCCAAGTCTGTGCCGGCTCTGTTGATCAGAAGAGAGCTTGGCCTATTATCGTTGGAAGGGACCATGGAAACTAAATCGATGATGCTGTACAGGAAGATGCTACTTTCAGACTGTCCTTATGTGCTAGCTATTGTACGCACTGAACTATTGACATCTTCCTCTTCTGTGCTCAAATCCTGGGAAAGGGCTCGTAAAATGAAGCTTGCGGAAATCAATTCCTCGGAGCAGGATCTTATCAGCAATCCGTTAAAAATAAAAAGGAAAATCAGTGAGCTTGACTGGATTGAAACCCTGAACAATGCATCTAAAGCTAAATCAGTCAGCCATTTGCCGCCCCATGAGAGCAAATTAAACACTGTTCCGAATTACCTGAGTAAATTCCCTAACAAAGCCGCCAGAAACTTGTTTTTGAGAGCGCGTCTAAATTTACTGCCGACACACGAGATACTAAAACTCAGAGGACAAAGTAATTCGAACACATGTCGTTTTTGCAAAAATGAGACACATGTAGAAACTATACGCCATCTCCTTTTAAATTGCCCAGGAACCAGAGCCGTAGGCGAGAAATTTCTGTTACCACACCTTTCTGCATCGTATATCAGGGAAGAAGAAACGTGGTGGACGCGCCTGATGAGCGGAGAAAGAAATACCTGGACTATAGCCACCACACAGACTTTGAAGTTTATTCTATCTCTCTGAAAATCCAGCCCAATTTTTTTTTTCTTTTTTTCCACTTCGGCTTCACCTCGCTTCAGTTTCTTTTTCTTTTCTTTCTCCCTCTTATTCCTTAATTCCGAGCTTCATCCTTTGTTCTTCACTTCGTTTTGATTCCAATTTCGTTTGTAAAAATCATTAATTTGATTAAATCAACTAAATAAATAAATGCCTTTGTTCACCCTTTTCTTTGTGGGATATCGACGATCCATGGCTCCTGCTTTAACGGGGGTCCACTCAAGAAGGATCTGTCTTATAAGCAATATATGGACTGGGCTTGTGTTAGATCTTTATTTTACAGGTTGCCCAGGTGGGGGGATCCTCATACACAACGGTGCCTAGGGGTAGGGGCCCAGTGTTCTGCCAATTGTTTAACCAACTTGTTTTCCTCCCAAGTCTATCGTTGATACCTTTTTGTTATATTGAATTGTATGCTATTTGAACTGTCTACAGTTGATGCATTTTAATGGAATCAAAGAGTAATTGTGGTACCACATAGAAACTGTATATATTTACCATTCTATATTAACTTGAGCACAAAGTGTGTTATTGTGATTGTGTACATAACTTGAGCCTATTTATATAAAGACCTGTGTTTTCACTAACATAGTGTGTGGACATTCCTTTGTGGGTGCTTGGGGACTACTGTACTTAAGAACCAGCCTTCATCACCTCATGAAAGCTAAGCCTTGATTGCTCGTCCATTGCTACCAACAATAGAGAATCTTGGCTGGGGTTCCCTGTGCTTCCACTCTACCATATAGAGAGCAGGAGTACAGACACCCCCCTCCAGTCTTTACAAAAACGGTTTGTCCATTTCATGTTATCCAATATGCTGGAAATGTTCATTAAGTGGGTTCTCTATCATCCTTTATATACATCCCCAAACATACATATGTAACATCACATAGATAGGTTTGTATGGCTCCATTTGCCCCAGGAGTCAAAAGTAGGCCTGGTAGCTGTTGGTTTCAAGCTAACCAGGCTTCCCTTAGCTATGACCAGGAGCTAAATAGCTCCCAGCTCCTGGCAATTTCGAACCCTGCTGCTGGGTATCAAGTTGATTGGTTTATGCTGGTATTGTAAGAAGACAGAGGGGTCCATGTGTCACTAAAACCTAGTCTGTACATCCGGACTGGTCTACAACAGTTCTGACTAATTATTCATTGCATGTATTTTGAACAGGTTTCCCATTTTGGTGTAATAAGAGAGCCACACATTGTTCTACACTGTTTTCTCTATCATGGTCACTCCCAGCTCAGTCAACCATTCATCTTTTCTCTTGACTTGGCACTCCGGTTCTGATGGCTTCCTCTCAGATTTAACAGACGGGGTGTTGAAACAGGCTTAGCCTTAAAGTGTGAGAATTGGCAGTGCGCCGAACAGTCCTCTGTGAAATTTAACAATTTTCTTTTAAGCAGTGAAAGGGGTTCATACTTCCTTACATAGGCAGTTTGTATTTGAAGTCCACCATATCTTGTTGTTTTCATATATCACATACCTTTGACATGTTTGGCTGGCTTCTATTACACTAGTGGTTGATTTTTTAAGGGGGAAAATATTGGTGTTGATTTAAAAAGTTTGCATGCTTTTGACTTTAACAAAATACAACTAATCTATTTTGTATGTGTGATAAATGTTTGACACATTTGTAATTCTGATAGTCTTCTTTTGAATAGGACACCACACATTTTATCCATTTAGATTAATCTGCACCATACCAACAGTGCATGGTGTAACATCCAAATAGTTTTAATGCAGCACTATATGTTGCATGTCTTATGTTTAGGACACTTGTGAACCAAAGTTTACCTTTCAGTAAGATACATTATATCATGCACTTGAGAGGGACAGAAAAGCGGGAAGGCACAGGAATAACATTGGTGGGATTGAATATAAAAATGAGACCTGTTCTACTGAAAAATAGGGGGTAATTCAGGTGTAGGCTTCATGCGCTCTCCTGTTAGTGCAACATCTTATTCAGCAGGACTCTTCTCCGAAAAAGACACTACTCTCTGTGCCTGGTAAGTAGAACAGCTAACCGAAGTCTCTGCTGACCCAATATTTGCAGTCAAAAGCTCCACAAGTCCTGACCCGCTGCATATGGTCAGCAAGGTTTAGCAAATACAGTGATACTTTGGCAGTGTCAGAACATCCTTCTACGAATATGGTGAGCACAAACTACCCAATTATTCACATCTTTATACAGAGATGGAAACAATTTGAATACAAACCTAACTGAAAGCAATGCCATCATACTAACAAGGATGATTCCTTAAACTGACGGTTGTGCGTGCAAGCGCTCTACACATGCTTAGCTGCTGTACACCTCCAAAAATATTCAATCACTCTTTAGTTTGACAGCATCCTCCTATTTATCTGGTTCATATTTTAGATTGTTTTAAATGTATTGTTTGATTGAAACCTTTAATAGCTCATTAACAACTGACTTAACTTTGCCCTTATTGTTTAAAAAGAAAATGACCCTCATTAGGACCCTGGCGCTAAGTGTTTAACGGTGCTGTAAAAGGCTGTGGCGCCGTTAACACTTAGCGCCTTACTGCGAGGTCCCTTTGCGGGACCCGACCTGAACGGCTGGTCTAGACCGGCCGTTAAAGTAGGGACCCGCAAAGGGACCTTGGTGCTAAGTACGGTACCGCAATTTGCGGTACCATACTTTGCGCCTTCCCCAGTCCCATTGAGCCCTATGGGGCAAAAATGGGAATGGGGAAGGGCCAATGTTCAATGGGGAATTACCCCCCCGCTAACCTTGGAATGGGGTGGTAATTCCCCATTGAACATTGGCGGACTCGTTACGATACCGGCACCAACCATGGTGCTAATAGCGCCATGGTTTAGCGCCAGTATCGTAATGAGGGCCATTGTTTCTTTGACCAACCTTCGTTTCCCTGAGGAATTGCATTGTGTGAAATGTACTAACGTTTGATGATGATCACTGATTTTAAATTAAGAGTGTTAGCTGCTTGACTGCTTTGGTGTTCTATCTGGCGAGAGAGTCTTTACCCCATTGCCTTGCTGAGAGGAGGAGCCTGCTGCCTAAAAGCCTACCTGGTGCGTAGAGGCTTGGCTGAGTCGGCCCACAGATATCGACAAAATCAAAAGGCGTTGCGACCAGGTCTGAGCGTGCTACTAGAGTGACCTTTGCCACGCTGATCCTTTGTCCGTCCACACTTGCTGCTATCTGGAGGAGGTCGAGACTGGTCCTGTAATCGGGGCAGCTGGGACAGGTGGAGAGACCAGCGACCCCATGCATCCAACGTCTCCCAGGGAGGGAAGGCCTCAGTGTGCACCCCAAGTTTGTCCACATGTATCCCTTCATAAAGAAACTACACCTGTTGGTGGCCACGATGAGCGGGTTATTCCTACCGGTGTCATGGCAGACAGAATTGACAGAACTGAGAAAGGGACACCGCCAACGCTGCCTTCCAAGCCTAAGCTTGCATTCAATAAGGTTAGTCCAGGAGGTGGGGGGATAACACCTTGAGTGACGACCTCCTAGGCACAACCAGTCCGCCGTGCCCGTTCATGATTAAAGTGTCTATAAATACGAGCACAGCCCTATACATTAACAACAACGCTAGTAGTCACACAGCCCTCTGATATAAAGGTGGTGGAGGCTGATCTGAATACCTTAGAACCTACTGACTGTCACGAGGTAAACATAACGGGAGGGGGCCGGGCAGCCTTAATAGTCTCACCGCAGCCCTTGGCGCGTGAAATAGGGCTTCGAGCTCACAGTGACCTAACAAGAGCAACTGCCATCCCCTGTCTGAAAGAAAGCGAAATGGACCCTGAATGCGGATTATTGGCAATATTGGCAACACCGGCTACCTCAGTGGAACATAGTTGTGTGGTGAATACAAACGCAACTCGCCCTCCAAGTGAACTCACCACTGAAGCCACCATAGCCCCAGTACACAGGTATCCCAGCTGTGTCACCGATGACGGAGATAGCGCAGCTAAATCTACGCAACTACCATTACCGGCAATGGGCATTCGGCCTGCTGCTGACACGAGAAACCCAACATTTCAGGGCCCCTCAAGGGCAACTTTGGCAACAATCGAATAAATATAGGCAGCGATAAAAACCCACATTTTGAGGCTAGAACGAACAGAACAAACATTTTTCTTTCACTGAACAAACCTTAGAAAAGTATATGGAAACCACCAGGCCTATCAGTGGGCAGCCAACCTAGAGGTCACTGTTTTTTTTTTTATCAGCGCTCCACACCTAAAGCCACTAAGTGTTTGGGCCCACAGTCCTTACACGGTGACTCACAAAGGGATGTAGAATTTCCAGATCACTTGTTGATCGAGACCTCCTTGCTGATGGAAAAAACTGGGTCGAGTCTCGGAGACCCATACATAGCGGATTTTAATAAAGGAGGTCCGCTCCCTGGTGCGTGTAATACTTTGACCACACGGCAAGAGGGTCAAACCCAGGAAGCACCGTATGTGAACAAGCCATCTGCCCACCCTGCTAATCTAGATAATGATGTGCATCAAAGTACCACATCGAAGACACACCTGAGGTACTCTTAATTATCCTCACAAGAGAGTGCGTCTAGATTCGCTGGAAGAACTCATAGACACAAGGGCAAGGACCAAACTTTATGCCTTTTTGACAACCCAGACTGATGAGGAAATTGCAACATGCCCGTCTACCTGGGGTGCTCAAGGAAGACTGAGAGAATTGGATTTTTTGGCAATTTCGTCACCCGCAGCAACCATGGCCCCGTTCATGAAACTGTATGAACAACTAGGGGACCAACTGAAAGATCAGACAATTATGCTGGCGGTGCTCCATTCAAAAATGATATTCGTGGAGGGTTTCATGACTGCCATTCAGAGTAATCTAGATACAAGCACGGCCAAGGTCTCAGACTTGCTGCTCGTCATACTTGATCCTATAATCGAGCAAAAGGAAAACGGGAGAACCTTGCGAGGCTTTGACCCAAAAGATATACATCTATCCAACTTGGGGGATTACGGAATGTTGCCATCACAATCCGACCAACCTGAGGCACCTTGACAGCAGAGCAAATTGGCCCAGAATCAAGGTTTTCAAGCTCTGCACTCATCCATTTGAGACAGGGTTCCCTTTTCTGCAGGCTTCAGAATCCAAGTTGTTATTTCCCACTTCCTGTGTGTTTCAGTTTATATATTGTCTAATACTCATACGTCCCTTTCCTCCAACCTTGTGGGCATCCCCGAGCATGGGGATGGTACTGGAACATTTGGCAGTGGAAAATTGAGCTTCCCTTTTAAATTTAGTATAGCGCACATGGGTACACCCCGCCAAGGCCCCATCCTTCGCTGCCTCACCTCAGTCCCTTGTTCCATGCAGATGGTGTTGCACCTGGAAGCCAGCACAGACACATTATTTGCTTTCCGCTTGCTCCCAGTTTTGTTTTTTCATTCTTATTTAACATCACTTTGGTGCCTTGCCTCCTCCAACACGTGTCGGCTGCAGGAGGCTTCATGACATGTACCTCATGCAACCACTCGTTCCTGGCCTCGGACTCCCACGCACTCCGTCTTGAGTGTTTGGGGCCCGACCACTGCTGAGACATATGTTCGGATTTCAGGGCTCTTGGTCACAGGGCATTGAAGAATCGGTTGGTGCGGTGGAGGGAGATCTTTCACACTTTGCCACACCTTATGGACTCTCTGCAGGACCTCTCATTAACACGAGTTATAAAGAAGGGATCTGAGCCCAGCAGAGGGAGATCCGGGGTGAACCGTGAGTCACCCGAGAGAGAATACTTTTGTGAATACTTCTTTCTTTTTCATGATCATTTCCACACACTATTTGTGAATTAGCGGTAAGGATTGGCAATAGTTCTTTTTTAGTATAGGCACTGCATTCTTTATTATTTGATGGTCGTAGCTGGCTCCCATCTTAGATTTTAGGTTTACATAGGTGTTTATCACACCCCTTTTGAAAGTTCAACTGTGGTCACTTGTGTCTGTCTGTCTTCGAACCATGCCTTCCTTACACCCTGCAGGCCTGCGTCACAAGGTTACAAGTGAGATGTCGACAGTTCTTGCCAAATGTCTACAATATTGTGCCAAGTAACACCCCCAATTGTGAAAGTTCTATAACATATTGGTGTTTGCCTATTATCTGCTATATAACCGGCACCCTAGGGGTGGGCCCTGGAGACGTTGTGTGCTGACTGCCTGAAAACTTGCCCTGCTGTGTTCCCTGCTGATCAGCTGATTACTCTGTATTTGCTACGTAATACAAGAAGCTTTGTTGATCACAAGTCTGTGTCTGATCTCCTTATTTGCTGCAAACTTAGGCCGGACGAGGAGGGCGCTCTTGGGAAGTGCCTCGATCTTGGCCACCACAGAATGGTGCCAATGTATCTGGCCTGACTGGGTGGTTCTTTTGCTGTGGGCTGCCCTCCACCACACATGGCCAATTAGAACAAGGTCCTCACCGTCGGAGGATGCTTTATAAGCGTGGCATACCTGTTGACACCGAAGTTGCCAAATCTGTGGTGTGTTTCAAGATGTCCACAGAGATTCTCCAGCGGAGCGCACGAACATGAATCTGCTTGTTCCCCTCAGACTGTGGTAAATTCAACCTTCTGAGTTTCTTAGCAGGCAAAGAGAGTGACTGAACCAACCCAAACGGTGCCTTAGGTTGGATAATGGCACTCTCAACCTGCATACTAAAGGAGGATTGCTTAACGGAGAAGGTGGCCTTCTGATATTTACCTGTGGCAGAGCGGAAAAGGACTTTGTCAGATAACCTATAGCCCCTTCTCCACTTTCTTTCTGCCTTCCTCTGTAGAATCCTAAGGGCTTTCATTTCCTCATGAAACCCAGGCTCTGAAGGACTGCTTTTAGATACACAGCGTTTAAGAGGAGCAATACCCGCGCTAGCGAAAGCCTAGGATAGAGTGCAGCGATCAGTCCTACCACAGTCGGTGGCAATAAGAACACCAGGATCCTGACGAGAGGCCGAGTGCCAACCTCATTTCCATGTAGTTTGACTGGGTCCAGAAAAAGAAGGGGACTTAAGACGGATAGAAAAAGGTACCACAACATGGTTGGACCAGATGACAGGCAATGCGGGGGAGACAGAGAGAAATGTCACCGGGGCAAAGAAAAAATCAACGGTAATGCCCATGTTATGAGTCAGGTAGGGAACTAGTTCAGACAAATCTAAATCCTGCATCCCGGTCAAGAAATGGGAAACCAGATGCTTGGTTTATTGGCTGGAAGATTAAATCACCAACAACAATCAAATTAGGAAATTGCTGTTGAAGTTCTGATAAAAAAAAATGGAAAGTCATAGCAAAACAGACGATCCCACCTCTATGCGAGCAAATAAGCATTCCATTTTGAGATTGTGTTTAGTCAGTAAAGAAGTAGTTTTAAAGGAAGTTTAAAAAATCACTGCGATCCCTTCACCAGGGTGGACAGATAGGCGATCACAGCGTAGGATGCCATAATCAGGGGGCATAGCTTGAATAACGGAGGGATCAGAGTATTCACAAAGCCATGTCTTGGAAATACACTGTGTATCAGGTTTGTGGTCATCAATGAGATTGTAGCAGTCCTGGGCATGGGCTACCATGGAGCGTCCATTAAGCCGGAAACAGGCCGGGTGGGTGTGAGTTGCAAGGGATTCTGCCATGTTAAGAGGATGCATATTAAACCCTAAGGGCCATATGGTATAGCGAGGAGCCAGAATCAATATATCAGAGGATATGCAACCTGCTGAGGGGGGGCAGAGTCAGATACCGAAGGGGGCTCTCCAAGGCCTGGCCTGCGCACGGACAAGCACAGATGGGCTTGACTTCGGCAGGTGAGGCTCTAGCCCGCTGCGCTTGCGAAAGCAGCATTGTTTTTGTAGTCACATAGTATTGCACTAGCCAAGTCCCTCCCACGCAGCAGAGTAAAAACAACAATGGACCGCAATGTGTGTCTGCAACAAGTAAGCCAGGCACCTTCCAGCCGGTAACGGCAAGTACAGGGAACCGAGATAAAAGTAAACACAAAAAATAAAAAGAACTAAAATAATAATGTGGCGTCCAGTCACCCGCCGTACACAGAACATGCTAAAAGGAACTGAGCATAAAGAAAATCAATGTAAAATGTCAGCCGATTCAGATTTGTAGTTCATGTGTGCCGCAACAGAGACACGGTTTGTGACTAGGGGCTCCAGGTGTGTTGTCACATGGCCCCCAGTATCAGACGTAGGTTCTGATGCATTGCCCTTGGTTGTGTATTTAGAGTTATTGCTGTGTGCTTGCGCTGTATAATTAGTGTGCATTCCTGAGGCTGCTGTTCTGTTGGCAGCTGAAGGTGTCACCTTCTGTTTGTCCTGCCCCGGCGTGTTATTTTGACTTGGCCACGATATGCCACTACCACACATATCCTTGGCCTACGCCAGACATCTTTAAATTGCTACCTGCAGGCCTGCCGTGTTTAAGGAATTGCCTTATTCCCTTGGGGTTGTGATATTTCTTTTTTTGGGTTAATAAAATGACTTTGTGTTTATTTTCTTTTTTATTGTGGGCACTGTCAAGATTATTTTGCTACTCGTCATTAACACCCTGTCCATGCTACAGACAACTTACTGCGACAGAAATACCTACATGCTTTACTTCCAGGCACGGGGAAGGCCTTGATTGACGAGAAAAAAGTTCCTTCATAACTACATTTTCTTGATTGGCCCTCCCTTCATTGCTTTGCCTATTACAACATTCAGAGCCTTGTGGTCTATATCTGTGTTCTAGTTTCTGCTAAAAAGGCAATGCGGATGGACCTCAGCCATTTGGGAGTTAAGTGCCAAATGTTATTGCTGAAGCAACCCTGACACAGTTCCTTTTGTAAACAATCTTGTGTCTTACTTTATCTTTATATTCAGCAAATGTCTATCAGTCCTTGCTTACTCCTGTCTAGCACCTCTGTGGTTTGTCTTTAAGCTGTCACTACTGGTAAATACCAATTGCCGGGAGGTTGTTTGCAACACGCCTCTTGATCTGCAGTACGTGCAGGCCTACCTCCCTTTGTGTCCCTATGCTCTTTATTTCTAGATTTAGCCATGGGCTCTGAGCCTTCCACAACAACACTTAATCCTGCAGTAGGGACTAATGCCTTCTTCATGTTTTCAACATATGGGGCATTCACCTGTAAATATTTAAGAGTGGATTTTTTTGACCAGGTTTCAAAAGACATTTCAGTGGCCACTTGAGGGGTTGTTTCATGTGGATCACCTTGTTGTCTTGCGTGAGAATTTGGAACAAAGAAAGTCTAAGGTGTCTGATGGTCATTGGTCAGCTTATTTCACCTGGTACAAGTGTCTACGGACAGATTGCATGACAGATGGACTAGATCGCTTAAGAACAGGCTGGGTTAGAGAAAGAATTACAGCAGTACAAGCATCCCTCAAACGCTGGCCAGTTAAACAGTAAACAAACTCGCAAAACAGGCTACCCAAGTGTTTCTGCAGACCCCATTAGAGATTCTGGTGCAGAAGCACCTATAGTGCCTCCTGGAGACCTTTTAAGATGAACTAGCACCATACTCTCCTCACCAGAGGGCCTGCGCACCTCCTTTTTCACCCCCACCAACCATCACATTCCCCCACCAACCTCCCCTGTGTCCCACACCCCCACCTGCATCCTTGACCTCCCTGTCCACTCCTCAAGGAGACTTAATATCTCCTCCCCCTGCTCCGCTTCCACTTCCGCCACCAGCGCCCTCTACCTACACGCCACCCTGACTTCGCTTCCAGCAAAGTCGGTTCCCACCTTGATCTAAATCCACTTCCCTGCCCATCCCCCAATCTGACAGGTGCATGCCTGACTTAATCTGCCAGAAATACATGGATGACTTGCAGGCACTGTCCAACTCAACGCTTTGAACTCCAGGCCAGGTTAAATTACCAGGCAAGATATTCAGCTGTCACATTCATCTGTCTGAGCCTCCCTCACTACACACTATGGACGCCTCAACATCCTCCGCTGCGGCAACCACCGTTATGCCTATGCGCCCCTTCCCTCAGGCGAATACCAAGGCTGAACCTATGAGAATTCACTCTCCCTGGAGCACCACTGATTTATACCATATAGCACAACAATTCCCCACCTTGCCTGACCACCCCACTAGTTTCATGGAACATTTGAACACAATGATTGCCTGTTATCCCATGATTGGGGGACATTAAACAACTCATATGAGCTTTGCTCAGCGGCACTATACAAACAGATTATGGACAATTACAATGGCCTGACACCCTAGTTGATGGTGCTGCTATTACTGCTAATATTACTGCACTTGCCGCCCTCAACAAAGAGAAATACCCTGTGAAATCGGATTGGGCAAAGATGCATCTTGCAAACAGAACCAATCTGAACCCCCCCTAGGACTACCCATCTAGACTGACTGTTTTTACCAAATGTTCTGGTAATACAAATGCTGGGGAACAAGCTAAACTTGCATTCGTTTCTCATTTTGGGAATTGTCTTCCTGAAATTTCAAACAATATTAAAAATGTGAAAATTTGGTAGCAGGCTGAAACTATTGAAAAAGCACTGCAAGCAGCCCAACATTTCTTTGACTAACTTGTGCGACAGGAGCAGGACTGGGCTACCGGCCTCATGGCTTTGCAAATACAGCATAGTTTGCCGCCTTGCACCAAGGCCACCAGCCACAACAGACTTTTGCACACCCATTTTTGCCTGCCCAGCAACACCTGCAAGGGCAACCTTTCTGCAGATATTGTAAACTGACGGGCCATCTCATCCAGCAATGCTCTACCAAACCTTCCAGACCACTGCAATATGGTCCTGCTACTCCACGCAATTACTTCATTCCTCCTAACAGCTCTATTTGCTACCCTACACCCACACCACCTCCCACTCCTCTATCTAACAGGGGCTACCAGGACATTCATATCTCCTATGGACCACAATGATATTGCCAGAGGGACCCTGCCATGCTGTCTGCTGCATTGCTACCACTGGCCTGGTCTGCCCCATCTCAAATGTAACATCCGAGGGAGGAGAGTGAACTGTTTGATCGACACTGGTGCCAGGCGCTCCACACTGTGAGTGGCAGAATTTCCAAATGTGAATGTCTCAAAGGAAATTGTCATTGCTGTTGGGATATCTGGCGCCACTATACCACACGCGGTATCAAATGAATTGTCTTACTATGGATCCCATCACTGAACACCATGCCTTTCTGTTAAGCCCTTGCTCACCTGCAAAGCTGTTGGGTATTGATCTGCTATTTAAGATGCATTGTACCATTTATTCTCCTGATGGCATTTATATAGAGGCTCCACAATCTAGGCAAGCTGAATGTTTGCATCTCCTCCAACAGCCCACTCACCCAGAGCCTCCTACAGAGCCTCCAGCACACCTGCACAAGCTACACAGGTACAACACTTTATTGACTCAGTGCCAGCGGCCCTCTGGGCAGCACATGCCAGTGAGGTATGCCACATTCTCTCTGCTAAACCTGTTCGCATCAAACTAAATCCAAAGGTACCTCTCTCACATGTGCCCCAATACAGAATATCACCTCAAGCAGAGGAAGGCATCAAGCCTGACATCTCTTCCCTCATTGATCAATGCATCCTCGACTACACCACTAGCCCTTGCAATACTCTGGTGCTCCCAATTGAGTAAAAGGGCACCGGCAAATTCTGTTTTATTCACGATTTACAAGCACTTAATAAGGTGGCAATACCCTCGCATCCGGTGGTCCCAGAGTCATGACCATTCTCTCCTGTATCCCTCCCCATGCCAAATGTTTCACTTGCATTGATCTTGCCTCTGCCTTCTTCTCTGTCCCCATCCACCATGACTCTCAGGATCTCTTTTCATTCACGTACAAGGGACGTCAGCTCGCCTACATGTCCCTGCCAATGGGCTTTATTGACTCACCATCTCCCTTGTCTCTCCCAGATTCTGCAGGAAGACATCCAGGATGTCAACATCCCGGGGGGCGGGGAGGAATCCACTATGATCCTATACATGGATGAACTACTGTTAGCATGACCTTCCTTTTAGGTCTCCCTCGCCAACTTGCAAGTGCTCCTCACTGCCCTGGCAGCAATAGGTCACAAAGTAAACAAATCAAACATGTCAGCTCTGCCTACCTACAGTTCGCTACCTAGGACACAACATTTCCCACAGCGTTAGGCATCTTGCCCCCTCCCAAGTGTTCTGCATCTTACAATGTCCCATGCCCGCCTCTAAAAGGCAGCTGCGCTCCTTTTTTGGAATGAGCAATTTTTGTCGCCCCTGGATTCTTGATTATGCCTCTACTGTCGCACATATGCAGAAGATTCTACATGGTGTCCAGCCTGACAAGCTCACATGGTCTCCTGACTCTTCCACATCCTTCATCAAGATCAAGACTGCCCTCGCCATTGCTCCTGTCCTCACGCTTCCGTTGTACTCTAAATCATTCAACCTGTACTCTGATGAGAAAGAGGGGTATGCCTTAGGCACACTCATACAGAAGCACAGGGACCTACAATGAGCTATAGCCTATTTTAACTCACAGTTAGACCCTGTTTCTTCTGCATTTCCCAAATGTCTGAGTGGTAGCTGCCGCTACCCTTCTCCTTACAAAAGCTATCAACATTGCCCTAGCACACCACATAAATGTAGCAGTATCACACTCTGTATTAGCACTCTTCAGGCGTAAAACACAACACCTATCTGCGGCACGTCTCACCACATATGAAAGACTGCGCCTCTCTGCCACCAACATCACTCATTGGATGCGCCCCGCTCAACCCTGCCTCCCTCCTGCCTACACCTGATGGCAGTCACCCGCATGACTGCCTTGCGGCGGTTGACATATTGCCAAGAACAGACCTCAAGGATATCCCCCTCCCCAATGAAGACCTCATTCTTGTTGTTGACGGGTCTTGTCTTAGAGATTCAAGGTTTTGCCATGTGCACTGTGGGATGTTTTTATCCACGCATCCAAGCCCTACCTCAAAACTGTGCAGTACTGACATGGAAAACATCATGATGGCCAGAGCTTCCCAGAAAATGCACAGGGAAATGCATGAAGAATAGGCTGCCACTCATTTTTGCCGATGTTATGGGCACAGAAGGGCACTGCCTAAAAACCCCATTGGACTACCCACACAGTAGCCTGAAACCATTGGGAATGGAAATGCTGATTGCCAAAAGCCACCTAGAATTGTGGGGAATTCATTTCTTAAATCCCAAAAATGGGTGCAGTACCAGTACTCACCACTATCCAAAAGCCGGCATTTTAAAACAACACCAGATTTTACTTTTTGTAAAACTGAATAAATGAACCCAAAACAGGCCAAAGAAAGACTTACTGAGAGGTGGATCCAATGTAAAGTTATATTCTGAAGTGACTTGAAGGTTTATAACAAGACTGGCTGAGCTGTGGATTTCAGCAGTTTAAGTAAATTTGGACTGAAAGACACTAAAAATCTAAATGTTTAAAAGAAATGAGTGACCTATTTCTGAGTGTCACATAGGTTGCAATTGTTTAAATGTCATAGTTTTGAACTTAGAATCAGCATTCTAGCTGCATATGTAAAAAATTGTCTTGACTTAAACTGGGGAACAAAAAGTGACATTTTATCTGAAACCTGGCTTGAGAAACTGAATTCTGCCTAGCAACTACCCCCATCAGGAGTGAAACTTGAGTCACAGCTGTGTTCCCAGGCCTATCTGCCTTTTGCTGGCCACACTAAGGATATGCCATCTCTCTGATAATTGAATTAAGGGGAGCCCCCACAGAATACAGGAGCTCTGAACAAAGCCCTGTCCTGACTCAGGCAGATGGTTTATTGCAGATGTCGTAAAAGTAGCTTCCTCCTGAAGCAAAGGGGAGGAGCACTGCCTGTGAGAGCAAGCTGGCTTGGCAGAACTGGAAAAACCAGAAATTCAACCTTGTGCTGAGGGAAAACCACACCCCTTTGGGGCCAGAACATAACTCTAAAAAGATGAATAACTCATAGTACGGACTTGTGAAAATTATTTAAATGACACCATAATTCTTGTGATTTTTCTGCCCACATTTTAAGAGGTTTTTAGAACCGGTGGTATGTTCAGGGGGGTTTTAGCGGAAAAGAGGATATTACTCAAAATGTGTGCATGTGAAAAATCTGACACTTCATCAACTAATGTCCATACTCCTTGCGCACATGTGTGTAAATTTGGGTTAATGTCCGGTATTGCGAAATCAGTTAAAAAGTGAAATATGTGCCATTTCTGAATGCAAGCCCCCAGGAAGAGCAGAGTTTGAACAGGGGATACCTCCTGTGATATGTGAGGGGTGCATGTAATTTTAAAACAATATGTACCTCTGCAATATGTATTTGGTTAAAATCTAGATTTGTGTGCAAGTTGACAGGAGGAGTGGACTTTCTGCAGGCTGTAAAATGACATCACTCTGACACAATTTAGCTCCCCCAATCAGGGGAGAAATGAAAGCTTGGCCAATGATAAGTGGAGAGGGGTAGGGTCTAGTGATGCTGCACACACACCCATTTTAAAAACACATAAAAGCAGACAGACAGGACAGATAGGGACCTTCAAATCCATTTGCTGCGGGACGCTCTGCTGGGAAAATCCATACTTTACCTCCATCAATCTCTAGAGAAAGCTGTGCAGAAAGATCCAGACTTCAAATCCATCAATCTCCAGAATCCAGAGAGAGAGGGAGAGCTGACCCAGATCACTGTGAAGAGAGCTGAACCGGAGTCCAGTCCAAAACCTGACCAGATCCGTGGCGAGGCATATTTCTAAATATATTGTGAGTACATAGTAGACTGTGCAGAACCAATCTCTTAGTTAAAATAATATAATTCAATCCTATTTTAATCTGAGTAGAACTGTCTCCTAACTGTCACCTGTCATTTGTAAAGCTGTCACTTTCTAGTTGCAAGCTGCACTTGTCTTTTTGCACTTTAAAATTTCAAATCTGAAAAACGACCTTTATTTAATCGCTCATATCTCCGTGACCGTTTGTGCTAGAGACTTGCAGTAACTTTCCCCTGAAAGCTGAGAATCGTGGCTTTCCTATGAACCTATAACCGCATTCCTACCCCCTATAGTTTTGCCGCAATCGCGTAAAACACACGCGCGAATTTTGCCGCGATTTGCAAATTTCTCCACGTGTGAAAACAGCAGTTTGTTTTTGCTTCCGTGGTAGAAATTCGTTTAACCTGCTAATCATTCCTAGGACATTGCTAAAGTAAGCCTGAACTAATTTAAACCAACTAATCCTCAACCTGAACCTCTAGAGGGAATTAAAAGTATTTTAGCATATTTTTTTCTTCATTGCCAGCACATTTAAAAGTATTTTGGGCCTGTGTTTTCAACTTCTGTAGTCTAAGTTGCTGGGTGAACTGAATTACATTTGAATTGCATTTCTGAGAATTGTGTGCCTTCCTTCCACTTCCTTGCATTGCATAAAAGGGGGGGGTGAATTGTCCAAGAAAGTGATTACATTGTCTTTTGCTGAAATCCTATCAAGTTATTTTCTGTACTGCATTTCATTCCACATTGCATTCATTGGAAACCATAAAAGTATTGTTGCTATCTTATCCATCCTATAACCACTCATCATTGATTATAAAGAAGTGTGCTAGTGCCAGATTCTCGTTGTTAATCTTTATCATATCAGATTAAGTGTGATATTCAATTATTAATTATTAAAAGGTGTGATAGATATATATTGCTTTACTTCTCAAATAAACCTTTTAACTTGCAAAACAGAACTACTTCTTGGCTCAGTGGGGTCAGGGGGATTCTGAGAGAGGGGTGTTATATAGGGGTAGTCATCCAGAACGCATGAACTGGACATAAAGATATATCAATAAGGGTTTTCATTCAGTATTATAGACTAGGCGTTGACTTAGCTGTAGTGTTGAATTGAATCCTCTTACAGCACCTCCTTTGAAGTATTAGCTTTTCAGCTCCCATCAGCACAAGTTTCTAAACTCATTGTCCTAACACAGGCTTGCACGATCACCACATAACGCACATCCACTATATACACTGATTCACGTTACGCTTTTGGTATATCACACAACTATGGGACCCTCTGGACAGTTAAAGGACCTAACTGCACAAGGTACTCCCATTTTCAATGCACCCTATGTTGAAGCCCTGCTTATTGCGATTCGGCTACCTACCGAGTTGGCCATTGTGAAGTGCAAGGCCCACATTCTACTTTCTGACAGCATCCTCCATCGCCCTCAGGCTCCTGTTCATGTGATGCTGTTACTCCCATCATTAGAGGACCCCCTAGCATCTTTCTGTCCTGGCCTTCCAATTTCCACAAACTCTGACAGTGGCCTCACCCCCCACAAGATACCTATGAAAATGATAGTTACTGCACCATCTTCCCCTGAACTCTGTGACTTACAACTGAATGATGATCTGGTTGTGTCATATTGCAAAAGACTAATGCTCGTTGTCGGTTCTCAGTTCCAGCAAATCCAAGAGGCTCTGCCTCGACTGCTTGAAACGCTGTGCCACAGCCTCCTGCCCGGGGACTGAGTAGTCCTGAAAAAGCATCAGCGAAAATCATCCCTGCATCCTCGCTGGAAGGTCCTTTCTAGATCCTGCTGACAACCCACTCTGTAGTCCACGGCATCCAGCGTGTGAAAACAGCACCTTCACTTGACGGAAAATAGTAAGGGGCCCAGGACACAGACCAGCCGTCGTCCACCATCACCACAGACACAGCAAAGCTGCAATTTGCAGAGGTACAGGAAAAAGGGACCCCTCTTCAGCTGCCCACTGGGGTCCCAAATGCTAGTGCCGGGTGTCTCTGGGAGATGCCTTCCAGATCTATTGGCAGGGCCGCAGGTGTTGTGCGTTTCCGCCCACCCATCTGCTTCAATGGGCCCTCTGCAAATTCCATGCTTCGGTGGGTTGCAGCCTCATCCTGATTGCCCCTCACTGGCCTTTGAGACCCTGGTTTTTGGATCTGCTGCAGTTGTTCTCGCAGGGTCCCGTCCACCACCCATTCTCCAGTGGGGGATTCCTGACGCAGCAGGGTGGGTGGTGGAACATCCAGACCTGGCCAAACTGGCGCTGGTGGCCTGGTTCCTGACCAGCTGAGGCTTCAACATGCTGAATTTTCAGGTGAAAACTGGGTCATTCAGCAGGTCAGGAGGCCCTCGACTCGGGTCCAGTATAAAAGTAAATTGACTTGTTTTTGCCATTGGGCTTGTGACAAGGGCCTGGACCCTGTCACCTGCCCTCTGGATGACATACTGTTTTTTTCAGCACGCCTGGCTCGTTCTGGAGTTCAGGTGGATACGTGCCACACTTATTTGGCAGCCATCGTGACTTAAAAGAATTCCTCTGAGCATGTGTTTTCTGTGGTCAACCCGGTGGTTAAGGCCCACATTAAGGGGTTGTCTAGGCCTTTTCTGCTGGTGCATAAGCTGCACCCGGTCTGGGACATCAATGTGGTTCTTAGTGCGTTGCAACACAAACCTTCCCAGCCAATGGCCTCTGTGGACATCCACTTGGTGACACTTAAGACTGTTTTACTGATGGCTCTCGCCTCTGCGTGCAGGGTTAGTGAGCTGCAGGTGTTGTCCTCGTGCAAGCCCTTCACCACGTTTCACAATGACATGGTCATCCTGTGCACTCGCTCAAACTTCCTGCCCAAGGTTGTCTCTCCTTTTCATCTGAATTAAGAGATCTGCCTGCCGGTGTTCTTCCAGAACCCTCAGTCTGAGGCAGAGAGGGCCCTGCATTCCTTGGACCTCAAGAGAATAACTCTCTCGGACAAAATCCTTCAGAAAGTCTGAGGCATTGTTTGTGACTTTTGGGGGCTCCCCCCCCCCCCCCCCCAGCTGTCAGGCTTCCTTTGCCCATTGGATGGTTCGGGCCAATTTGGAGGGTTACACGGCCATGGACAAACCGGTTCCTGAGGGGATTCATGCCCATGGGTCAGAGCCAAAGCCACGGCTGTTGTGTGTCAGAGACATGCTTCTTGGGATGGTCAGGTGGTTCTGAAGAACCTGTTTTGCTTCTTCCTAGATATGAGGCAGGTTGTCATGGCTCCACCCTATGTTCTTGTGCGGTGGCATCACCCACAAGGATGGAGGAAAGGGGACGGAAAACACATGAGTGATTAAAGTTATGTCCCATTTGCATTCCCCCGCTAGTATGCCAAGGGTTATGTTGTACGAGTAGCCAGTTATCTGAGGTCTGATGTGTTCAGAGGGATCTGAGGTAAAGCAGCCCCTGCGTGATATACATTTAATGGGGAAGCTGATTTCGAAAGTCCACTTCATTTCTGTTTGTATCAGCTTAATAAACCATGTGAGCTCTCATCTGCCCCTTTGTGAAGTTTCTGGTCAGTGATTGATATGGTCGCTGACAGCCTTCTTTTGTTTTCACAGCCTTTCATTAACTCCAGATGGTAGGTTTAATGGGAGGCCTTCAGAAGTTTGAATTTTAAAAGCAATAATCTTCCTTTAAAGTACTGGAATTGGATTTCAGAGCTGGACATCATTGGATCAGTCCAGATTCTTATCTGGCTGGAGGAACAAGTTTGAAGCCTAGTTAAATGTATTTCAGTGTATTTCTAATCATAATTTTCTTAAGATGGGCCAATGGGCATTCCAATACTCAGACGCCTTGAACGGATAGGTCTTTGTTATAGGAAATATGTTTCTTTGAGCTAAGATAACTAGGTTGTTTGTTTATAGATGGCGAAGATAATCTCTTGGGCCTTTAAATCCACCACCATCAACAATGTATGCAGAGGCTAAACAGAAATGAGCTTGTTGTCCGGTTCCCTGGAAGAACCCGCAACCAGCATTGGCAAAGATGCATTAGAACACCAATGCAGATCTCAACAGCAATGTATTTCCTGTTTTGAAGTCCAAGATAGCTTGCATAGTACACACACCATAGTAAGGTACGTGCACAAATATATAACATTTATATATATTTGTGTGCATACCCTACGGTTTGCCTAGTTTTCAGGCCACGCCCCTCCCACAAGCCACGCCCCCAAATGAGGGCCCCCCCCTCGATTTCTTACCCCACTTAAAGCCCTGGGCAACAGCAAGTAAGCTTGGCAGTAGATCCATATGTCCTTAGGGCGATTCCCTGCTGGCTGGAGCAAAATGTAAATATCTTCATTATGGATCGCCCCTGTTAGGTCTCGCAGCCAGTGTTGTAGATTTGGAGGTCTGGTACATTTCCATTGGAGGCTTTTCGCCAGGAGGAAAGTGATAGCTGCCTAATAGGCACCAATGAGGATCAACTGTCACTGTTACCCCACCATTACAGAACCTCAGCACTGATTGATGCCCAATAGGTGGCTGGTTTTGGGCAGGGCCAAAACATATGAAAATGGTCGGCATCTGGGGGTGCTGCCATGAGGGCTTTCTCTGGGCTTGTCTGTGTATCTAATATGCCCCCTTTGGGCGCCTTTTGGCTGTATGGATAAACTATGCCTCGGGTTCCTTCCTGATGCTCCTAGCATGGTCAGTAGAGCTCAAAGGGTCAGTGTAGCACATGCTATTCATGGCCGCCCAAAGATGCATTGTGTCCGACACCTTTTTTTTTCAATTTACACATGCGGATGCGAGGTGCTCTGTGCCCCCAGAATAAAATTAAACTAGCCTGCACTGTTAAATAGTATAGTTCACAATTCGCAACTTAGGATCCCCCTCCATCATATAGATTCCACATATCTATGATATTCATCTGTGTCCCACCAGGGTCCCATAGAAATGGGGTGATTAGGGCATTCAGTTCTGAGAAAAAGAAACTTTATGTAATGGGAACATTGAGGAAATAATATAAGAGCTTCGTTAGCACGACCATTGCAACCAACGCTATTTTCCCCATTAACGATATGGGCAGTTTCTTCCACCTCTCCATTTTAGTCTTCAGAACCTTGCTGCAACATTCCTCATGTGCAACTGGTTATCCCAAGATACCACCAACCCCCGCTGCATGATCTCCCGAGGTGACCATTTGAGATTCAGACCTGTCTCAGGGTAGATCGCACGGCTGGTAAGGGGAAATGTGTCCGATTTGGCCCAGTTTATAACATCTGACATTGTTTGGAGACTGGTGTCTGGGTACCTGATAATACCATTTTTGATTACAGAAAAACAACCTCTGCGGTTCCCTTCAGCCTAATCCCTCTTTTGTGCATGTTTACACCTCAACAAGTCTGCTAGCGGTTCCACTAAAAGGGTGAAAAGTTGAGGGGAGAGTGGTCATCCCTGCCTGGTCCCCCTACCCAAAGGGAGCACTTGTGAAAGACTAGGGTAGGCCCTATCTTGATTCTGGCCATTGGTCGAGTGCATCGCAATTTAATACAAGATTATTATATAAGGTCCAGACCCGTAGTGCTCTAGTACGTCAACTAGAAACCGCTAGGTCAAGTGTGACTGCCAGGATTCCTGCTGATGTCTGATGCAGTGCAGAGCACTGAAATCAAGTGGCGGCCATGTTTGATCGTGCAACGGCATCCCCTGCCCCCCCATCACTCCCAGTTTGTAGTGTGAAGGAGTTACCTCATTTGAGGGGCACTTTTCGAAGTGGCTCTGCCTACCTTTCTTCGCAATGCAAATAGTGTTTGGGTTCTTGCTGCAGGGTTTGTAACATGTTCCCTTGACCGTGGATTCCGTCTCTCTGCTTTGCGTGTAGGTCCTGAAACCTATTTTCCTGATCTTGAGAATATTTCAATTGATGAGCCCGTCGAGAAGTATGCAACCTTTATGTAGTAAATTGGTCTAGAGCTTATGTAAAAATCTGGCCTATTCGTAAAGATACTGTCCTTTAACAGAAGTTCAATTGGTATGCGAAATACTTCAAACTTGATCACTTCTTTGCCAAACTGTCTATTCCAATTACTGAATTACCATGGGAGTTTAGTTCATATGGATCCAAACAAGACCCAAGTTGTTCTAGAATTACCTATCCTTATGTGCATAGTTGCTGTGGGAGGAGGTCTGTGGGGTGTCCTTAGCACCCCCTAGAAGTCTCACCCTAAAGGTCTGGTTCTCTGCAAGACCTGTGGGTGCAGTTTGCATAATCCTCTGAATTTGAGACCCGCTCACACCTTCAGCTCTAAAACTGGGTAGATTTCACCCATGCTCTGCCAGCTTTGTGAGGGCGAGCCATACTCGCAGAGACCATGACCTTCACGGCCACTGCTCCATCCACTCGTTATCAGCTGCCACTGTCGTACAAAGGTGCCTGCTGGCAGAAGCCTCTTCCAACACCCCTGGCATTATACAATGGGTGGTACAGTTTCCCCAGAGGTGGCCATTACTTTCTCCGGGCAATCGTAATACCCATTTTCCTAATGATTTCCTAAGTGTTTTCGTTGATTTGAAAAGTTTTCTTAGCAACTTTCCAGGGCATCATACCAGCCCTATGCCTTCCTCATAAAGGAATTCCTTTTACTTGGAATTCATAAGTTGTCAAGTATTCTGCTATCAGAGTCAAGGGCACACCACTTCTCTTAGAGGTAATTCAATCTCTGTTGTTGAGACTGAGGCCTCAATCTCTCTGCTAAGGGCAATTATTTTGAATTGTAATCAGAGACGTTTTTATGGGAGGGCAAAAGGGGCACTTGCCCAGGGTCCCCCCCCACCCCCCCCTTGGAGGGAGACCCCACAAGGCTGCCTGATCTAAAGAAGTAAGATTCCATTGTTCACCAAACTTAAAATAGCACACATCAGGTTATTTTATGGCATGTTTTGTCTCTCTGTTTTGACAAGTACATTCTGCTTTGATCTCATTATGTAATGCTTTCTGTGTTTACCGTGGTATACATAGTATCTGTTTTCCTTATGGTAAAACTCCTGTAGAATTCTTTCCTTCCTGAAGGAACTATGCTGATCATGTGCAATAGCAAAGTTGAAATGCATATTGATAACTGAGTGCCACAATGGTTCAGAATTTAGCTCAGTGTGTTAAGCACTCATTGCAGAGATATGTGTTCATGTGCATGATTAGAATAGCACATTCCAGCAAAGCTGGCTGAGCCTTTCTTATGTTTAAAGTTTGTAAACCTGCCTGCATATGTACTTGGCATTGCAACACACCAGGTGCTATTACCAGCAATGTACCCACACCAGATAGGAGTTGCTATAAAAATTAACATGTCATCTGTATGATGAAGGTCTAGAAATTGGTTTGTTCAGATGGGGTGTTGTAAAACCTAGGCAATCACCTCCAATGATGAGCATAAACGTTTGGACCAAGTGGTGAATAAGTATTCAAATAGAAGACTGTGGAACCAAAACGTTCATGCTTGTATCCTGGCTTTGCCAGCAGACGATACAGTGATCCTGATCAAATCATGTAATATCTCTTACATTACAGGCCTGTCTTCTGTGATGTTTGCATTCTCGCATGCTGGTGGCATCGATTAGCCCATTGCCAGTGGTCGAAGTATACGAAAAGAAATAGTGGAACTATTATACCAGCTGGCCTGCCCCCACACTCCACAAACCCCATCCCTAATCTCCGCCCCACGCGCAATATAACCCCCCAAACAAATGCACCTGCTGTTTAAGGGAACGTTCAGTGCACTGCATTGCAAGCTTCAACTTCTTCCTACACTTCCATTCCCGGATGGTTTCTTTTTAAAATAAAAGCATAGGAACAGTAAATCTTAATTTATAAAGAAGTAGAGGAACAGTGCTCCCAACCATTCCTGCCCACTCCGTCCACTGGCCATTAGTTGATCTTTTTTCTTATGTAGGCCATTTGAGTGATATGATATGGCATTTGTAACGCGCCTATACACAGGTGTTTCAAGGCGCGACGAGGCAGGGAGGGGGGGGGGGACAAGGGGAAGACAGACAGCGATCCTACTAGGCCAGGTATCATTCAGACCGCGCAAGTGCGGGGGTAGGTGAAGGGAAAAGTGCAAGGGGAAGGGGAGGGGAGAAGTGCAGTACAAGTAAGTAGAATAAAAAAAACATATAAAATAAATAAATAAATAGGGCCATCTGGTGGCAAGTGCAAGGTAAGTGCAGAAGTGCTGGGAATGGGGGGCTGTAGGGATACAGAGACAGTCCCGCAGTGCAGGGGTTGCCAGGGGGGCAGTGCAAGTGGAGATTGACTGGGCCCAGGACCGAGGTCGGTGAGAGTGGGCCAGTTGCATATTCAGTGCAATTTCAATGAAGAATTTAGCAGGGGAGAGGGACAGAGAAAGCAGAAGCAAAGAGGAAGGTTTTGAGGTGCTTCCGGAACCGGAGATGGTTCTCCTCAAATTTCAGGGAGGCAGGGAGGCTGTTCCAGAGGGAGGCCCCTGCCGCAGAGAGAGATCTACCCCCAGCTTGTTGCTTTGAGAAGCGGCTGACCCTGAGGGAGTTGGAGACGGATGAGCGAAGGGCTCGGGAAGGAAGATATTTAGGCAGAGAGAGTTGAAGGTATTTAGGCCCCAGGCCCCAGAAGGCCTTGTGGACAATGCAGAGGGTTTTGAACTTAATCCTCGCAGCCACTGGGAGCCAATGTAGAGATTTCAGTCCTGGAGAGATACGGTCCCTGGGCTTGAGGCCAAGGACAAGTCTCGCAGTTCTGTTCTGGATGAGTTGCAGAGGGCGGAGAGTGGAGGCAGGCAGATTAAGATAGAGGCTGTTACAGTAGTCCAGCTTCGAGAGAACCAGGGCTTGGGAGACAGTGAGCTTCTGGGGGAAGGAGAGGAAGGGAAGAATACCTCTGAGGAGGTGCAGTTGGTAGTGGAAGGGGTGGTAGACAGAAGAGAGTGGACCAGTTGTTGCAGGCCTTGGCCAAGCATATTTTAAGGTCTGCTCGTTTGACACAAAAGAATGGTATAAACTTCCCTTGATGATGGAGAGAATTAAGCTAGAATAATTCCCATTTTGCGTAACACCCTTCTATAATTTTAGTTTTAAAAAATGGTCATGTTTGGTAATGTGATTTGTGTACTTTCTAAGCCAGTTTTATAAAAATGAGATTATTTTAGTTCATGGTAAGAACTGGAAAAGAAAGTGCAATTGGCACACATCACAGCTTCACCCCTTAACCAATGTGTGATCCTGGACATCTCATTTAATCTTGTATTGCCTAACCTCTCAAAATTGCCAGTCCCTAAACCTTTCAAAATTGTGAGCCCTGCAGAGTGATTTCCTTTTCAGGATATGATCTTCAATAAACCCTCACTCATGGTTTCACTGACTACAGTGTTGCTTACACTATAATAGTGAGCATTGATAAATTGATAAATGTTCCTTTGATCTCTAATGGCAACACAATTTGAAAACAATGTCCCGCTTCTAATCTCAACCTGTCTGGATACAGACACCATCCTGGTAGTTTCTAATCTGCATCCACTATCCATGCTATGGTATGTGTAGCTTTCTCCTTCCTTCCAATTGGACTCCTCTATCCATGCTTGAGCACTTTTGCATTCTGTAAGGCAGCTAATGTGAGTTATCTATCCTGTGTTACATGTACCTTTTACACACGGTCCTGCATTAATACTACAGGCTGCATACCTTCCTGGATGTTATTGATAAAAAGTCTCCTGTATCTATACTAGAACAGAAGTAGCTTCTTCGTAGACTGCTAATGATGACCTTCAAATGCTTCTTGTTTATGATTCTGATTAGAGCAAGAATGAAGTGGGTAAGGGGGCTTAAAGTGAGAAAACATGCTTATTTTGAATCACTTAATTCCTTTGGTTTGGTGGAGGGGGGCCCCAAAGATGTCCGCGCCTAGGGCCCCAAAAGTGCTTAAAATAGCCCTGATTGTAATCTTTAAACGTGGCAACTGGCACTTTCAATTCAAAGAAAATCATACCTTGACCACTATAATACTATGGCTGATAAAATAATTGTTGGGTGTGAGAGACCCCTTGAATAAGTGGTGTCATTACATGCTGGGGGCTAAGCACACAGTGACCGAGATTCGATGCACCTTGGCTATTAAGACCTCTTGTTGTAAACCTGGATACCACGCAGGGACTAATTTTACAAGAACTTGACCCGCAGGGATACTTTCAGAATTATACCAACTGAAAGATGGAGTAATGAGATAGATCCGGCGCTGCTAAATGAATCGATGAACGAAATGATGTTCTTGAAAAGAAATATTACTCCCAGTACCCTTAAAAATGAAAAAGAAGGTTTTAACGGTGATACACAGGGCCCTGTGCATGAACCCCAAATGTATCTGATTACCAAGTGTAATAGCGTCCTGAAGACGGGTTTGAAGTTACATCGATATAAAGAACTAGTGTACTTATATGTAAAATTCAATACTAGAAACACGAACCAGTGTTGACGCCTCATGCCATTCAGACATGGTTGTGACGCCCCATGCCGTATAGAAATTCAGTCCCTTTAAGGACCGGGTGCTTTTCCTGTGAGACAGGCACGCCAAGTTTTGGACCATCCCCGGCCCAACCTTCCCTCCCTCTTCCCCCTCCACCCTGCTTCGAGTGGTCCAGAACCCTGTTCTTTCATCTACATAACGTTTGAGTCACTTTTGTCCTACAAAACCGTTTTTTTTGTGATACCACGTTCATCCTGTTAACGGTTAAAAGGATTTCAAGGGCTTGCCCGTGATTTTTGTTTTTTTGTATCAACACTAGCTTACCCTGTTTGTTACAGTATAGAATTTCAGACATGGTTGTGAAACGATCACTTGTGTTACTAACACCACACAATACTGAGTCAACAGTCGTATATCTGCGTGTATATGAATCATCCGTTTGCAACACGCATGTATGTGTTTTTTCTTCAAAACGCAATTAAGTACATCAATTGCAAATGGTGATTTCTCTCTTTTAAAAAAACTAAAAAAAACACATTTGTTTTGTTTATATCATGTTGCTTTGAATTTGTATTAAAATATGTGATGTGAATGGTGGTCAGTCAAAAGGCCGAATACATAATACCGAATGCCAAAAATCTCGAAAAAAAAAATATTGAATTATTTATTAATTTATTTGTGTGTGTTTTTGGGGTCAGGTAAGTAAAAAAAAATGGTTAAAATAAAAAAAAACCAAAAAAGGGGGGTGGGGGGAAACCCCCCCATTTTGAAAAAAAAACGTCAAAAAAAAATTCGTTTTTTTTTTTTTTTTTTTTTTTTTTTGGCCTTTTGTCTTCGAGATTTTGGTTTTCGAGATTTCGGTATTCGGTATTATCACTATGAACCGATGTGAATATATCTGGTCTACTGCTACGCGTTTGTTTTGGCGATCGCTTTCTACTGTCATTAGGGGAGTGCTGTATCCACAACCTGTGTGCCTTTTTTTTACATAGTCGCCTCCTCATCCCCACCAGCCCCCTTATAAAAGAGGAAATACCCTTGCTCAATCTGTGTAAATTCATGGTTACCCATTTAATTGATGCCTCTAAACAAAATTGGATGGCCATGTCACAGCCATCTTTTAGTACAGAAAGCAAGATTTTGTATTGTATCATTAAACCAGAATATGCTGACAATTTAAAGATATGTGTAGATAACATGTAATTTTGGGTTCATCAAGCTGGTCAAAGAATAGTACAGGAAGCCATTCCTTATTTCAATAAACCATGCATATCAACCAAGAAAATAAACTGGTGAAAACAGCATTTCATGAGTAATTTTAAAAAACCTTTCAGGGCGCTGATGATAGACTGGCTGAACTCTTCGACTACACAATTATTACTTGCACCAACTTATTACTTAATACAATTCTCATCTCATGCCCTTGAAAGAAAATGCAGTGCCTTGTATCTAGCCTGGCTGTTATCTAGTCAGTGTGTCTCAATTATTTCAAAGAAATTTGCCGACAAGGGGGATTAGAGATTAGATGATACTTCTTTTGTAATGTAGGATCTGTGGTGGACCTTTTCAGAAGTGGTGTGAGGACAGCCTGCTTCAAGAAGGTGTGGAAATTATTGAAGTAAGAGAGTGTAGCTGATTGGGAAGGATGGATGAATTACCTTTGTAGAAATAAGATAGGCAGGGATGTAAGGGAGATGAACAGTTCTTGAAGCAGGATCTTAAACTCTTAGATGAGATTAAATTGAAGCGGTTGAAAGTTGGGGGTTAGAAGGACATGGTGGAAGAATAAGCAGTACAGGTGAAGTTGTGATGTGTTGTAGTCAACAGTATTTTTCTCATAGGCCCCTGAAGGTACATATGCTCCTAAGTTTGTGCAGCCATGTTGTTGGTTTCTTCTCAAGGTGCTGGTATGCCCCTTGACGTATGAGAGATCACCAGTGAAGGCAAGGATTCCGTGCCTGAGAACCGGAAACAAGAGCCACAAGGGTGTTAAGCATGAGGTCATATCCTGTTACGTATAGAGGAAATGTTCACTAGAGGTGAAGGTTGTATCACATGGAGAGAGTGCTGAGTGTTTTGTGTACTGAGAAGAGGCTGTTTTCTACTTGCTGCCTGTGGAGTCTGTTTCTGTTTACACAAGATTTGCACTTGCTACATGATTGGCTCCAAGCATTGTGTAGTGGAGCGTGCTAATTGTTTCATGTTCTGCAAGGATGCTGTTTTCTCCTTGCTGCCCGCGGAGTCTTTGTTTATACAAGGCTCGCTCTCGCTACATCAAGACTGTCTCCAAGCGGAGCGTGCAGGTGTTTCGTGTTCTTGTGGTGCCACTTGGACCATGCCTGGGTCATCAGCGGCGCAAGAACTAGCAGTGAGTGTTGGAAGGAGCATTGCTGTGGAGTGCATATGGAGCAACATTTCACCATAGTGGCCCCGGTTCAAGGGTCCCTTAGACAGTGCTGGTAGCAGGGACTGTTTGGTTGTAACCCTTTGACCTGCTAAATACCAAGGGCTGCCAACAAGAAGATAATTGTGACATGAAAGGAAATGGTAAAACGAGCACTAAACGATACCACCTAAGGAGTTCTGACCAACATACTGAACACTCACAGGCATTGACCACTGAACCCATCTTACTGGGGGAAGACTCAAAAGAGGGAAATGTTGCCCAACAGAAGATCATAGTTCTTCCCACAGAAGGGGAATAAATCATAGTCAAGTCCTGAAGGCCCATCCCGTTCCTAAGGTCCTGAGTAATCTGAGGGACTTGGAGTGCACAAGGATCGACTTGGATATTTCAGGGGGTGGTCCTGTCTAGTGGAACTAGAGGTGAGTCTGCCCCTGATGGAAGTGTGTGACAGCCTTGAAAAGAAATAAGAATGCTGGAAAGTGCGCAGAAGCGCTTGAACATGTCACCTGGGTTACTTAAAACACAAGAGGTGGAAGTGATTGGCACGATCAGCACTCTCGGGACACCATCTGTCCAGGATGATCTCTCCTTTGGTACTAATTATCAAGCATCCCTAGCTTGTGAGACGAATGTGACCGGGTACCCAGACCCCACAGATGCGGGGATGAGCTCCCTGGCAGCTCTGAACATTGTAGTACAAGCCTTTGTTAGACTTTACAACACTATTTCCCTGCAAGTCAAAGCAAATACTATGCCCTGACCCACATTAACAAACAACTCGGTGAGGGAGTATGCTGCCACCCTTGTAACCGGGAGAAGGGGTCCAAACAGGTGGGTTATTCAGACCCCCGTGATCAAGTACTAACCACATCTAACACCAAAAACTCAGAGTGTAGGAGCTCCTTGACAGGGGCTGATCATGGGACCAGAGCAACTCAGAAAAAGCACCCTGTTACACTCAACATCAATACCATGATGAATACGAAAAAAATCAAAGAACATGAACGGTACACAAGAACATCGCTGCGGTTCTCGAAAATGTCGGAGGTCTACTTGGCGACTTCCCAACAGAAAAGGGAGATAGGGAGTGGAAAATATGGCAACACAAGACAGAAGAGAAGGGTACACAATTGAAGGGAAAGGGCAGTAGTAATTGCACCAACCCGAGATGAGCAGAGGTGCTGGCCAAGCTACACAGTGGCGCTAGTAAGGGTGCTTCGACACCTGCACCCAGATATGGGATAAAAGTACTGCAACAGAAGATCAATCCAAAAAAATTTTGCAAAAAAAGAAGACCCAGAATAACCGTGAAATTAGACCCGAGTTGCATCCCGAGTCAAAGAGGGCAGCGGGCTGACCAAACTCTCCAAAAATACCAGCTGCGACAACCTCAGGGACTCTGGCGCCACTGACGGCCCACGATATGGGTAAGAGGGAGGACAAAGCTTCTAGAAATGGGGGCTTAGCATCACAGAAATCAGGATCTCAGCCCATCTTTGAATCCGTCTTTGAGGAAGAAAAAACATTCCACTTAATAGACGTTGTATTCTGACCCTATTAGCCTCAATTCCAGCACTAAACCACATTTCCTCAGCAAATATTCTATTTGTCCATCTGTTCAACTGCCAGCGACTTGGCAAATGTGTGGTGGTCTTCCACTCAAAGCTGATCGAAAAGTTAGAAAGCGACTGTCAAGAAGAGCAGCTGTTAAACATGATTGACACATCTACCATAAAGTGAATGAAGAAGCTCCACCACTTGGAGGGAAGGAAAAGTTTGCTATCCAGTGCCACTTTGATCAAGATCAGCAGAGGCAGGTTGAACACAATGAGAACACAGTCTGATGGGGTTGGCTATCTAGCTCGCTACCAATCTGCCCAAGAAAAACACCCGGGATTCCAATGACACTGCCCTTGTTATTTGTAGCTGGAATTCGAGAGGCCATAATTCCTTTATAAATGCTGACCTCAATGTACTATTTAAGGGGGTGGATGTTATAGGAAACTTGGCTAAGGAAGACCCCTCTTTGGACGGCTACATGTCTTTCGCAGCAATGCTAAGAAGGGACAGAAAGGGACACCGGTGGGCAGGCTTTTAGTGGCTGTTAAAATGGAGAGGAGGAGGTCTCTACACTAAGTGAAAATTAACACTGAAGGCCTGCTGATCACAAAAGATATCGCCATGCGGGACAGTCATAAGGAACAGTCCATTCTAATTAATATTTATTTTTTATTTTTTTTTAAATTATTTTTGTTTTTCCAAGTGGTTACAAATGAGCATAAAAGGAAATCCAACAATTTCCCCCAACTCCCCCCCTCCCCCTTCCACCCCCATCCGGAAGAGTTCTCTGTGTGTCATTGTTCTCTTGATCGACTATGAGGTGAAAATGTCTGTAACTCTGATGTTGTGTGGGCACCATTGTTCCATATAATCTGATTGTAGGTATTCTACCACACCCCCCCATTCCTTCATGAAGGAGCCCATGGTTCCTTGTAGATTATGCGTGATCTTCTCCATGGTCAAGTGTGACCAAACTTTTTGTAACCATGTGAATGGTAGCGGTGGGTCTTTTTTCTTCCAGCTCTGCGCTATTGTGGCCCAAGCCGCGATTACCAGGCCCATAAGGCTTCTCCATTGTGCCTTAGTATACTTTCTGGGAAGTTGCCCTTTCAATCCGCAGAGCCAGACTTTGGCTTCTAATTGGTCCGCTTCTGGGAACATTTTTTTAATTTCCGCGATCACTTCTGTCCAAAAGCCTTTGACTCCTTGGAAATCCCACCAAATGTGTCTCCATGCGCCGGGGTCTGTGCAGCCTCTCCAGCAGGTGTTTGATGTTTACGGGTACATACTGTTGAGCCTTTCTGGTGTGTAGTGCCATTGAGTGACTATCTTAATCCACATTTCCCTTGTCTGGGCTGCTCTTGTCAATTTGGGGATGTCAGCCCATAGTGACTGCCACTGTTGGATCGGGATATCTTCTTCCAATGTCTTTTCCCATTTTTTCATGTATGCCCATTTTAGATCGGCATCCTGCGTGTTTATGAAGTTGTAAAGAGCGGAGACTAGTTTCTTGTCTCCTGAGCTAGAGAGAAGGAATTTTTCAAAGACAGTCAGTTCCCTTGTCGCCGCTTGTGTTATTTCGGGTGTCGCTAGCCAGTGTCTAAGCTGTTCGTATTTGTACCTGTCTGCATTTGTGAGGTTCCATAGTGTCTTGCATTCAGCGAATGATCTCACTTCCTTGTTCACAAACATTTCCCCTATTTTCCTACATCCTGCCTCTTCCCATTTCTCGAAAGCGCTGTGTTCTTGTCCTGGTCTGGTGGAAATTGTGTGTTCCTGCAAATAGGAGTGAAGGGGGCAATAGCTGTGGTTAACTTTCCTTTCCGGGTCTGTTCGTCCCATGTGCCTAATGTGGCTTTCATGATCTCGCTGATGCGCAAGTTTGAGTGCCTTTGGTGCTTAGATTTCCATAAGAGATCCTCCAAAGGAGTTCTTGCAACCGCCCTATCCTGTGATACCCAGATCGTTTGCTGATCGTCCCCCAGCCATTCTTTCAGAATCCTTAGTTGCGCCGCATGATAGTTTCTAAAGCGCGGAAGTGCTAATCCCCCCCCTCTCTAATGTGAGATGTGAGGACTGATCTGGAAAGTCTTGGGGGTTTCCCTTTCCAAATGAATATGGAGATTGCTTTTCCCAGTGATTTGAAGAAGGAGGTCAGGATTATTATCGGGAGGGCCTTGAAGTAATACAGTAGTTTTGGGAGAGTGTTCATTTTCACCGACTGGAGTCTTCCCCACCATGAGATATTTAGCGGGGACCACCGTTCCAGGTCTTTTTTCAGTTTGGTTTGTAAAGGGGGGTAGTTCCTTTTGTACAGGGCTTCTATTTTATGTGTTATTGTTATACCCAGATATTTAATGCCGTCCTCCGCTATTTTTAGGCCCGATTGTCCTGCCACCCTGTTTGTGTCTCTGTTCCCAGCTAAATGTAGAATTTCCGATTTATTCTTATTAATTTTTAGACCCAAGATGGCCCCAAATGATTCTAGCAGTTTTATTGCACAGGGCAAGGTGCGTGCCGGATCCTCAAGTGCCAGGAGCATATCGTCTGCATAGGCTATCACCTTGTGTTGTCTACCCGCCATCTCAATCCCCCTAATTTGGTTAGTTTCCCTAATCTTGATTAGAAGCGGTTCCAGAAATAGTGCATAAAGGAGTGGAGAGCGCGGGCAGCCCTGTTTCGTTCCCCTAGTGAGCTCTACCCTTTCTGTGATTTCCCCTTTAACCGCTATCCTGATCGTAGGGGAGGTATAATTGGCCTTGACCATGTCTATATATTGTTTCCCAAACCCCATGTGTTCCAAGGTTTTAAAAAGGATAGACCATTCCACCCGGTCAAAAGCCTTTTCGGCATCCAGTGATAATAGGACTGCCGGGGTGTGGTAGAAGTTTATTTTTTCTATCAGGTGTATTAGCCTCCTTAGGTTATCATGGGTCTGCCTCCCCGAGATGAATCCTGATTGATCCGGGCTAATTAGGGAGGGAAGAAGCGGAGAGAGTCTGGCTGCCAATATTCTAGTATAGATTTTTGAGTCTAAATTTATTAGGGCTATAGGTCTGTATGAGCCTGGGAGGGATGGGTCTTTCCCCTGTTTATGAAATACTAATACCTTCGCCTCGTCCATGGATGGGGTCACACTCCCACTAACTTTGAAAGAGTTTAGCAGTCTGGTAAGGATTGGGGTAAGGATGTCTTCATATTTTTTGTAGAATGAGCCTGTGAAGCCATCCGGGCCTGGTGCTTTGTTGAACGGGAGGTCTTTAATAGACTTCTTTACTTTGTGCTCCGTTATATGGGCATCTAGTGCCTTTTTGGCTTCTTCCGATATTTTTGGAATGGGGATTGATTCCAGGAAGCGTGCCTGATCGGCCTCTTTTGGATGCTCTGTTGCGTAAAGTTTCTGGTAGAATGCCCTAAATGTGTCACCTATATCTTTGGAATGCGTTAATGTATCCCCTTGTGCGTTTTTGATGTTCTTGATGGTCACAGTCTTTTGCTTCGCAGAGAGTTGCCTCGCTAAATATCGATCTGCCTTGTTGGCTTTAATATAATATCTCTGCTTAAAATATAACAGGGATCTTTCTGCTTTTTGTTGCGAAGAAGTTCAAGTTGGCCCTGCGTGTGTTTCAGTGCCCTTCTTAGGTGTCTGGAGGGGGTAGTCACAAGTTCATTACGGATTTCCGACAACTTCTTCTCCAACTCTCATTCCCATTGAAGCCTTTGTTTGTCCCTTGTAGCTTTCAGGGCAATGATATGACCCCTGATGACCGCCTTGAACGCTTCCCACTGTGTGCCCAGGGGGACATCCCCTGTGTCATTAAGTTCAAAGAATTCTGTAATTTTATCCCTTATGGTCTCTCCCATCACTGGGTCTAATATTAGGTCTTGCGGTAGCTTCCATCGCCAAAGGCCTCCCCCTGGGGTTGTTAGCTCCAGTCATAGTGGTGCGTGATCTGGTAGTGATATGGGACCCAGCTCTATCCCTCGTATCTTACCCAAGATCCCCACCGACACCCAAAAATAGTAAATTCTTGACATTGTATTGTGTACGTGTGAGTAGTAGTAAATCCCTTGTTTTGGCCGATTTGTTCCCTCCATGCATCACAGAGCGCCATACCGTCCATGATTTTTTTGAGGCGTTCAGAGGGGGCACCATGGTAGTGGGCTCCCCCCGCACTCCTGTCTATCAAAGGATGCCAGGCCATATTAAAATCCCCCCCTATTAGTAGTTCTCCTTTTGCACACCCCTCCAGCTTTCCCATTGTATCCCGTAGGAAGCCGTCTTGGCCCGTGTTTGGTGCATATATTGATGCCAGAGTTAGCGTGGCATTGTGTATTTTGATATTGGCAAACACGTATCATCCCTCTTTGTCCGTCTGCTTGTCAATCAGACATGCCTCGATTCCCCCTTTTGTCGCAATCATCACCCCTGCTCGTCTCATTTGCGTTCGATTGCGCCAGTACATTGTACCCTCTGAGATGGATCTTCCCCCTATCCTGCGCTCTAATGTGCGTTTCCTGGAGCAGGAGCACGTCAGCCTTTTCCTTCCTGAGCATATTCTCTACCTTTTTCCTTTTCACGGGTGAATTCAGGCCCCTAACATTTAGAGTCAGAAATCTTATCTTCCCCATGTCAGCCGGTCCCTGTGAGCTGTCCTAATAGTGCGGCTCCCATCCTCTTCCGGATAATCACCTTCCCCCCTTTCCCTCTGAACTCCCCAACTTTCCCCAACCAAAAACCATTTAACATTGCACCCGAGGAGGGCCTGGGTACCTATGGTAGCTCTGGCGTTCCGCCTATCGCTCCCTGCCCTCTGTACTCTCGAGGCTAACATTGCGGGGGGTCCTAAACCCCGCAGCATCCTCAGGCCTTGATACAAGTCACTCTAGGTCCTCATCGGGCCTATTTGGTCCTATGATCACGATCCCCTCCTTGGGTCACATTCCGTTTGTTACAGATAAAGATCGAGCCCCTTCCGTATGTTCCAAAATTGGAGACTCTATTCTTTTGTGGTTGGCAAGTGAGTCCCTCTCCCGTTCCTTTTCTTTTTCTGGCGGACCATTTCCCACCCCCTTGGCCTCTTTAGTTGGTCCCCTTTTATCTTTTCGGCCTCAATTGGTGCATCCACCGCATGAATGTCCATAATGTGTAGCCCCTCCTCCCAGCTGGTCACCCTCCTTTGATTTCCTTCACAGTCGAACACCAGCCCGAATGGGAACGTCCATTTGTTTTTAATTTCTTTCGCGACCAGTTCCCGTATCAGTGGGGCCACTTCCCTTCTCTTCAGGAGTGTTACAGCTGATAGGTCTTGGTATAGCTGGATGTCTACCCCGTTCATCCTAATTTGATCTAGCTGCCTTGCTTTCCGTAAGATGAGTTCTTTTTGCGGGTACGAAGATATAGCTGCAAGTACATCTCTGGGTCTTTCTCCTGGTTCCCCGGTGCGTTTAGGCCCCACACTGTGAATACGATCTATTCCTATGTCTTCTGGTTCACGTGTGTCTTTGATATCCCTGAAGACTTCCTGCATTGATCTCTTCAGGTCCTTGTCCAATATCGATTCCGGCATATTTTTAATGCGGATGTTCAATCTGCGGGACCTGTTTTCTAGGTCCTCACATTGGATTTCCAGATTGTGGGTCAAGCGCACTAAGTGCTCTTGTGTTTCGCTATTATGAAGGGCCTCGTCTTCTACATTCTGGACAATTTTCTCGAGAGTGTCCGTCCTTTCTTCGAGGCTGGCTATATCTTGCTTTACGTCCTGGATTGCCTGCTTCATGTCATTATTGATGGCAGCGAATTGGTCCTGTACTGTCGACATGAGCTTGTCCTGTAGTTCTACAAACCAGGCATGCATATCGTCTTTTGACGGGGGCTGGTCGCCCGAGAAGGCATTGCTCTGGTCTGTGGTATGTGCAGTAGAGTCCTCCTGTGATCTGCCTCTTGTTGCCACCGGGGCATCTGGTGCCCACATCTGTAGCAGGCTGGGGTCTTCCTTGGCGGGGTGCTGTGGGTTCTGCTGGGCTCCCCCCCCCTTCCCCTTCGCTTTGGACATTGGCACGTCTGTGTCACTCTGCCCCTTTTGTTTGCCCCATGGTCTTACAGGGCGGCTGCGTAGGACTGTGCTGCGACCCGTAATGGAGCGCCTCCAGGAGTCTTCTTCTGGATTAGGGGGTGTCCCCTCTGCCCTCGCGTAGCAATCTTCGTGGATGCCTCTCTGATTTTTATGGGAGCGGGGGGCCTCCCTTTTCCGTTGCCGTGTGTCTGTGCAGCGGGTGCTGGTGGGGGGTGGAGGGGGGGGTGCTCTTCCTACAACGGGTCCGGTCTGTTTTGCCCCGTTTTACTGTTTAATGGGGCTTGAAGATGCTCCCCCCAGCTTGTGATCGCTATGATCGCTGGGTTCCTTCGGAGTTCCACTGGGGCCACAGGGGTGGGGGAAGGAGCGGGGAGGCCTCTCACCTGTTATGAAGGCGGCTGCCGCAGCTGTCTCCCACCTCGCTGTGCCTGCGCCAGGTCGTGGCCCTCCGTGAAGCTCCGTTAACTTTCTGCTTCCTCCGTGAGCTCCGAGGGCCGCCCTGGCCGTCCCCCGTAGCCGCCGAAGTCTGGCTCCTCCAGCTGGGCTCTGCTACGCCGGCCTCCCCGCCTGGAGTTCCCTTTGCCTTTGCCCTCGCATGCTCCGTCGATCATCTTCAGGGGAGGTGTGGGGGGGCTAAATTGTCCTTGTTGCTGGTGTGCTGTCCCGGCTCATTTCCCTTGCTGGGTGGCCCCGTGGGTCACGATGTGCTGCTGCCATGGCCGCTGCGCTGCTTCGGGTGAACCGATGCCGCGTTGGGGGAGGGGCGCTCCGCTTCAGCCGCTCCGTTATGGTGCTGCGCTCTGGGAAAACGCTTCCCTGGCCGGTCCGATGTCTTTAGGAGCGGACGGGTGCTCGATGCATGAGTTGGAACCCTCCGGTTCGTGGTTTATGACGGTGCTGCTGAGAGGCCCGGCAGGAGCGAGACTCACATACGTCTCCCTGCCCCGGCGGCCATCTTGGAAGTCCCATTAATATTTATTTTGACCATAGGTTGAGCGTGTTTGAAAGATTAACCAATGAGATTGAAAATGCCCTGCTTGACTGGGAGAAAGAGGGCGAAGGAGGGCCAATTGTCTTGGGAGGCGACTTCAACTGTAATTGTATGGTCACAACAGGAGAGTTTTTGGAGTTGGATGAGAGGGTGACTAAAAGTCTTAGTACTGGTTCCACTAATATAGGACAGGAATGGTCTCTCTCCCCAGATGGGATTTCACCCAAACTAATTTACTGGGGCACGGGAGACTAAAGGACAGTCGGACCTTGGCCAATGCACTTCTGCAACCATTGACTATACATTCACGAAAAATATGGAACGCGCTAGGCTCCAAAACTTGCAAATAGTCCAAACTAAACAGAGTGATCATTTCCTTCTTATGCTAATGGTCCTAATGCCCCCACAGTTGGAAACAATTGAGGCCATGGGTTATAAAAATATTCTAATTGGGGGGAAGGGAGAAAATTGATCCAGCGTCAATGTGGGTTTGGTAAATAAAGGGCAGTATGGTGGGATGGACTAAGTCTAGAGGACAGGAGGGGAACATGTTCACCTGCATTCTTTTCAAACCTGCTGGTGAAGTTGGGGAAAGTGGGGGAATTGAAGGGACGCACCATAAGGTTAAACAATGAAGGCCACTGCCACACGTTTGATAAGGAAGTGAGTGAGAAGAAGCGCCTGCTAACCAAAGAAATAAAATTAGTGAAAAAGTTCAAAGGGCAGAGTAGGCTAGAGGAGACGAGGGCCGTAACCTCCCTGAAGCAGAGATACAGGTTGTGGAGTAAACATCATAAGATATGGAAATATATCCACAATAATCAGATTACCCCACTAAAGTTGGTTAAGAAAGACACTTAAGGAATATGATGGATACTAATTCAAAAGAGCAGATTCCAATCAATTCTACAGACGTCATGCATGGCTGAGGAAGATTGGGTACATTTCTTTCAGTCAGTTTAGAGAAGATTACGCCCAATATACCTAGGGAACTGTTTACGAGGAACGGGTTTAAATGTTCGAGAAGGACGACCTGGAAATAATTATCATGAATTTTAATAATTCCAGGGTAAGTGGCCAAGATGGCGTAACAAATCAAGTCATCCAAAACAATCTGCAGTTATGGGCTGACATCCTGGGGAATTTATTTAGGCTGATAGCCCAAAAAGGGCAGTACCCGGACTCATGGCACAATTCTATTCTGTTCCCCATATTTAAAAAAGGGCAATAGGGGTCCCCCGGCAGCTATTGGCCTATCTCACTATTCGATACCACCTCCAAGGTGTTTGCGATAATTGTCCTTAGAGAACTGAGAACTTGGGCAGAGAAGACAAACCAACTACACCCGCTACAGACAGGCTTTAGGAGAAGGGTGGCCACCTTACAAAGTGGAATGACTCTCCAAGTCTGCATCTCAAAGGTCGGCAGTGGCATGCATGCAAATTTGTATGTAGCCACCATCGACCTCTTGGCAGCCTTTGACAAAGTCGATCTCTGATATCTATGGAAGAAGCTATCGGACTGGGACATCAACCCAGGCTTGTTGGCCACGATTCAGATGCTATTCTCCGGCAGTAAGACTAAAAGCAGGGTCAATCATAGGGGAGATCTCTCCAGAGGCATTATGGGCTCAAGGCGCATTCGACAATGTTGCATTGTCGTGCCGACCCTCTTCAACATGTATATGGCCGACTTATGGAAAGAAGCTAAGAATTGGGGAGCCTATGCACCGAGCTGGGGGGGGGATCTGTGGATGGGATGCATTGCCTAAGCGGACAATGTCGTCCTGGTGGATTACACCCCAGCAGGACTACAGCGCTGCTTGACTGGGCGTGGAAACTACCTGCAACAGAGCCACCTCACAGTGATGCCAGCCAAATCCCTCGTAATGACATATAGCAGGAGGAGAAAGCAAACCAGTTACACATGGAGTATCAATGAGTCACCGATAAGGAAGGTGCAATGTCTGCAATAGCTGGGATTCTATGTGTGTTTTAAAAGAAAAGGAGAATTGAGGAAGGCAAGATGGAAGAAAGGGTTGGGGCATGTCTGTCTCTGGCCAAGAGAGTCAAGGGTACGCTCTGCAAATTCTCACTCCTCCCTCTTATAGAATTCTATAGGGCCAAGATATTTGCAGTGGTTCTGTATGGTTGAGAGTTAACCACTGGAAGTTGTAGAAAGTTCTACAATGTCATGGAAGGGAGGATTCTGAAGAGGGTCTTCGCGATGCCAATATCGGTTCCCGTGTGTTTGATTAGACTTGAGTTGGGGCTGGTTTCATGGTGGCCACAACTGATGAAGCATAGCCTCACTGTGTTTTTTAAGATGATAAAAGCAGAACATCCCCAGATAGAATACTACTTAAATTTCATGATGGGGAAAGGAATAAATCCCTTCCTTTCCAAATTAAAAAGAAAGTGTGAAAAGTTTATGGATGAGTTGGATCTTCAGGGTCCGGTCTCGAAAGCACTCTTGAAGGCAAGGATGAAAAGATGGGATAATATAGCAGACCTGCGTGATATAAGCCAATTGAAAAGGTACAGGGGTTACGAAGCAGTGTTCCTACCAATGAAGGAACCCAGATTATATGTGAAAATATTTCCTTCAGCTAAGCTTCGAAATTGGTACCTAAAGTTTCGGTTTAATTGCCTACCGATGGGGCCCAAGTGGGAGATCCCTCTGGAGATGAGAGCCTGTAGATTGTGCGGGCAGGAAACGGAATCATTAAAACATCTAGTAATGGATTGCCAAAGGCTAATGTACAGAAGGATTCACATGTTGGGTCCATTTGTCAATTCACCAGTGGGCATTGTAACAGCTGACATGTGGCACAGGCTCTTCACAATGTCTCATCTTTCACTCACGTTGACCTTGGTGAAATTCTTGATCATGATTTTTTAAATTATTGACAAAGTGATGATGGCAGCAAAAGTAGAAGCAGAGAAACTAGGGGTGGTCTAACTTGGGGGGTGGGGGAGGTGTTGGTGTCTGTCTAAAACCACATGGATAGAAAGTAAAAAAAGGACAATCTGTGGAATGTGCGATTGGATCGGCAAAAGTCTCACCGAACTAGGAGGGGGCAAGATTAGTTTAATTTAGCATACTTATTTTAGAGGGCTCAAGTGCTGTGTATTTCAGTGTGTGCTGTTTCTTCCTTTTTTCTTTCTGTTTGTTCCCTTTTCCTGTGTGTACTGGGATTTGTCAATGAAAGTTACATGTGTACTGAAAAGATTTTAAATAAAAATACAAAAAAAACAATACAAAAATAAATTATAGCATGGATAGGTAGAGTGGAATCATTCAAATCTTGCATGGTGGTGTGTAGCCATGCCCCCAAAGGCCAGCTGATCAACTGTTGAGAAGTTCATGGTAAAATGTAATCAACTAAATATATCTTTCTCATGTTACTGAATGAACCCCCATTGCGTAGAACACTATAAAACCTCAGTTTTTGATCTTTGGAGGCCATGATTTTGATCTGGAAATACTTTGCCAGTTTCCCTTGGCCATTTCTGCACATTGGTCT
Source organism: Ambystoma mexicanum (assembly GCF_040938575.1). NCBI lineage: Eukaryota > Metazoa > Chordata > Amphibia > Caudata > Ambystomatidae > Ambystoma > Ambystoma mexicanum. The sequence goes on along the minus strand of NC_090937.1, from coordinate 1,123,905,119 downwards.
GGAAATATCATCTGACTCTACCTTTGCTGCCTGGGTTTCTTTTTAGAGTTTTATTAAAGGTCTCTATAGATCAATGTTAAAGAATGTATTGATGAAGAAGGTGGATAGTACTTTGAAGGGAGCTTGAGGTAGTGTAGAAAGTTGGCTCAGATAGGACTTTGAAAAATAAGCAGGCCCTGCCACAGATCAAGGCGGTAAAGTATGCGTTCATGACATTGCTGTTATCTTTTGCATAGTATTGTGTAGAAGTGATTGCTGAGTCTATCAAATAGATTGCAAATGGACACCAGAATAATTGCAGAAGCGCAGAAAAGGCCTGGTTTACAAGATTTCAAGTGTGAACCATTTGGCATGACATTTCCTGTTGTAAAATGTTATCCTTTTGAGGGGATATAACGTTGTCCGGCTCTGTAGTACGAAGATAGTTGCGTGAAGAACGGCTGGAGACAAAGTTAGAGTCTAGAGGAATGTTCGGATCGAAGTAAATTGAATTTCTTGAGCGACTGTGATTATATATTAGTACTCGGCGAGAGTCAAGCAGAATGCAACACGCATTCTGGTTGGCTCTCGCTGGATCCTTACCTGGCAAATAATCCTTCGATTCTCGGCCAGGATTCCAGCCGCCTTGTGCTCGGAGGGGGGCATGGCAGCCCTCAACCAATGAGGAGGCTGGAAGTGGGGCCAGCCCCGCTCTGAGCCTCCCTGCGGCTGGGAGGCTGCCTTCATCCCACACCGGGGACTCGGGTAAGGCTATTTTTTTAATGACTTTTCCATCCTCCTCCCTCCTCCCCCCCACTTACCTTCTTGCTCCTGCGTCCCCGGCGGGGGACAATTGGCAGCCTCCAGCTGTGTGGAGACTCAGAGCGGGGCCATCCCCGCTCCGCGCCTCCACTCGGCTGGAGGCTTCCCTCATCCCTCGCCGGGGACGCAAGTACTTTTGTTTTTTAATTTTTTCCCCATCCTACTCCCGCCCTGCCAACCCACTTACCTTCGCTTTGATCCTTTTTCGGGAGCAGACGCGCTGGGAACACTTGTGTTCCCAGCGCGTCCGCTCCCGATGGCTACCAGGGAAATGGAAAACGGACTCCGTTTTCCCTTTCCCAGTGGCCATTTTCTTAGTTGTTTCTTTTTTTTTCTGTCCCGAAATGCAACAGCGTTTCGGAACAGAAAAAAATGCTTTTAGTGCCCCGGTCACGCACATAATGCGGGCCGGGGTACTAATAGCAATATTACCCTCGCGGTGGGGGCATTACCGACTAAGGTAATGCCCCGGGGCCTTCGTTATTACATTCAGCCTGAATCATTTCTGCACCCTCTTCAAGACCTGAAACATCATGTTCACTAAAAATTATTACAAAAGCTGTTGTGTGTACTATATGTGCATTCAGAGGGTAGTAATACTTAAGCATTCGCTCGTGCCTATAACTATGGACCCCGGGGCATTACCTGAGTCGGTAATGCCCCCGCTGCTCGGGTCATATTGCTTAAGTATTGCTACCCTCTGAATGCACATATAGTACACACAACAGCTTTTGTAATAATTATTAGTTAACGTGATGTTTCAGGTCTTGAAGAGGGTCCATAAATTATTCTGTCTGATTGTAATATAATGTAATTGGCTATTTATAATGTGCAGACCCGGGGTCGAGCCTGTGTTGCTCTGCATTGTCTTGCTTCCACAGCAAGCGTGTTGCCCCTGAGCTATCCTAATTGGTACAACACATATCTTTAAATGTGTACTTCAATTTGTGTTTCCTTCCTTAAAGAATTAAATAGTTTTGCAACTAACTACTTTAAGGGAGTCCCTCACACCAGAATAAATGCACCTCTCTAGGGAAATGAGGCAAAAAGTCTATTTTGTAAGGATAACAAGTTTATTCCTACAAAAATGAGGATGGCAGCAATGGACTCTGCTGACTGAACGATCTTCTCCTGTCCCTCTTTTGTTCATTCCTGCCAATGTGGTACCAGGCAGGAGTTTATAAAGGCCTTTCTTGCTGTAGTGGCATCACTGGATATGGGCCATGGCTTCATCCCAATCCATCCTCCTTCCATAATAGGGATGCTCCAAAACCTTCTTTTCTTCTTTGTTAGCAGTTTTGTCAGAGCGTAATGTTCTACATTTTGCTATTTTGCTAGCTTATGCAAGAAAACACTGTAGCTCGTGCTTTCCTACATTTTGCTACCTATAAACATTTTATATATGTTATGTTAATTTATTTGTAAGGAGCAAAAGCCCGAGGGCATACACGCGCCATAAAGAAGAAAAGGAAGAACAGCTACCCTATCTAATTTGACTAGGTTACTGTATCTAGTTATGTAAACAGAATGGTCTTTAACTGTTTCCTGAAAGCCAGATGTTTGTATGTATTTTGTAAGTATTCAGATAGGGCATTCCAAGCCTGTGCAGACTGTACGTGGAAAGTATGGCCATTTCCGCATGCTGTCTTGAACCGGTCTACTGTAAAAGACAAGTCTTGGCTGATCAAAGGTTTCTACTGCGCTTGTAGAGTCTCAACCTGTTCTTAAGGTATACAGGGGCGTCACCAAAGACACACTTGTGGCAGATGGTCAATAACTTAAACTGTACTCTGGCAGAGACTGGCAGCTAGTGGAGTGTCCTCCTGGCTGCAGATGTAGCCTCCAGGCAATTCATCTGAAATATAATACGCACAGCTGAATCTTTTGTAGTTTTTGAATGTCTGCCTTCCTAGCTCCCCCTACAAGATCATTACAATAATCCACTCTCGGGAGTATCACGACTCAAACAAATTTCTTGCGGTTTTCCTCCCAGACCAGGGGGGCCACTTGCCGTAGCACTTTCAGATGGTAATTCGTGCCCTTCGCAATTGCATCTACTTGTGCACCATTGTCCAAGCTAGCTTCCAGATAAGAACCTAGGGTCTTCACCTTGTGTACCACCGGGATCTGGCATCCATCAATCAGAAAGCTGGTGTGGGAGGAGCTCAGCTTTTCTCTTGCTTGTCTAGGGCCATATAGCATTAACTCTGTTTTAGTGGCGTTCAGGCATAGTCAGTTGGTCGACACTCAACATTTAACCATCTGGTAAACCAAGTCTAGCGTCTGTTGGTCTTTTTTTATAGTCCCCACATACCTCCAGTACCAGCTGGAAATCATCTGCATAATTGCAGAAGAAGAGGTCCAGGTTTTCAAGGTCCATACATAATGGAATAATATAAATGTTGAAGAGAAGGGGTGAAGGACACGCCCCCTGAGGGACTCCACAGGCAGTGATCTTGGCATCTGATGCACTGTCGCCCCTGTGGACTCGAGAACTACGTCCCTCAAGAAAAGATTTAAACTGGGTTATTGCTGCCTTTGAGAGGCCCCCAACAGTGGCCATCTGATCCAGCAGTATCCTGTGGTCTAGCAAGTCAAAAGCTGTCGATAGATTTAGCAGCATCAGCAGCCCCGACTTGCCAGACTCCAGCCCGGAGAGCATGTGTGTCTGTAGATCCAACAAGGCACTCTTGGTCCTGTGCAAACTACGGAAACCTGATTGTCTTTTGTGAAGAATACCCATTTCTGACACGTATGCCTGTAGTTGTAGCGTAGCTATTTTGTGAACAAGTTTCAGGAAAAAGAGCGTGTTGGTGATCGGCCTGAGATTTTCCACGTCATCGGGATCTAGACCAGCTTTTTTTAGTAACGGAGTGACTGCTACGTTTTATTTTTTTTATAGAAGATGGAATACTGCTGGTACGAACGGAAGAGTTTACAAACCTGAGAAATGGGGCAAAAATGTTCTTGTATTTAAGTATGGTCTTGGATGGTAAAAGCTCACCCGGGCAACTTGTAGGGTGCATGGCCCACATGATATTGCAAATTTCCGTCTTAGTATGCACCCTGAACCTAAACCCAGTCTGAGGTTGCTGAGGAGTTTGCTCTCCATCAGCCAAGGATTTAAGGGCAGTTTTAAAATTAGCCTGTCCTTCCTTAGTGCTGTTATAATAAGAGTTTTTTTATGAGTAACTGTAGAGTGTAAAGTTGTCCTAGTTAATTCTTGGAGGATTTTCTTTTGAGCAGTTTTTAATTTATCGGCAAAAACTTTCTGCACTCTTTTACAGTCGTCATTAGTTGGTTTAATGACAGAATTTGTGCTTGCAGGTTTCTCCCAAGACCTAAGGAGTCCGAAAAGCTCCTTTGTTTGATTTCCAGCTGGGTGATTTGACTGTTGTAAAAATTGTGCTTAGCTTCTACAGTTCATCTTGTATTATTTTGCCTTAAGCTTCCAGGTTTCAGATTTTTCTGGGTGTTCTCTCTCAGCCAAATGTGTTCCGCCTGCCTTTTTATGGTTTTTAATTCTACCAGCGCTGGGGTAAACCATTTATGGTTGTTTGGGGTGTCTCTAACTGTCCTAGTTTTCAAGGGTGCCACGTGATCCAACATACTTAGAATTTCGTCATCATAAGTACTGATGAGGTCTTTCCGGACTATCAGAATCCTTTATGTATAAAAACATTTTCCAGTCATTCTCTCCATATTGCACTCATTCTACTCATGTTTTTATCTGGTCCTGTAATCTCCTTTACACCTTATTTGTATATCTTGTCCCATTCTGCATTTTGTCGCATAATACTTGAAAATCCCATTTTTAGCCTGCATGGACCCTTGACGGACAGAGGGGAGCTAGTGAGTCATTTTGTTTGCTCTGCCAGTGCTAGCCTTAGTGACGAACACCACGGAAGCGCCTGGGGTCCATTTTTAGCACAGGCCACATTCTTTTTGGGAGGGAGGGGGAGTTTTTGACTCATACCACACTAAGATTTTACAATGCATAGGAACTGACATTACAAATCTATCCATCTAATAGTTAATTGTGCTTTATATTTAAACAAGAACTTTCTTCAGTGCCTGCCCACATATGTGTATGTGATTACATCTGCATGAGAGAGCCTTCCCAGTGCCCCTCCTCCCCTAGTCCATTATAGCGCCTAAAATAGGTATTGCCTAGCTCTAAAGCGCTTGGGGCGGGTATGGGAGGGCCCTGGTTCCTTCCCAACATCCCCCCCTTTTGTTACTTCTATAGTAACAAATTCATCCCCATCCAACATATCTACAACCCCAAAATATCAGTTTGAGTTTTGTTGTTTATTGTATGGCAAGGTGTTTTAGATCCCCCAATTGATCTCATCATCTTTGCACTATTAGGAACTATATTGACACAGCACCGGAGACCCAATTGCCATGACGGGACCCAATCAAAGGCAGCAATAGCCAATCTGTGCTCTGAACTTCTTTCTTCATTTGAACACCTAGATTGTGCACCGTCTTGATGACGTGGGATAGTGATCCATTCTCAGCATCATCCAGGGGTACAAAAGTGCAGCAGCTCTTTACCAACTTTGTACACACTGCTCCTTCTATGGCTGTTAACAACTCCAGCATTTAGTAGTTTTGCATTGTCATGAGTCTCAATGCATGGAGCTCTCCTTTGATGGTGTTTAACCTATTCTCTGGGTCATTGGCCTGCTATACTAGCTCCCATCGGATAATCTGAACTCACTTGGTGTTAGCAGCTGCTTTTATCCCAGGGACCAACAAAGATGAAAAGAAAGTCTCTGCTGAGCTAAAAAGTCAATACTCATCAGGCATTCCTCTTAACAGTGCAGAAGAGTCTTTCGAGACATAGTTGGATCTCTTCTTTCTGTAGGGGTGGCCGGAAAAAAGTGAGACATTGTTTCATTCTTTTTTATCATACATATTTATGCTAGCATTATGTAACTGTCCACTCCATATAACAGACATGCCTTCATACCTTCTGACATTCTGACAACCATGACCAGTGTCACACAAAACAATGTAATACCAAAAAAAGCAAAATGCATAATTCCTAGAACCAATTACATTCTTTTTAACATTATCCCTACATAACAGAGAGGTTTGAACACATCGGTCAGGCATCCTTGCTTATCCCTGGACAGGAGAAAAAAGGTTACCAAGGGAAAGCGAGTGGGGGAAAGAGAGAGAGGGGAAGAGAGAGACAGTGGGAAAGAGAGAGGGTGAGAGAGAGAGAGGGGGAAGAGAGAGAGGAGAGAAGGTAAGAGAGAGAGGGGGAGAGGTGGGAAGAGAAAGAGAAGGAGAAGGGGGAGAGAGGGAAAGAGAGTGGGAGAGAGAGAAGGGGAAAGCGAGAGAGAGACAGACCTTCAAAATTTGAAAAAAGATAACAAGAACAATAAAAACATTGGAAAAGAAAGAAAAATCAGGGGTGTGCCACTGCACACCACCCTGGCATGGATCCTTTACTAAAGGACTTCTTCATCGATTATGTCCTTAATCTGGCAATTGAGCTTTGCCTTGTCTCAGGTGCTCTTCGGACATCTGAAAGATGCAACCAATATTGTAACTCCGTCACGCGGACGGCGAGAGGCGTACAGAACACCACCTCATATGGACCTTGAAACCTGGGATTGTTCCATTGATGCACAACTTTTTTTTACGTAGATCAGCTCCCCAGGTAATAATGGTCCAGTTGTGGCAGATATGTTTGCAGTTTCTGTCCCTTCCGTTGTCCTGTCCTTCACTCCTGGGATATGGGGGTCTGCATGTGACTGCCTGTGACTATTTCATGTGGTGTCAAATGATGGTCTTTACAAGGCTGTGTGCGGAAACTGAAGAGCACCAAGGGCAAACAGTGTACCCAGATTTTCTTCAACGTGGAACATCATTTTCACAGTTTACTCTTCAAAAGCCCATTGATCCTCTCCACAACGTCATTAGCCTGAGGGTGGTAAATTGAGCACATTGGCTATGCCCAATAGCAGTGCAACATGCTGAAATAGCGCATTAAAGAATTGTGTGCCATTATCTGGTCTCAATACTTCGCACAGCCCCCATCGTGGAAATGCCACTCTGACCTGGAACCGTGCTGCACACTTTGCATCTGGGTGCGCACATGGTCCTGCCTCCACCCACCTTGAAAAGGGGCAAACCACCACAATAAGGTGCCTATATCCATTGCAACTTTTCTCCCATATCTGCATAATATATATGCAGTTCACGGAACGGCCCCATAGGGTGAGGTAATGTACCTCTTAATGTCTGTAATGTCATCCCTGTGCTGAAACATTGGCATGTCAGACAGTGTATTGCGTTTTCCGAAAAGCTCTTCTGGAGGTTTGGTACAAAGCAGTCCTCCTGAATATCTGCCACAGTATGTTTGGAGTTGTTGGAGGAGAAATATAGTTGCTCAAATGCCACAGAGTAATTCTTGGGGCATCACCACCTTCCCAGAACTCTCCTACTGCCACAATAAATCAGTGGGAGACTGTTTACATCCCCTCTGCAACCATAGCTCCTTTTCCTCCTCAGGCGCTATCCCTTGCAACTCTATAATCTGTGATATGGGCAATGCTGTGTATGGAACTGTGGTCTTGCTTGCTACAGGGGTGTTCACTATACACTCTGTTAACATTGTATCTGGGTGATAAGCTGCCAACTCAGCGCCTGGTCTGCAGCCACGTTGCCCTTGGAGATTTCATCCATGGCATTGGCATGGGCAGTGCATTTGACAAGTGCCACAGCGGAGGGCCATGATCAGGCTTCAATCAGTTCTTCCAAAAGCCTTGCATACTGCATTGGAGCGCCATCTGCCCCCCCAAATCCTCTCCTCCTCCACTGAGACAGACCTGCATGCACTGTTGTCGTGACATATGCCGAGTCTGAGTAGATGGTGACACACTGCCCTTGAGAGGCTCTCACTGAGAGTAACAAGTTCCGCTGCCTGAGCTTAATAGTGCATAGGTAATCTTTTCATGATCGGAACATTCATGCTCCCCCACTTACCATACACCACTGCTGCCCCTGTGTGCCTCCGTCCCGTCTCCTCAGGAGGATAGCTCAGGGGCAAGGTGCTTGCCTTGGAAGCAAGGCGACACAGAGCAACACAGGCTCGGTCCCCGGGTCTGCGCTTAGAAACCTCTGGTTATTAAGCAGGTTATAAATAACCTATTATACCATACCATAATTATTGATGACCCCAACATATAGTATCTCTCCTTCTGTCAATGCACTGTCTCTAGCTATAGATTTACCCTCCTCTTCACCCTTGTATGTAGTACAGTCATGCGTTTTCAGGTCATCAGTGGATGCTTCTGTCGAAAATGTGGCCGGATACCCCGTCCTACACCTGACTATATGTATATGAGGTTTGGATATTGTAATCTCATATGCAGAGGATCTTTGGGTCATCCAGGTCAATTTAGAGCTTTCCAAAATGGTGAATAGTGAATGTTCCACAAACAAGGTAACAGAGCACCCCATAACAATCGTGGAACTTTTCTCTATCGCAAATGCAGCCGCTACAAGTGTTTGTTCGCATGCAAACTGTCCCTGCATGACTGAGTTGAGCGCCCCACTATAATGAGCCAATGGCTTGTGGCCCAATGTGATCTTTTTTTAAAAAAACTTTATTGTAACTTGCACAGGTACATTGTCCTATTTCCTTTTTCACATTGTACACATTATTCTCATATACCATTACATTTTTGTTTTAATCTTTGTCGGTACACTTTATGCACATAACTACGTTGTGTCTGAACCTGCTTCTTCCATACTGTCTGTATCTGCCCCATATGTCTCTGGGATGACTCCGGGTGGGTAATCATTCAGCATACATTTCTTCACAATCGTTAGCCCATGACATATCCTTCTCCCAGCCATTCTTTGTTGGGGGGGCGCTGCGCACTTCCACCTCATTAAGATTGCACGCTTCGCCAGTAGCAAACCAAGGTTGAGCAGCTTGCGCCATGTGGGATTCATTTTCCCCACTACCCCAAGTAGGCACATAGTTGGACACCATTCTATGGGTTGGTCTGCCATAGCATCTAAGGTGTTGCATACATCCACCCAGTCTGCAGAAAGACTGGTGCACGCCCACAACATGTGAAATGTATCTGCATCTTCACTTCTGCACCTGGGACATTTACCATCTGTCGAGGGAAATATACTATTTATTCTAGATGGTGTGTAATGTGTTCTGTGTATTATTTTATAGTGTATTAGCCGAAAACATGAATTATATGAAATGTCCTTTGTCAGGCAACAAAACGGAGTCCATTGTGTATCAGTGATGGTGTTTCCCAAATCCTGTTCCCATTTCCCCTGGGTTCCCTGGCTAATGGTTCTTGAATTGATGACACAATTATGCATAACGTAGAGGCTGTTCTTTTGGTTGTCCCAACGGTAAATATATATCCCAGGTCCATATGTGCTGTAGGTTCGGTAGGGAATGTGTCCCAGACAACAGCTATAGCAGATCTCATACGGAGATAGCGGGAGACACTCCGTTGCAGAAATTACACTATCTCCCTGGCTTCCTCCCAGGCGAAGAACTGCTTATCGGTGAAGAGATGCCCAAAGCCATTAACCTCTCTACCCCTCCAGTGCTTGGCTAGTTCTATGTCCAGTGTGGGAGGAATGTAAGGTGCTCCCCACAGTGGCATGTTTGGATTATATAGAACTTCCTGTCCAGACTGTTCCGCTATTCTGGCCCAGGCTGTCCATGTTACCATTGATGGATCCATGGTGTTATTAAGCTTGGTATGCGCTTCTGCTGCTGTGTGTAGGAGCTTCACTGAGTTACCGGTATGCACCTCTGTGTTTTTGTGCTGATCATGTGTATAGGCATCGTCCCATTGTGTTGCATAATGGGCCTGTGCTGCCAAGTAATATAATTCGAAGTCTGAGGCAGCAAGCCCTCCTTGTACGTATGATTTATAGAGTGTCTGCCAGCTTACCCTGGGTTGGCCATTCCATACGAATGTTGCGCATGCACCACGAATTTTAGACAAAAATTGACCTACCGGGCCATACAGGAACAGTGCTAAATAAGTAAAATAATTTGGGGAAAACTATAATTTTGACCAGTGCAAGCCTGCCCATAAGGGAGATCGGTAGGGAACGCCATCGCTGAACTATAGTGCAGAGCGCTTCGGCGAGTGTCCCATAGTTTAAAGTGTGAACACGTTGCGCTTGCCTTGCCACCTGCACCCCCAAGTATTTCACCCAATTGGGGCTCTACTGCAGGCCATGGAGTTCCGTAGGTTTTGTGGTGTCCTCTGTAAGGGGGAACATTTCGGACTTGGCTGAGTTTAATTTAAGACCAGAATACTCACCAAACTTCTTAACTGCACCCAGTACTTTCCACAAGTTGTGTTCGGGGTTTCTCAAGTAGATCATTATATCGTCCGCGTATAACATGACAATCTCCACATTATCTGCTAAAGGGATCCCCAGCCAGACGTACCTAGCCCTTAATATGTCAGCAGGCGGCGCTATAACTAAGGCGGGAGAGGTGACAGCGGACAGCCTCCTGCCAGTTCTAGTATCGCCGATAATGTCCCATAAACACACATCCTAGCGAATGATTGTGTGTACAATATCTTAACCCATTGTATGAAATTAGGTCCAAACCCATAATTGTGCAGGACCCTGAAAAGGAAAGTCCAGTAAACGGTGTCGAAAGCTTTTTGCATATCTAATGCTAGTGCCACCCCTTGCATGTCTCTGGGAATTAAAGCCAGTATATTATAGCAGCAGCAAATCTTATTCGCTGTGGACCTGCCTGGTATGCAGCCTGCCTGGTCCTCATGGTCTATGTGAGGCATCAAGGGGGTGAGACGTGTAGCAAGAATCTTCGTGAATATTTTAGCGTCCGTATTTATCAGCGAGAGCGGTCTGTAGAATCCACAATTTTTGGTTTTTTTCTATGGTTTAAGCAGGAGTGTTATAATTGCATCTCAGGTTGTCTCGGGGAGTGTGCCTATGTCCTGGGCTTCGGACCATGTGGCGTGAAGTCTGGGTACAAGAATTTTCGCAAATTCCTTATAGAATTTAGCACCACGGCCATCAGGTCCTGGTGCTTTACCGCTTGGCAGAGATGTAATAGCTTCTGCTATCTCAGTTTGTGTAAATGGGGTTTCTAATGCCTCTCGGTGGATAGGAGCGTGATGGGTATGTTAGCCAGGTAATTGTCTATCTCTTCCTCCGTGGCTTCACTCTGGGGGGGGGTTTACAGCTTGGAGTGAAAGTCAAAGAAAACCTTCTCTGTCTCTTATTGGTCTGTTACTACCATCCCATCTGGCCAAGTTGTACAGGGGATGTTAGTGCTCCCTCTTTCTCCTCTTACCATTTTTGCAAGGAGCCTACCCAGCTGTTCTTGCTCACCATACCACCTCGCTGTGGTGGATCTATAAAAATAGCGTATTTCTCATTCCGCTGCTGCTCTATACTCATCTAGCTGGGTCTTGATATCCAATCTAGTTTGTGGTCTGCGATCTGAGCTATACTGTTCCTGCAGTTTTACAATCTCCTCCTCCCATCTTCTCAACTCCCTACGGGTATCCTTGAGTACCCCGAATTCCATAGACATGGCTATGCCTCTTATATACACCTTGAAGGCTTGCCACAGTGTAGCCTGGTCCCCCACCGTGCCGTCGTTCTGTTCAAAGTATTCACTTATGTGCTGTGTCAGACTGCTTTTGTACACGTGGTCAGACATTGCCATAGCCTTAAATCTCCATGGAGGTCTTTGTGGTATGATCTTGGGGATCTGCATAGATATCAGAATCGGGGAGTGATCTGACCATGTTCTTGGGTGTATTGTAGCCCCGGTGATCCAGCCCAGAGCCCTCTGTGACAGTAGCCAAATATCAATCCTCAAATGCATGTCATACACCGACGAATAAAACATATAGGCGCGCTTTGATCCATGCAGCGAGCGCCATACATCTCGTAGGCCCAGGTCTGTAATGTGTGTATGTATCATGCAGGCCGCATTAATGAGTGCCCTAGGGGTGTCGGATGTACGGTCCAAGTGTGTATCAAGTATAGTATTGAAGTCCCCCCCCTTATTATTTGGGCTGTAGGGTATCTGGCACACATATGGAATAACTCTGAATAAAAGGTAGGGTCATCTCTATTTGGGCCATATATATTCAAGTGCAGGACCTCTTTCTCAGCTAGCTTCACATGTACAAGTACATAGCGCCCCAGGGGTCTCTTTCTGTGTAGTAGTGTGTGAATGGTATCGACCTGTGTATCAATGTTAGCACGCTGCATGCTCTACTACAATATGTCGTGTAAACGCGGTGATTCTCCCATCCAGGTGCCATTTTATTTCTGCCTGGTGCCCTAACAAATGAGTTTCTTGAAGGTACACAATTTGGGGCCCAAACCTGTTAATGTACGCCATAATTTTCCTCCTTTTCACTGGTGTCCCCAATCCTCTCACATTCCAGCTCAATAATGTGAACCTGTTGTCGTCCCTCTTAGCCATTCGTATTCGCGGTGCCCATTCGGTACATGTGGTATAAGTGTCCCATAAAGCTTTCATGTGTCTTTGTGACCAGTGTCTATGCATTTTTAACTATGACACCCCCCAACGTCCCTTCCCTCCTCCCCCACCCGCATAGTTCCCTGAACTTCAACTATGTCATACCCCATCCACCCCGTATCCCCCACTACTTTTGAACCATTTAGTTTATGCACTTGCATCGGGGGTCGCTGCTGCGTCGACCAAGGCAAAGAACATTACTTGTCTGCCCGCTATATTACTCTACATTGTTTGTTACTTGCACTCGTAATGAAAACAATGGCAGCCATCATTACATATCTAATAGTCATCTCTAAAGTTTCCTCTATTTCGGATGCCACCTCAGACCTTTTCACACTTGTCATCTTCGTCCATTCCAGCATTCCCTCAGTCCTGCCCTTGCTGTGGCGACTTGCTTCCATTGTCATCTGTGGGGTTCGGTGGCTGTTTTGGTTGTACTGGGATGTTTGCTTCCACAAAGCTAGCTGCTTCCTCCGGAGAAGTACATCTTGTTATTGTGCTGCATACGAAGTCTGGCTGGGTATAGCATCGCATAGGGAACTTTTTGTTCATGAAGCATTTTCTTAACCCCTATAAAGGAGTGTCTCTCTTGCTGAACCGTGAATGTGTAATCTGGGAAGATCCTAATCATGTTGGAACCTAATCAGAGTTGCTGCTGGTCTCTGGCAGCAGGTAGGACCAGGTCTCTATCCCTATAGTTCATGATCCTCGCAATGATTGGTCTAGGAAAGGTACCGGGCTTGGGGCGCAGCACTTGTTACCTGTGTGCCCTTTCCACCACAAACATGGAGGACCAGCCCGGATCCCCAAGCAATTCCTTGAGTAAATCCTCCACTGGCAGTTCCATAGGACCTTTGAGTGCATCTTCTGGGACCCTTATTATATGGATATTATTACGCCTCCAAATCCTCGCATTTAAGTTTCACCGTTCCCAGGTCTTTGGCCATCTACGTCGCTGTATTGTGCAGCGTTTCTAGTGTGTCCTCTGCCGCGCTGATTCAGGTCTCTGCTTCCGTGATTCGACTTGTAGTTCTTTCAAGTTGAGTCCTAATGGTCATCACATTCGCAGTTATTCCATCCAGTTTGTCATTTAAAGCCGCAAAGCCCTGCTGCATTGACACAAATACTGCTTGCGGGTCCATGGTGGTTAACGGCGGCATAGGTATGGGTTTCAGGGTTTGCTCAGTGCTTACGTTAGCCATGGCATCTGTCCTTACTACTGTGGTTGTGAATTTGTCTATGCCACCCTTACCCTTCTTGGGGCCTGCCCCTTTGGGCATTGTCACTGGGCCCACCTCAGTTTCTTGTCCTCCTTTCTTGTCTTCCGTATTGGTTCAGTGACCTACGCTTCAGGTCTATTCCAGCCTTTTCCCCTACACTCACTGCACCTCCAGTGGTGGATAGATGACATGTGTAGATTGCGGGTCCAAGTGTTGTGGAGCTCTGTGATGTTAGTGCTTTATATGCCAAAAGTACAACGGTAGAAGGGACCTTAATTGCGTAGGGTGGGGTCCTTGTGTATGCCCGTTGTTCACGTCACCACTGTGTTACCTTCTGTACTTATCGCAGGCCTGTGATCTTCCCTAATAATGTAACTAACATCTCCTTGAGTGACCTGGGGTGCAGTCTTTATTAGGAAGTTCTTGCAACGCTTTGACTGCAGGTTAGGTGGTGATGCTGTTCTTTCTTTCTAGGAGAGTTACCTTGAGTGGTCTGTTAGTGATGCACCAACTTCATTCCAATGGTGGTGTTCTGTGAGTTCTTGGTCCCACCAACGTCAGGGTTCTTGTGCAAACTGGCCAGCATTAGATCATGCAGAGACAGCCTGTTGCGGCTACTGGGGGCCAGCTTGCTGGGCGTGATAGTGGCACGACCTTCTCCTTTCTTTTGAGATCCTCTGTGCCCAATACCACCTGTACCAGCGGTGAGTGTTATGAGGCGCCGCCTGGCGTCTTATATTTTGGGGTGGCAGGCGCAGGGTGCAGTACTGCCCTGGGTGGTGTGCTGTATTTTTTGTGTCACAGAGGTGACGGACAGTTCAGTGTGCCCAAATATTGAATATCAGTTTGTGCGCAAATGTCTGGGGTGATTGCCTGAGAACGCTGCCAGTGTTTATGGTGCGCGTATACCGTCCTGTGGGCTTTTAGTGTAGCTTTTCCACATTGGGCTTTCTGGCAGCAGTCCACGCAATGGGCCCCATGTTGATGTGGGCACATTGAGCGTTCTCCCTGGCTCCTTAGTGACTATTACCCCCTCTGGGCCCGGGGCGCATGGTTGTCGCCGTGCTTCGGCATGTTTATACGTGCTAATGGCTTCTTGGTTGTGCCAAAATGGTTGCGCCAGGGATCCACTCCTTTAAGGGCTGGCAAGTCACCCCCCCCTACGTCTCCAGTCGCGGCCCCTTCGAGAGACGAGTCGTGTCCTCTGGGTTCGTAACTTAAGCAAAATGGGGTGGGATGTTGCAGCGTTTCTGGTCCTCAGTCGCGGGCCAGTGATCCCGCAGCTCAAGGTGTGTGTGAGGGGGCTGGCAGTGGAAGTGCGTAAAGATTCTTGCCCAGAGTTGGCTCTGAGTCTCGCGCTTCCCAGGGTCTGGGAGGCGCCACTCACGTGGCTTTCTTTTCGGCACGGTATGTCTCAAGTTATCAAGCACGGTTCTCTCCGATTTTTTGCTACCATGTAGTCTGTATCTTTAGACGACTTTCATCTCAATCACAAAGAAAATCGGGCCATAATGACGGATTTTGGGAGTCCTTGGTCTTACCTACTGCCGGAGCTCACACAGATAGAAGCCTCCAGCAGTGCGCGCAACAGCACCCCCCCATTGTGCTCTTTTGGGTCAATACTGCTGTCATGAGCCGTCAATCAGAGTGGGAAAATAAATAGAACGCCTGTGTATAATCCGGAGTTGCTTAAACAGGGGCCGTACAAATAGCTTCTTTTAAGTCCTCAAATTATCTATTAATTTCTTCAGTCCATTCCAATTTACCATTTTTTTGTCTTCTGTCCGTCTCTGAGACTTTGTAACAGCAGCCTTGTGTAGGCTGTGTAGTCTAGGATCCATGCACCACAATAATTACATAAGGCCCAAAACTGCTGCATTTCCTTGACAGTACTGGGCCTAGGGGTGGCACCTACTGCCGCCACCCTATCAGCTAATTTTGTGAGCCAGTAATTGCAATAATGCAACAGAATCCCTCCTGCACTGTTGTTCATTTTCACTACATACCATCTGCATACTGGATGCTAAGCACCTGAATATTTCCCAAGCCGGCATGCGGCACTCCATTGAAAATACTTGCACTTTAACAGTACCCTTGAGGCAATCTCGTGTGCTCGAAGCGCCGTTGACCAACTATGAATCAGGGTGGAGTGGGATTGAGAACGCATTCTTCAGATCCACCACTGTGAAGTATGTTGCTGTCTTGAAAATGCTACATAGGATCATCTCTGGCTTTGGGACTACCAGAAACTCCTTCTGCACCAAGTCATTAAAAGGACATAGATCCTGGATCATCCTCCAACTACCCCCTGTTGCTTTCTTGACTGGGTATGTGGTCGTATTACACAGTGACATGGATGACACAATGATTGTGTGAAGGATTCCAATCGGGCGTCACACACCGGACCGGACCTTCACCCTCAGCCTTAGATGTAGGGCACAATTAGAATGCTTTTTCTTTAATTTTCAACTAATTCAAATTGAGCCGATACCCAATCCGCCTCACACCCCCTTTTACAAATACACCGGGTCACAATAGACCAGGCCGGTGGGTGGTAACACAAAATGTATTTATTTTTAATTTCAAAGAAAATCACATCATTTTTATATGGGGCAGCAATCACCAATGGGGTGATAATTACCATGAAAACTACTGAAAGACACTTGGGTAACCTTCTACAAGAACATATCGAAAGCACAATTTAATAGGAACACTTTTTCAATTAGGATAGATAGCCCCCTGCAATGTTCCCTCAACCCACAATTCATCTAATTCCAAGTGAATAGAAAGTAGCAGCAGGTAGTCAGAGATACGAGGCAGCAAATGGAATCAAAATCCGACCTTCCCACACAAAATAAGAGGCAAAAACAGATTTAAACCCTTTGCAATGGCCTAAAATGACACTCAGATTTTAACAAATAATTAATTATATGTGTAATTAAATAATGATGTACAAATGTTTTATCACAGTATCGGGGATATTATATACCTAGCAACCATAAGGCAAGGTATCACAAAAGGCATACAGTTCAAAAACAATGTGAAAGTGAGAACCCACACGTGGAAAAGTTGCATTTACACTTTTTTTCAGTTTTAAATGTCAAAATGTTTTTTTTAAATAAACGGGTGAAATCTAAAAAATTGGATTGCGGTTTTTGGCCAGGGTGATAGATGCACATCACAAGGACAATATAAATGTGAAAGAGTGACTATAGCTGAAGAACTGGATGAGATTTTTGTAGCCCAAATGTCAAGTGTAGCTGAAAGTAAAGCTTCTTTTGATTTCTGATTTTTGGCTGGCACAACCTGCCATTCAGGAATAATGCTCTTTTCTGATGGAGCACAATATGAATATGGACGGGCATGGCAGGGCCTCACTGATATACACAGAGTAATGTAGAACAGATGAAAGAGTATCAGAGCAGCATCATATTCTTCAATGGGAAACTTTGGGCTTGCAGCAAAGCAGCGCTGCTTTTTCACTGCGCTTCTTTAGTACACACAAGAACACACCGGGGCGGCCTTTCTCACGGTGCTCCCTGTTCCATCTTGCCCAATGGCGCTTGGCAAAACAGTGCAGCCATTCTTTTGTAGCTGCAGTTTTGATGCGAGGCAGTGGTGCTCAAAGGAGCCAGCGCAGCCATTTTGCTGTTTCTGCGAAGTGCATCTTGGTTATGGATGGGAGTACTGCTGAGTGGGTAAATATATCCCACAATTCCTTGCTCTAAAAGAGCCTGAGTGGTGCCTTTTATCCGTTCCTCTGCTTCCCTTGACAACGGGTACTGCCTCACCCTCGGGAGTACTGCTTCTGACTTCAATGTAATCTGTACTGGGATCACATCTCTCAGCAACCCAACATCATATGGATTATCAGTCCATAATTTATTGTGCTGACACATATTGCATGTCCTCCTTAAAAAAATAATGCCAGGGTCACCACTGCCATCAGGGGGCACTGTACCTTCCTATACTGCACCATATCACATCACACATGATGCAGATTCCCTAAATAATCTCCCCATTTTACTCACTGTCCTCAAATAACTCCTCATCAGTAATTTCCTTCAATTGTACAGTCAGTTCTACACATAGTACCGTGCACCACTCGCACCCGTCCTGGTCTGTTAAAATCAGGAATACTCTTTTGTCAGACACTACTGGTCCTTGCAAATCTGATGACAATATTGTCCCTGCCACCATCTCGGGTGGCACCTAGGTCGGAAAATAAAATCTGTGGGCACTCTCCAATGTTTTGTCACAATATGAGGCACTGCTTTTGTTGGTACCTTGATACCATAGACAAATTTGTCCAGGACCACAGCAATTCCATGGTCTACGGAATCCTTTGCCATTACATTGATTATTACCATTGCTTAAGCTACACACATCCCTGGAGTGGAACAAACTACCCTTTGATCTGTGAATGATATAGTTCCATTTAGTTTACTGAGAAGATCCCTACCCAACAAGTTAACAGGAGAACTCTCTGAATATAACAAGGGGGCTCATACTACCTTCCCTCCCGCTTTCATATCCAGCTCCTCAGTGTATGGAACCATAGAAATAGCCCCAGAGAATCCCTGTGTGTCAAGAGTTTTACCTGATAATGGAAAGTTCCCCTCCATAATACATGATTTAGTTGCACCTGAATCTACCATAAATATATATTGCATGTTTCCTATTTCCACCTCCACCCAGGGCTCCTCTTCATGGTATCCGTTTGTCAATAGGATTGGACACGCAAGTGTTCTCTGTGGGCTGTCCTAATCAGAATATGTATTTGTTCCGGGGAATGAAAAAGGGCCCCCCCACCATTGTAACTCCTTGAAACGGCGCACCCGTTCCCTCTACCATCCTGTTAAACTGTGTTCCCTGACCCTGCTACGGTTGTTGCCCACGTTGCCCCTGCCTATCAGCCCCATAAGGGTACTGATTTTGACCCCCTCCCCCAAATTGCGATTGTCCCATTCCTTGAGGTCCTTGGAATCCTTGCCCTGAAGGCGATGGCCCATAATTAAATCCCATCCTTGCAAAATGCCCCCATCTCCAGCAATACCAGCACTGTGATGTTCCCAAACTTCCTCCCCGGTGCCCTATCCCCCCCAAAGCCTCCTGCTTTTGCTCCTCAAAATCCTCCTCTTCCCATTGGTGCTCATTCATACTGCCACTGTGGGTTGCGGTACTGTGCCCTCCACCCCATTGTCCCTGTCCTCCTTTGCCCCATAATACCACGATTGTGGTATTCACAATTTGTTGAGTGTCTCCTGTCCTTTCCCACTGAGCCGGGTTCATCATTGGTGCTTGGACAACAACCTTATTTAGTGTCTTTTCCACAAATTTTGCCTCATTTGCTGCTTCTGGGCAGTATCTCTGTCCTGCTCCTTGATTCTCTTACAATGGTGGACTATTATACTTTGTATCTCCACCCACCCTTTGACTTCAACTCCCACAATTTTATGTAGTGCTTTCTGGGCCTCTTTACAATAAAATAGTCAAATGGTACTGAGTGGTCCCATTGTCGTCCTGTCTCAACTCTCCACTTTTCCTGTTACTTAAGAATAAACCTAGCTGGGTCCTCATTATCCATCGTGCACTGCATTAAAGAATGTAAGTCAGGGGTACTGGGTACATCTTTCATAGGGCATCCAACACCCTTGCCCTTACTTCATTCAAGGTTGCTCCGTCATGTTCATTATCTGCAAGACTTACCCCAGGGTGCCCAGCCCTTGCCCATATGTCCCCAGCCTGGTCCCCATTTATGGGGACCAGTAAACACTTAAGGTCTACGAGTGCTAAAGCTACCCCTGGTGTTTGTTTTTCAAATTCATTGATCCATTTACTGGCTCTGGCTGTAAGCTGGGGGAAAGCTTTAATCAAATAATTTTTGTCCATTTGAGCCCATGGCACATACTGCGTTATCCCTACTCCTTTATGTGTAAGATGCATCTGCATGTCTATTTTGTTTTCTACCCATTTTTTGGTATTTTTCTGACATTGTACTATCACCATTAAATATGGTCTATTTCTTGCCCTATCCCTTCTCACTAGTGTCGGACTGGGACAAGAAATAGGACCGAACACCCAAAAAAAGGTTGCCCACCCATTGCATCAGAAAAATGTCCCACCCTATACCTAAAAAAAAATGGCCCTCAAACCATCATCCGAGAATCACATCAATTCACGACTTTACAACAAATGCTACTTATGGAGGGTTCATGTGCCTGTTACATTACAACAGAAATCATAAAATGACATCACTTAGCACGCAAGAATGGATCACCATATATATAATTAATATCTGTGTGTGTAGATCCATATTGTAAAATGACTGTGAATGCAAGCAGACGTCCAAGGCGAAATAATAATGTTGTATAGCACTTACGTTTAAGCTTTTTTTTTTTTATAGAACAAATATGCATACAATATCACCCAGCCTGTGTTCGTACTCATTTATCGACCTCCAGAAGGATGAAAGGCTGAGATGGCCTTGCTGGGATTCGAACCTGCAGATCACACACACATTGCAGCAGCGAGCGCTTGACCCACTGAGCTATCATATCGGCTATAATAAAGGCAGCAATTATTATCCACTGGATACCATTAAACTGGTAACTGAGATTTAACAGCAGACCAGTTAAGTTTATCTGCAGGTCTGGTGAAAATTTAGCTGCATGTCAAGCCTGCGAGCATCTACTTTTCAGGCTTCAGAGATTGTGAAAATATGGAAAGCGGCACACTCACAGGACATCCCATACTCTGAGCACTCGTTACCTCATACATGCAAACACATCCTAACCAGCATGCCAGGGAGATGCGAAAGATGGACATTACAACAAAGCATTCATTGTGGCACAATGAAGTCAATGACCACTTGATGAGCTATGGTCAAATATTTCTAGACTGTCAGGGTACATATATATATATATATATATATCTGTCTGAGGCATAGTGAATTCAGCCCCAGACCTCAGGAGTCGCCCAGCTAAGCGCCTGACAGCGACCTCAGGTAGGCACTCAGCATTTCGGAAACTTGCTGAGCTGCAGCAGGCAATACGTGTAGCAGCAGCACAGCTGCTGCTGTTATTTGATGCATTACTACTTTAGGGTTAACGTTGAGTTTTTTTTCTTCTCCAAAATGCCTCTTTTTTGGTGTAGTAGTCTTACTTTATGTGACAAGGTCACCAGTATCCATGCAAGGGAAACATAATGCACTTTGCATTAGGGGCGTATGTGGCCAACATAATATTTTAGTAATCTGACAAATGCCGAATAGCCGGCAACTGTTTTGTTGAATAGATAGATGGTCGGAAAAGTTGCACTCTTCCAACTAAAGTTAAGGACATTTTGTAAAAGCAAACACTGCTGATTGATTGTTTTAACCCACTTATTTTCACCAGTATACCGTCTTTCACTGGGTCTTGCAGTTAGACATTAATGCCAAACAATGCAAATTTACTAGCAGACAGGAGTTGTTCAATGTAAAATTCAGGATTAAAGGTGTCTGTTTTATCAGAGTGAGAATTAGGGAAACCCTTGATTTAAGTATTCTGTTTGTGGCAGAGATACTACACCCAATACCGAATTTCTCTGAACAAGTTAGCAGGTCAAGTGGCACAGCGAGTAGAGCAGTAGAGCACAGGTTCGAAACCCGGCTGGGCCAATCCCAGCAGGGCCAAACTCAGCCTTTCATCCTTCCGAGCTCGATAAATGAGCACCACACACCATGGGTAATAATAAGTAGCCCTCAGATACCTGAGGGTTCGTAGCGCTGTATAAATGTCAAATTATTATTATTATAAGTTAAAGTCGAATTTTAGTACAACCCTACTTTGCATGAAAAGTTTAGCAAACTTCTGTTTGTTCAAATCCAAATTCTGATTACTATCCCTTGGAAGCTCTATACACGCAAGTATCCCTTGGAAGCTCTATACACGCAATGGAGGAGTTGTACTAGGGTTTGTATTTGGACCACTGTGTCTTTTGGAAAGTGGCAGGCTGTGTTTTCTCCATCACCGTTGTCAAGGTTCCTTCTCACTCTTCAACTCCCTGCAATATTCTTTTCACAAGGAAGCACAGAAGGACCTTTTGGGAATAGAAATGTTCACTCGCTCCTCCTTTGCAGGTTACTCCCGCGTGGATAGAAAGTCTGTTTATGTGCCAACATGGACGGTGGCTTGGCATTGTATTGCAGCCAATTTCTTTAGTTCGATACCGCATGGAGTACTTTTCCAGTGGGAAGAGTTGATATTATTATAGACGTGTTCTGCCCCAGCTGCACAACACAGGCAAGTCACTTTCAAACAACACTGTTTAGTGAACCCCTTTAAAGCTCCAACAGTCGCTCAGAGGCACAGTAGTGAGGTGCGTACTGGTATCCGCCCCATGCAAAGCACACTGTTTAGTGAACCCCTTTGAAGTTCCAGCTGCCGCTCAGAGGCACAGTAGTGAAGTGCGTACTGGTATCCGCCCTATGCAAAGCACACTGTTTAGTGAACCCCTTTGAAGCTCCAGCCGCCGCTCAGAGGAACAGTAGTGAGGTGCATACTGGTATCTGCCCCATGCAATGCGCACTGTTTAGTGAACCTCTTTAAATCTCCAGCCGTCGTCCAGAGGCGCAGTAGTGAGGTGCGTACTGGCAGTCACCTGATGCAAAGCACACTGTTTAGTGAATCCCTTTAGAGCTCCAGCCATCGCCCAGAGGCTCCATGCACCTTTTTCTAGGTGAGTTCATATCGTTCTATGTGAATCTGCTTTGGAACCATAGGCACTGCCATTGCAGCAGGCGAAAACAACCAGATGAATGGTGCAATTACGTCGCATTAAACACATTTTATTTACTGGGTAGGCAGTTTCCTAACACTGATTTCAGTACAAATTCTAACATTTCCATTACGGTATCTGGTATTGTGCCAGCCACAATGATGTGATAAATGTACATATCTGAAATTCACACATTTTTGAGTTGTCCAGTGGGGGGGGTAGGGAGCCGGGGGGGGGGGGGGGGGGGAGAGGTGATTTAGTGGCAAACTTGATGACAGTTGAAGCAACAAACATCCCTTATATTTTCAGTTTCACCATTTACACATTGCATCATTTTCATGTTTCTGATCTTTATTTTGAAAAAGCACTTAGAAGTGATTCACTTTAAAGAGTTGTTCTATAAAAGTCATCATTCAACTGTGAGTGCTTGGGATCATTGTTTATTAGTGTATGAATACTGGACATTTGCATGTCACTGTCCTACATCACATGAACTCGCTCCGCCAATTGTCACCAAGATGTCTTTACAGATGTTACTACTACCATCTGCCCTATTTCTTCCTTTATCAGCTCCCTTTAGGCACAAGGATTTTGTCAAGTACATGAGGACACGGAGATGGAATGTCTTGTGTTGATCGTAACAGAAAACAACAGAAAAAACATGCTATTACTGAAACTTGCAAAAGGCAAAATACACAGTCCGAAATGGATGCTTATTCAGGTGCCTAGGACAGCGCCTCGAAGACAGGGGACACCCAAGGACCAAGTAGAGGGGGCTGGGACTCTGACCTGTGTGCCGCTGTTGAACCTGGTGGAAGGGGCAGTTCCTTCCCTTACCGTCTTGTGGGAGTGATTGGCATCCATGTTATTCTCCACGGAATCAACAAGAGCCGCTGGCTGTCCCGGGTCAGCAGCGTGCAGCCCTTCCCTCGACTCCCTTCCCTGCTATGCGGGGAAGGGGATGCAGGCAATTCCATCCATGATGCTGCCTCAGGTGCCCTCCTCAGCCTCTCCTGCTCCCGGCCCGCGCCTCGGGCCAAAAGCTGAGAGTGGATTCCTGTTAGCTTTGTTCTTGCAAATGCAATGAATCGCAACAAAAGGAGTGGCTCCTGGCCCAGAAGCCGCTCCTTTTGAGGTTCATTGCATTTGTAACATCTGGCGCCACGCCGTTGGCGGATCGTCTCAGGGCCCAGGCCACTGCCAGGCCATCACGCCTACATGATGCATTCATTAAAGGAAGTTAACACTTGCGTGTTAGCTTTCTTTAATTAATGCATCTGCTGTGCTGCGACGAGGCGCGAGCTGGCTGCTGAGCGGGCTGCAGCCCGCCCACAGGCAGGCAAGCCAGCCAGCCAGCCCTGAGCCAAAGTTGTAACCTGGCACACATTGTGCCGGCCCGCATATAGTAGACCGGCCCCCACGGCCTTCGATCGGCCCGGCCATGGGCTGAATGGCTGACGGGCCTGTCCAACCCTGCTTCTCACTGCCTCTTGTGACGGGGACGGCTTTCTCGCTGTCTCCTCTCCTTGATCTCTGTCTTGCCCTGCCTCTTCATTATTTCTATACCAACATACTGTCATACATACATGTCCCCTTTACAAGAATCTACTCACCTGTGCATGTTCACTCGAGTTTCCACCGTTATGAGGTCTCAATACTGGCCTGTCTTTCTCTCTGGAGCCCCGGCCCACCCCGTTTCAGTGAGCAGAGTGGATTTCTTTTAAAATGGCTCCTACTAAAATCTCTCAGGAAACATGTGTTCTTTTCGATTTGGGGGACCGGTCACTGTAGACGAGTGTGACTTCTTCCTGGTGACTAGGCCTGGGCTTTTGCAAAGTATGAGGGAGACCTGAGATCACATTGGGAACGTCGTAAGGGTGTACCTAATTACACTCACGCCAGAATAAATACACTCCTCTAGGGAAATTAGACAGTCTATCTTGCAAGGATAACAATTTTAATCTTACAAAATTGAGGATGGTAGCAAAGGACTCTGTTGCCTGAATGGTCTTCTCCTGTACCTTTTCTGTTCCTTCCTGCCAAAGTGGTGCCAGGCAGGAGTTTATATAGGCCTTTCTTGCTGTAGTGGCGTCACTAGATATGGGCCATGGCTTCCTCCCAATCCATCCTCCTTCCATAATGGGGATGCTCCAAAACCTTCATTTCTTCTTTGTCAGCAGTTTTGTCAGAGCGTGCTGTTCTACATTTGGCTAGCTTATGCAAGAATACACTGTAGCTCAGACAGTTGTCTTGTCATATCAGAATATTCCACTCAACCAAGGAGTTTAGTCTGTTATTAACCATATTTAAGTTGTAAATCCAACGTGGTTCACTTTTTGAGAGTAACAACTTTCTATTTCCACCTCTTCAAAAAGTGAACATCGTAGGATTTACAACTTAAATAGGGTTAATAATGGACTAAACTC
The DNA here is from genome assembly GCF_040938575.1 of Ambystoma mexicanum. Lineage (NCBI taxonomy): Eukaryota > Metazoa > Chordata > Amphibia > Caudata > Ambystomatidae > Ambystoma > Ambystoma mexicanum. Next base: position 1,123,880,358 of record NC_090937.1, on the reverse strand, counting down.
CTCGGTTGAGTGGAATATTCTGTTATGATATGACAAGACAACTGTCCACCAATCATAGATAGATCACTTCCAGCGGAAATATTCATGGGTGTCAACATGTAGTTGTGCAGACACCCGTCTATTGAATATTTAGCCGTGCCCCAATAAATTGGCTGTGTTGCGAGTTTCACAATTCACAACAAGTGGGCAGTGATTGGGATGGTTACTTTGGTGAACCATCGGTCCTGCAAAATCAGTATTAAAAAGAACTTTGAAGTCTGAGTCGTTAAGAAGCCCACTGCACGTGAGTGCATTCATGATAACGACATGTCCAAATGGACACATAAAATGCTTATTTACCTTTTCTTTCCCCTTAGACGATCACTAATAGATCAGGAATTTCAGCTAAAGGTTTTTTTGGCGAATAAACAGCCTATGTCAGTTCAACCGGATATATTCAGTTTGTGTTTATATATGTAATAAAAGCCAAAGAATAAACAAGCAAGTGTAAGAAAATAGGGTAAAATACAAAGAAAATAATAAATAAGATATATAATATCACACTGAATCGGTCAACCAACATAGTTTCAATATGGCCTCTAAAAATGCCATCATTTAAAATCATGGATGAAAAATTACGTGACTGGAGAACGTATATAAAAGGGGCCCCCCCCCCCCGATGACTCTTTTAGTTACACCATCTAGTGATGGGGCTATTGGGTCACTTGACTCACTCCCTTTTGGGACCCATAAACACAGGGGCCCTGGCTGGACTCAGTCCTGGCGCCTTTGGCACTAGGCTCATATAGAGATTTCAGTGCAGGAGTGCTTTTATTTTACAAGAACTTTCCAGGAGCTGAAAGCCTTTATTCCAGAGAATATTCTCATGTTCTGACTCATCGGGTGTGGCTCCCTAGGCCTGGTCTTCATGTGCTGACTCATCAGGTGTGGCAGGCAGGTTGAACCTGGTAGCCGTGGCTTTAGAAGCTCAGCTATATAAGCTGCTCCATCCTTAAGGCCGGTGCTTCACGTTACTGTGAACTCGCGTGAAACGTGACGCTCACCGCTGCTTGGACCAGTTTACTTACCTTTGAAACCAGGCGTTCTCCTGCATACTCATCTCCAGGAAACCGGTGCTCCATCGCTTCATCTGCAGACTCATCTCCTGACATCCAGTGATCTTGATCCCGGCGCTGCAGCACTGTACTCCACAGCCACAAACTCGGACCCTGTGAAGAAGAAGAAAAACCAGGTTAGAACACACGTCCTGGGGCCGCGCCGCATTTGAATTTGAACCCTGTGCGCCCCCTAGTTAACAATTTACCAGCTACTGTACCACTGCAGCTTTGTTACTCATTCCCTCTGGCTGCCGCCTCTAGCTCCGCAGCTTCTGCCGGGCTTGCAATATCACCTGCAAGGGAAGAAAGCAAAAGGGCAAACATCAAAAGAGAAATGGACAGCAATACAAGACAATGAACTTTACAATACAACAAAAACAGACGAGGAAAGACAAAGGCAAATGGGAACACTTACCTGAAGTATAGTGGCTTAGTCGTAGCAGAACTGGACTACCTTGTGCAAGGGACCAGTGAAGGAACTCAGTCCAGATCATACAAGCGCCCTTGCCAGAAGCATCAGGACAGAGTGCTCGCCAAAACAAATCAACAGGAGCAGTCCCGAGCAGCATCACCTATCACTACCAGTCACCACATAAGCGTACAGGGCGAAGTCTGACCTGAGCGACCTCACCCCCAGGAGGGCTGAAAAACCGTGCACCAACGCCTGCGCAGAGACCAGGTGACCGTAGCAGGCTGTGAGATAAGACCTTAAAATTGCAAGAGGAGGTTTTTTCGTGAAAGGAAAAGGTAAGCGACCTGAGAATCTATTTGTACTTGGGTCATACGCATGGGGAAATCTAGGGCCCATATGCACATATGTAAAAACTAAGAACAGGAAACCTATTAACTGGTTAGTTAGATCTACCGGCCGATAACAAAATAGGATAATTTAGAGAAAAAAAGCAAAATAAAATCTAAAGCAGTCCTTTGGAGTAATCTGTTGCTCTTTTTTTTGCAGCGGGTTGTTTAGAATAATTAGACAACCACGTGGATCGCGTTTGTTTTGAATACAGCAGTACGGAACGCGGCAAACACATATGGAAACCTGTCACAGTATATACTGAGTAGAACAAGTAAGTTTATATTGAGAACGATATGGTATGGCATTTGTAACGCGCCTATACACAAGTGTTTCAAGGCGCGACGAGGCAGGGAGGGTTGGAACATGGGGAGACACACAAACGATCCTACTAGGCCAGGTGTCATTCAGATCGCGCAAGTGCATGGGTAGGGGGGACGGGAAAAGTGCAAGGGGGAAAGGGAGAGGGGAAAGTGCAGTACAAAGTGATTAGTAAAATACAAGATAAATAATAAGGGCCAGCTGGTGGCAAGTGCAGGATAAGTGCAGACAAGTGCTGGGAAGGGGGGCTGTAGGGATACAGAGACAGTCCCGTAGTGCAGGGGTTGCCAGGGAGGCAGTGCAGGGGAGAGTTGCTGGGCCAAGGGCCGAGATTGGCGAGTGGCCCAGTTGCTGATCCAGTACAGTTTCAGTGATTTAGCAGGGGAGAGGGGGAGAGAAAGCAGAAGCAAAGAGGAAGGTTTTGAGGTGCTTCCGGAACCGGAGATGGTTCTCCTCAAGTTTCAGGGAGGCAGGAAGGCTGTTCCAGAGGGAGGCCCCTGCTGCGGAGAGAGATCTCCCCCCAACTCGTTGCTTGGAGAAGCAACTGACCCTGAGGGAGTTGGAGGCGGATGAGCGAAGAGCTTGAGAAGGAAGATATTTAGGAAGAGAGAGTTGAAGGTATTTTGGCCCAATTCAGAGGGTTTTGAACTTAATCCTCGCAGCCACAGGGAGCCAGTGTAGCGATTTCAGTCCTGGAGAGATACGTTCCCTGGGCTTGAGGCCAAGGACAAGTCTCGCAGTCCTGTTCTGGATGAGTTGCAGTGGGCGGAGAGTAGAGGCAGGCAGATTTAGATAGAGGCTGTTACAGTAGTCCAGCTTCGAGAGAACCAGGGCTCTGGAGACAGTGAGCTTCTGGGGGAAGGAGAGGAAAGGAAGGATACCTCTGAGGAGGTGCAGCTGGTAGTGTGACTTCTTAGAAACGTCAGAAATGTGAGGAGAGAATGAGAGTGTGGAGTCGAAGATGACCCTGAGGTTTTTTTCCTTGCAGGTAGGAGCAGGAAGAGGGCCAAGAGAGGCCGGCCAGAGAGCTGCAGGGAAGGAGGGAGTGGGTGTGCCGATGAGAAGAATCTCAGTCTTACTGGCATTAAGGCAGAGGTCGTTGGCGGCACACCATTCCTGGATAGCAGAAGGACAGTCGGAGATGAGGGAAGGAGAAGAGGAGGCCGAGGGTAGCCTGAAAATGAGCTGGGTATCATCCGCATAGCACTGAAAGTTGGGGCAGAGAGCAGCGATGCGGTGGGCAAGAAGTGCCAGATACTGGTTGAACAGCCTGGGAGAGAGGTTAGAACCCTGGGGGACACCACAGGTAGAGAAAAAGATGTCAGAGAGGAAAGACCCCAGTTGGACCTGGGAGGGTCGATTTGAGAGGAAAGAGGTCAGCCAAGCCAGAGCCTGACCAGTGATACCCAGGTTATCACGGAGATGGTTAAGCAGGATGGTATGGTTGACAGTATCAAAGGCAGAAGAGAGATCAAGCAAGATGAGAACACATGGAATGTTAGAGTCAAAGTTCGAGAGTAGATCCTCACGGATGTTCAGGAGAGCAGTTTCCGTGCTTCTGGCAGCTCTGAAGCCAGACTGATGGTCATGAAGGCTACGAACAGCTTCAGCATGAAGATTAAGCTGGGAGATTGCCAGTTTCTCCAGGAGCTTGCCCAGGGAGGGAGTGATAGAGATTGGGCGATAGTTAGCTGGGCAGGAAGGGTCAGAAGAGGGTTTCTTAAGAAGGGGGAGCACAAGGGAGTGCTTGAGAGGGGATGGGAAGACTCCAGAGGCGAAGGAGTGATTGCAGAAGTCAGCAAGGGCAGGAGCCAAGGAGTCGATGTGGTCCTTGATAGTTTTGGAGGAACAGGGGTGGACCTGTTTTGACGAGACTTTCATAGATCGGACTTGTCTCGAAACCTCGTCAGCAGAAAAAAGGGGAAAGGCAGAGAAGGAGAGAGGAGGGGTGGCTGCAGAGGGGCCAGAGGATGGGCAGGGAATAGAGGGGGGGAGGTGATAGGAGGAGAGTGATGACAGGATGTCCTGAGTTTTTGAAATGAAGTGGGAGGCCAGTGCCATATAGAGGGCCTGGGAGGGGACAGGAGAGGTAGATACTGCAGCAGGATTGGCCAGCACCTTGCAGATTTGAAAGAGTTCGGCCGAATTGTTAGATGCCGCAGTGATGCAGGCTTGAATAAGGGCTCTCTTCTTGGTGAGAACGGAGAGCCGGTATTGCCCTTGGAGCAGGCGACAGGCCAGTTTGTCAGAGGATGAACATGAAGCACGCCATTTCCTCTCTGCCACCCTGCACTTGCGTTTAAGGGTGACGAGATCAGAGTCATACCAGGAGTTACATTTGACTTTGGGCTTCAGGCGGATTCTCATGACAGGGGCAAGGATATCAAGAGTATCAGATATAGCAGAGTGGAGAGAGGAGAGGGCTGTGTCAGGATGGGAGTCAGCCGAGGGGGCAGGAGGGGGCGAGAAGGTGGCAGCGAAAGCCTCAACTGACATGCTTCATGGGTCGGATGTCCGAGAAGGAAGGTGGCAGTGATGAGGGTGGCTTTGCCTGTGGGGTAGGGAAGGTGAGGTGGGAAGAAAGGAGAAAGTGAATACTCCAGGAGAGAGGAGTGGAGAGAGGGACAGAGAGGGGAAGGTCAGAAGAGATCAGGGCATCTAGAGTGTGCCCTGCAGAATGGGTCAGCCCAGACGGGAGAATAGAGAGTGAGAGAGAGTCACGGAGGTCGTGAAAGAGTCCAGAGGGGGGGGACAGGAGGCATCCAGGTGGGTGTTGACGTCACCAAGAATGAGGAGTTGAGTGGTTGAGGACAGGAGTGAGGAGGAGAGGTCCGTCCACTTGGAGAGGAAGGAGGAAATTTGACCTGGTGGCCGATACACAGTAGCCACGGTGAGGGAATGGCTAGGAGAGAGAGAGAGAGTCGGCAGACAAGACATTCGAAAGAGGAGTAGGTCTGCGTGGGAATAGCCGTGGCAGGAATCCACTCAGGGAAGATAAGGGCCACACCCCCCCCAGCACGGCTGGGCCTGGGCACAGAGAGGATCTTGTAGCTGTCAGGTAGGAGTGTGTCAAAGCTGGTGACAGAGCTGGCCGTGAACCATGTCTCAGTGAGACCGAGTACGTCAAGGTCCAGTTCCTCAAGAAGGCGGCAGATATCAGAGGAATGTTTGACGGCAGAGCGAGAGTGGCAATGTGGAGAAGGTTGTCATCTTTAAAGGACTTCCGGGGAGGGGTACAGATCAGAGGTACGCCCTGCGGAGGTGAAGAAGGAGCAAGGGAGGGGGCAGGGAGGGAGGGTAGAGGCAAGGTAGCCGAGGACAGAGAAGGGGGGACAGCAGGAGAGGGAAGGAAGTTGATGAGGCGCGGGAAGCGTCTATCAAAGAGGTGAAGGTTGGCCTGAGGGCCTTGGACCAAGACGGTCCCATTAGCGTAGTCATTAATAATGGCCTTAGAGGAGTGGAAGGAGGCCAAGAGGACATCCCAACGGGTGCCACCATTAATGGGAGAAGAGGAGAAAGGAGAGAGCACAGAGACCATATGAAGGGTCCATAGGTCAGGTGAAGGCACGAAAAAGAGGATGTCAGTGAGAGTTTCCTTAGATGAGGCACTGGTGTAGGTGTCAGCGATAGGGAGGCCTGGGTTGGAGACCAGGATGTCCTTTTTAAACTTTTTCCTACCGGATTTAGTGAGGAGAGCAGGATAGCCAATGGAGAAGCAGTTAGAAAAAATAGGAGAGATAGAGAGCACCATGGGATAGGAGGGGGGGGACAGGACAAGCGCAAGCAGACAGGATGAGAGCGACAAGCCCTAGTTTACCACAAAAATCAGGACACAGTGAACACAGTAATGCTGACCAGATACCCAGTGGAGAGGCCACCTAGGTTTGAAAATCCTGCGAGGGGAGAGAAATCCATAGTTTACCACAAAATCAGGACACAGTGAACACAGTAATGCTGAACAGGTACCCAGTGGAGAGGCCACCTAGGTTTGAAAATCCTGCGAGGGGAGAGAAAAATCCCTAGTTTACCGCTATTTGCAGGGCAAGTGAGGTCAGGGCACCATGCAAATGAAGTGAACAGGAGTGTATACACAGTGTTGACACAGTGTATATCTAGATAGTATAAAAGCTAAAAGCTAGTGTCTGAAAAGCTAAAAACTGATCGTTGTAGTGAGTTTAGAAAGGCAGTCTGGTAAACTTAAACTCTGTCTTTTTCAAAAATAAAAAGAAAGGCAGCAAGTAGTACACATTAACTTTGTGCAATTGTTTCAGAGATGATGTGATCAACACATTGTCAGATACATGTTTGTAGTCATGCATATTTGTGTCATTATACAGACATTTGAAATAACAAAGAAGATGAATTACCGGATTCGTCTAAATATAATCAAGTAGCAGTACAAGACATTGAAGAGGTATACTAATGCAAATAGTATGAACATTTAGAGAGGGTCTTTCTTATAAGACAATGGAAAATGGTTTCTCCCCCTTTTTTTGCTATTTCTTTGTAATTGAGTTCTCCGGTCCATAAACTTTTGATATGCAGAATTTGTAATTGGTGCATAGATTGGCCCCACAAAACTAGGTTTTGTTAAGCCATTAATGTTTTCTCTGAATATCTGTATGAAATGTTAAAGCAAAGCCAGAATCCCACCATGATTCATCAAGTCTGTTTTTATACCATTGGGGTAAAGAAGATTATTACTATGTTGAAAGAAATTCCCTTGTCCTGAAGAAGGCCAGCAGAATAACGTCAAAGTATATTAGAGATAGTATCCATTTGGGAAAGTGGCCGAAACATGTCGACTATCTAAAAATATCCCATAGAATCTGTAAGGGGGTTCTTTGTTCGTCTGCGTTTAAATAGAAAATGCAGTTGTGTCTGTCTTTAGAAACATGGATGCAATATGTTATCCATATGTAATGCCAATAGTTCTTTTCTCCAATTGGAGTGTGAAGCGAATGTAAAGAAAGAGACGTTAAGAGTTTAAAACAGTTACTCTTTCATTGCAGGCTGATTTTTTCTAGTTAGAAGTTGGATACATCAATAATTGATAGAGCATTACAATGTATGCACAAGCGTTTCTACGTACACCCCATTTTGTGTGTTTTTTCAATTTTTATTGTTATGTTTAATTTGGTTGATGTGATGATATCTTTTAGTGATTGTTTTTGATATGACATTTGTTGTTTTTGAAATAATACATTTTATGTGATTTCAATAAAACTGGAACTATATAGGAAAATACAGGAGTTTGTGAGGTTTCATGGCGATGATTTCCAAAAAGTAACTGGAAAACAAAAGTGTTAAATTAAACACTGCATTTAGCACTTTTTTCCGCAATTTTTTCTGGATCAAGAGGGGGGAAGTCAGTTTTTGTTTTTTGGTTTGTCTTAACTATTTGTCCTGTTTAAAAACTGACCCCCGTTAAAACAAAAAATAGGGAAAAGACCCAATTTGTAAGCCTCTTATAATCTTTACACAGAATATGCAAAGTTTGGGACCAAAAGTGGGGCCAATAGTTTTGGGAGGATAGCTAAGGGGCAACGCGCTCGTCTTGGAAGCAAGACGGCAGAGCATCACAGGTTCGAGCCCGAGTCCGCGCTTAGAAACCTCTGGGTATTAAGCACGTTAAAAAATAACCAATTACAATTACAAAAAAGTGCTCTGACTTCGCAATACATTCAGATGTATTCATGCACGACTGCTTGCCAACTATACTTGCACTTTCGGCTGATCCAGTTTCCAACCTTGGAAAGGGTTCACAACTGGGAGCAACCAGAGGGGGAAGTAGTTTGTAGGCTTTGCATGAATTGCAACATGGTTGAGACCTTAAAGCACGTTGTGATGGCTTGCCCGGCCTTATCTGACATCAGAATGCGCCTATTGGAGTCAGAGGCCATTAATTAACTTTTCTGGTCTAGATTAATGTGCGGGTACAAACCAAAAACGGATATTGGCAATATGTTCTTTTTTGAAGATTATTTTGGCAAAACTAGCAATGCAAATCACGTGATGCTGCTTGATATTATATTGTAAATATTTGTGCTTTTTATGAACACTTTCAGACATTGCCTTTTCTTTCTCTTTTCCTTTTCTCTTTTTAACATGATCTTATATATTTTGTGAAAGGTTTTAGACTTGTATAAACCTAAGCACAAATAAAAAAATAAATGGCAGGCTGGTGCAATGTATATTATACTGATTCAATAACATTGTTGAAAAGGCACACATGAATGAGCTTTAAGTCAAAAGTACATTAGCATTGCTGTTTGCATATATGTCAATTCAAATATGGTAAAGGCACCTTGAATGTTTGTGGCCTGTGCGTATTCAGAGATCAGCTCTTAAAGCAAGTCCACAGATTTTTATTGTACTAGAACAAACGCACCATTAATCGGGATCTAATCCAGCTGCTTAACTGGGTTGAACTGACAAAGCTGTGGGTATTCAGAACATGAAGTCAATCTTGTAAATACAAGAAATGCAAGTCTTTGTATTCAAATATCCCCATTTATGTGGATTGTTACCGTTTACGAGGTACACCACATTAAGCCCTCGGCCTACTCATTAAATAACAAAATGCTTCAAAATACCAGATCACATAACACATGACCATTTGACTTCAGGCAAAGAAATAAACTAGTGGTTATTGTGTGCCCTCATCATGACTTGGGGCTTCAGAGGCATTAGTTCAGCATATATTCGCTTAATGATAAACTCACATAAACATGAACGGCACAGCTTTGGAAAAACAAAGTAAAATGTATTATTCATTTGGAAAGCACCAAAATGAAATCCTAGTCCGCAAAGTGCTCTGCATTACACACAATATATCAATATATTTGAAATATGAATACTTGCATACTTCAATAACTGTCAAATTACCAGTTATTTGAAGATGAAGGCTGTCTACAAATTCAGTTTTCTCATGATTCCAGAATACATTGGCCTCAAAATGAGTATTTGCTCATGGCAGAAATTATAATGGAAACTTAGATTTCAGTCCAATTTGATCAAAGGCCTGGACGGAGGAGAGTAAAATGTTACCTCGTTTAGCAGATATCATATCAGGAGGGGTGATGGGAAAATGCATCAAAGTAAAGGGCCGAATAATTGGGATATCAGTTTCTGAGCTGAGGAGAACCTATCATAGGCCCTACCCAATGAGAAAAAGCTGCTGCATGGGGGTAGTTTATCAAGTATTTCAGGCCACACACAATGGAAATCTGCAGGCAGGGGGAGCTTATCCGAAAGGAGAGCTGCTGATTGCAGTTCCACTTAGATGAAGCCGATGGAGATCCCCCTTGAAGAAGGTCCAGACAGAGAGATCCTGATGCAGCAGCATTGCCCATGGCAGACACAGATTGACTAAGAGGGATTATGAAAGTAGGGGACAGACTGGGCGCGGAGCTTACTTGGCAGAGCTAACTAGTTAAATCACTGATGGCAATTAAAAGTCTTTTAGTGGAATCCTTTACAAGCTATGCCACCAAATAGGGACTGGGCTGGAAGGGAAACTATGGAGCTATAATTAAAATAGTATGTGCCAGAATTTGGCAAAAAAATGTGTTCATGGGGGAAATGTATACCTGGTATTGTGATGTGTTCTACAAGGTGTTTCACAGATGTTCAGCAATTGGAAGACTTCTTGAACTATGAAAACCAGAGTATATCTATAAAGAGAATTGTTAGATAGTTTTATACCCCTCGTAGTGTATTGTGCCGGCGTTTAGTTTATCCCCTTTATTCAAAAGAAAATATTGTCTATTTACATAACCAATGTCCTTTACCTAAATAACATTGCATAAAAAAGAAAGAACTCTGCCTTAAGTGGACTCCTAATGCCAATTGAAATGAAATGTTGATTCCTTTTCTATGACAAATGTATATTCAAAGGCTTTTATAGGCCTTTAAATAATCATGGTTTTGTGATTTCCTAAAGTAAAAGGTTCTATCCTGAACCCAAGTAAGTAGACAATATAGTCAAGCATACCAAACTCTGGATTTTATATACATGTTCAAACTAGAAACCAAGAATGACTTCCATCTCGAGCGAATTAGCACTAGAATAAGAAAGTTCTATGTGAATCCAAAGTTTTTCTATGAAGCCAACACTTGTCGATGTCAGAAAAAAATCAGTAAAATAAATATTACAAGTTAATACATATTTTTTTCTTTGAAATGTGATGCAGACAAGCGGTTTTAATTTGAATGTTCCCATTGGAGAAGATTACATATTTTGTCTAGAATAGTTTATTCAGACTTTTATATGAATAAAGTTTGTGTTCATTGTATATGTAAAATGTTAGTGAGACAGAGCAGGACGCCTGTGTTCTTTTCTGTATACCCGCTACTTGTATTTGTTTTGAATAGTGTTGGTGACTTCCCTGTGCGTGGTACACTTCTATTACACAGCTCACCAGACTGTCCGTAAACACTACGCTGCGATAATCATTCTCGCTGCGGGGCACCATTCGAACACGCTGCATTGATTCAGCGCTCAGTTTCTGGATTCTTTAGGAGGGACCATGGTTCCAAGAAAATCTTCTTAATCTTAAAGTCTTCAACACTGTTCCACCAACTCATGTGGATTGGAACACCATCGAGAAGTTAAGGCAGCCGCCATTTTTCCAGACCTGCTGAACAGAACAGCACCTTAACCTGCGCCCACAGGAAGTATACTACAGATGGAGCACAGCACCCAAGGCTAGGAGACCCTGCCGGGTGCACTTTAAGTACACAAGACTCGAGATCCTCTGCTTCCCTTTTCCAGGAAGACTTTTTAAAGAGTGATTCAGACCAGGGAGACCTGGTCTTGGCCCAAAATGAAGGCTAACTGACCAACCTGCCGAAAGGTCACAGGACGGAACACCTCGAGTGTTTGAGCAGTCCCCTGTTAGAACCAAGTATAGTTGATTTACATCTAGAGACCAATTACTTGGTCACCCTCCCACCTGGTAATTCTGACCATTTAGTGTTCAAAAGAAAAGACATATTAACGCAAGCTTTCAAATTGTTTTGCTGTTGAAGTTACCTTTGCTATATTGAATGCAAAAATGTGTATGCAACTTTGTGTATAAGCATATAATGTGTATTGAAATTGGTTACACCTCATATATAATTTTGTATATTTATGTCCTTTCACCTGTTTGTGCACTGAAAAAGTTTTTGTTTTATATAAAAAAAGAGTACAAGAAAAATGAACAATACAACTGAAAAAGGCCCAAAAAAAGAAAGGCTTTGAGCTAATATTGCATCATCTCACTAGCTAAATAATTAAAAGCCATGTGAACACAATGATCGTTTTTGCTTTTCTACCTTTCAATTTGTTAAGTTAGTACAGAGCAGTTCCTGTAAAATATAAAGCGTGAAAAAAATAAGTATTATTTACATAAAATACTTGTAAATAAATAACTTTACGCGGCAGGACGCCACCCTTTGGTTTCAATTGGTGACTTCCCCAGCATTCAAAGTTAGGAGACAACCTTTAATTAAATGGATTATTTTAAATAACACTGAAAATTCAGATTAATGAGAGCCTGTTCGTTGTCCCTGACGTTTGGGGTGGGATTGTTGTGATAGGGGTTTAAATAGGGGAACATTTCACCATAAAAGGAATCTTCAAAACTAAGTTACATGGCATAGTTAAAGCCGCTAGGACCACTGGGTGGGATGGAACTTTCTTTGTAGCTGGCGCATGTCGCACTGCCCCCCCCATCCTTTACAGGATTTCCCTTCAGCTAGCTCACCCACTGTTATGAACCAAATCCAGGCTATTGTGCCGTGAAATTCAGTCTGATGCAGAGGGCATTGCAGGCTGTCGGCAAGGGCATGGATGTAGATGTGGTACGCCCTTACAGTCGACAACCTGCGACCCTCCTCACTGCTCCTCCACAATGAATCAGGCCAGACAGGTGATGGCAGCACATAAAGGCCAGCAAGTCCCCACTTCTGGGAAGAGGTGAGTGGGGGAGCCCAGTAATCTCCATCTAGTTGGGCTCCCCAGAGATAACCAGATGAGAGATGCCACAGTGTGGTTGGCTTTGTATTCTTGCAATATTAAATCTAATTGAGCCATTTTCTAGTTAATTTGGGCAAGGAGTCCTCTGGGCTTACCTTGATTTTTCTCAGCCACCCAAGTGTCCCAAATCCTGCTCCATCACAAGATACCTATGGGGCCTGTGGGGGACTTGCATGAATGTGCTAGTATCAGCCGCGCTGCAGTGAGGAGTTTGGTTGTCAAAAACGATGATCCACCACTGAAGCCATAATCGCCTTCATTATACGTGTCGCACAAGAACAGTGTGAGTGGATTCAAGGGGTGCCAAAACCCGGCGATTTCCCCTTATACTGGAAATGACCTCCCTCAAATAGAATTGTGTATAGTCAGGACCGCTATATGTGTTCTAGTGTGCCTATTGAGTCACAACCTCTCCAGCAAAGGGTGACCAGGGGAGATTCTTTGAAAATGATAGGGAGAGTAGTAACAGTGCAATATTAATTTATAGAAATGTTCTTAGATTAAGGTGCACCTGGAGCTTTTCTGGACTCGGACCAGATTCAGGCTGACTGCCTGTCCGCCATCCAGGAGCGGTATGCTGCTAATGATCTTTGCCTTAATGCCAGTAAGACCGAGATTCTCCTCATTGGAACACCCGCTCCCTCCTTTCCTGTCTCTCTCTGGCCGGCCTCCCTTAGCCCTCTTCCTGCTCCCACCTGTGAGGCTAAAAACCTCAGGGTCATCTTCGACTTCACACTCTCCTTCTCTCCTCACATCTCTGATGTCTCTAAGAAGTCACAATTCCAGCTGCACCTCCTCAGAGGTATTCTTCCTTTCCTCTCCTTCCCCAAGAAGCTCACTGTTTCCAGAGCTCTGGTTCTCTCTAGGCTGGACTATTGCAACCGCCTCTTTCTAAATTTGCCTGTTTCTACTCTCTGCCCTCTTTAACCCATCCAGAACAGAACTGCGAGACTTGTCCTTGGCCTCAAGCCCAGGACTGAAATCTCTGCACTAGCTCCCAGTGGCTGCGAGGATTATGTTCAACACCCTCTGCATTATCCACAAGGCCGTCTGGGGCCTCAATACCTTCAGCTCTCTCTTCCTAAATATCTTCCTTCTCGAGCTCTTCATTCATCCGCCTCCACTCCCTCAGGGTCATTCGATTCTCCAAGCAACGAGTTGGTGGTAGATCTCTTTCCTTGGCTGGGGCCTCCCTCTGGAACAGCCTCCCTGGCTCCCTGAAACTTGAGGAGAATCATCTCCGGTTCAGGAAGGCACCTCAAAACCTTTCTCTTTGCTTCTGCTTTCTCTCACTCCTCTCCCCTGCTGACTTCTGGCTGAAATTGAAACTGCACTGGTTACCTGGCCACCCTCTGATCTCGGGCCCATGTCCCCCTCCACCGCCAGTCGCTCATCTGCACTGCCTTCCTGGCAAACCCTGCACTTAGGACTGTTTCCTGTATGCCTACACTTCCACCACTTGACACCTGATGTCTGCACTTACACTTGCACTGGCCACCAGCTGGCTGTACTTACTTATTGTTTATTATTCTTTATCCCATGTACTGCACTTTACCCCCTCCCCCTTCCCATGCACTTGCGCAATCTGAATGACACCTGGCCTAGTAGGATCATTGTCTGTCTTCCCTCTGTTCCCCTCCCTTGCCTCGTAGCGCCTGGAAACACTAAGGCGCCTTATAAATGCCATATCATATCATGAATCTGTGAGGATATAAATTTAGATGTCTGGTAGTTTTTCTTCTGGGTCCGTTTTATTAGGCAATTTGTAAATCCATGAGATTTCACCCTTGCTTTTGAGGTCAGAGGTGAGCAGTTCTGGCTAGTAGGTTACCTAGTTCTGGCTGAGTGTATTTTCGGGATATGAGGTCTAATGGTGAAATTAACTGCGTAGTCTTTTACCCCCTGGAAATCAAAATGAGGCTTTAAAACCCTCAACATAACATGGGAACCTCTGGGAGTGGCAAGCTCGGTGGCTCCCCATTCTTCCACCAGACCAGTGGAGGAAGGTTCTTGTTTAAAGCCCAGACGCGAAGTCTGGATTCCCGAGGACTGATGAGTATGCCCCCAGACCCAGTTGAGTGCCCCATGGCTCATGTGCCTTGCCCCAGTAGAATAAGGTTGCTTTGTTGACTTCAAGGGAGGACCTCCCGATCTCTACTTCTATGTAGCCATGGATAACAGTGAGGATGGGTGGGAGCGTGCAGCAGCTTGCTCTAGATGTGGCCATATTGAACGGGTCGGCTCTGGGAACCATTTATGAATCTGCACTATCTGAGAAGCCAGGAGATAATTCCAGATGTTTGGCATCCTCAAACCTCCCATCCCTGCCAAGTGGAATGAGACTTTGCAAGAGACTTTGGGAGTTTTTACCCCCAAATGAATTCAAATATTTTCTTCTAAATGTTTATAAGGGAGAGTTTGGGTAGGGAGGCCGGTTAAGAAATAGGAGTCTTGGGATTATGTTAATCTTCAGAGTAAATTGAGCCTATCCAGGATATTTCAAGAGATTCCCATTTAAGATCTGTGGTAGGTTCCATTACGACGGGTGGTATGTTGTGTTTTAAAAGGTCTTTCTTGAGGGGAGTGAGGGTAATGCCTGGGCACTCTAGCTATTTCTTTGACGGTTTTTGGCAGAATTTATCTTTCAGCGATCGTATCGCTGCATCAGGTTCTGATATTTTGTGTAGTTTACATTGTAACCACCCATCATACTTAAGTTCCCATAATGCTGGGGAAAGGGATGCCTCAGTATGCTCGAGAAATAAAACATTTTATGCAGAAAGGGGTGCTTTGTCGAAAGACCACGCCTCAGATGCTTGCGTTCGATCTGATGTTACTGGTGAGGGTCTCCATTATGAGCGCAAATAGTAGGTGAGATATCTGCAGTGTTCCCCTGGTCATATTGTAGTGGCTTAGCACCTGGAAGGATGAGCTGTGTGTGTGTGTGTTTGTGTGTGTGTGTCTATGTCTATGAGTGAAGTGGAGCCTGGAATGTCGTGAGGGACCTGGAACCCAGTGTTCATTCAGGTACCATGGGATGACGGTTGGGGGAGGAGAGAGAGAGCCAGAGGGAGTAGAAGCATTTTACCTGCTCTCCTTACTTACCTTCCTCCCCGTAATTCTAACAATAAAGCAAGCTTACCTTTTGATACATACCTGGCTTTGGAGTGCATCATGTGTCCTGACTTATGATTTATGTCACTCCAAGATACTACACATAATTATAGCATGCAAGATGTGGTTGCTTATTATTATCTTTGTGAAAGGTGATCACATGGTGGCTAATACCCAGGCTCTAAAGTTGGGGCCTAAACTGAAGGCGAGGAGTGTTTCTTCTACAGAGATCCAGTACCATCTGTTGAATGCCTTGGTGGCATCTAGCATGAGCAAGGAAACTTTTCGGTTGTTGTGTGTACCGACATGTATTAAATCAATGGCCCTTCTAATGTCCTTCTGCGGTGATCTGTCAGTTATGAAATCAGATTGTTCCAGGTTTATGATGGTGAGGAGAACTTTCCTGAGTCTAGTTGCCAATATTTTCCCATATATTTTACCATCCTTATTTAGGAGGGCCATGGGCGATAAGATTCGCATACCTCCCCCAGTTTCCCCAGGTTTAAGAAGTGTGATGGTGAACGATTCTGCCATTGTCTGAGTCAATGTGTTAGAGGATAGCAAAGAGTTAAATAAGTTAGTCATGGGAGCAATGAGCTGGCTTTTAAATCACTGATAAAACAAGGTGATGAAGCCATCGGGACCGGGGCCTTATATGATATGATCGTTTATTTATCTAGTGCCTATACACAATGGGGGTCATTCCGAGCATGGAGGTAAGGTCCAAACCATGCCGGTAATGATTTACCGGCATGCTTTTCCGCTCCATGCCATTCCAACCCCACAGACCGTAAATTACGGCACCGTAAATTACAATGCCGTAATTTACGTTCCTGTGTCGCGCGCGCGCCCCACCATGGCGAAATTAACGGCATAGCGTAAACCGGAGCTGATACCAAGTAAGGAGCACACGTAAATTACGGCCTCCTCAAGGCCGTAAAGTACCTTACCGGCATGGAGTACATACAGGCATCTCAGAGAAGGAGTAAAGAACCCTGAGCAGTGGGACCCAGAGCCACAGGTGCACACATGCAACACAGACAGAGGCCAGGAGTCTGCCACAGCAGAAAAGGAACACACCCACACACCACCCCCCTCCCACTCCAAGACGACACCAACCGAACAAGCAAGGCCACAACCACACAAACCCCTACAACAACACCATGCCACCCCACTGAGGAGACACAGGGAATAGAAGGAGGGGGGAGACGGGCCCTGCATGCATCACCAGTGCAGCCTCTGTTACCACCCCAGCAACCCCCATGCAGACGCAGCATGTCCGGCCGCTCTAGGAGAAGTCCTACCAGATAGACACCCCTGACCACCTAGACTGTGACACCGTCACCACCATATTGCGCCACTGACACAAGAAAAGCGAGCACTATACAAATGTACAGTGCCAACCCGGCACAAGTGATGGTGTTGCCTGTGCCCCACACCCAAGCTAAAGGCACCCACCAGCACACAGTGGCATGTCACAACCGTCCTTCATGCGGCCACATATACAAGTGACGTTACAGCTCCCCAAGCACACAAGGGTCCACCAATCCCCAACATGGACCACCCATGAGATACACAACAGTAAAGCTGGACCTAATGCAAATGGAGGCATGCCAAATGACAATGGTGCCCCTGACAGCACCCATAGGTCGTATGTGGACCAGCTTGGCATGCACGTTGCGGACAGCAACTGCAAACAATACCACTCCCCCTATGTGCAGATGGAATGCAACGCTACCAAGAACCGCACACATGGGTGGGCCCGACACCAAACAACTACACATGACTCAAAGGGCCAGCTGATCACCACGCCACCGCGCAACATGGCCCAACATGCAGGACGACCTGTCTGGCTGGCTGTTGAGTCGTCTGACTGTGTCATGCAAGTGCACTGGTGCCACGGGGTGGGTGCCCGCATGAACCGACTGCGTTGAAACGATGAAGCCATTGTACGGTGTTCACCCCGACAACAAACCTGCCACAGAACCAGTGCAACGGCACATGTGAACAGATTCCCACTTTGCCAGAACAAGGCACCCACATCACACTACATCTCCACCAACTGACAAGGGCTAAGCACACTACACCAGCACCACTCATTGGCGGACACCACAACCATAAGCGCATATCGGAGGACACACTGCACATGCACAATGTGGCATCCCCCAGCCTTGCACCACATTGGAGACCCATCCCTGGGAGTGGAATTCACGGAGGGCAGCAGGTGTACGATAACACGTCACCGGCATGGCACCCCCATAGGAGTGTTGGTAATCACCATAGAATGGATCAGAGCAGGATGAATACCATGCTCCACAGACTACAGCCATCACACCAAAATAAGAATAAACACAGTACACAGCACCACAATGATCCGACGCCAGGACAGCAGCATGCTGTCATGCCTGCGCCACTGGCGCACGCATTGGCAACCATCATGGACTACTTGGTACTCATTCATCCTCCTAATACTCCTTGAACAACTCCTTTTCACGCCCTTGTCTTTTATTTCCATCTGCTCAACTTTGGTTCTTTCTTATTTTAATCAATTAACTACATTTACCATAATGCACCTGGCTGCAGGCCTAATTTCCTGGCTATTCTCATTCATCGTTATTGCGACCACAATCCCCAGAAGCACTAGCGGCCAGTGCTGCTTCCACCTGCTCAGGACCAGAGAGGGAGGAAGCAGATTGTCTTCAGGGGTGCTGCTACAGGTGCTGTCAATTAGCCTGGCTCCGAACAGGGCAGGGCTGTATATAAGCAGTTCTCCCCGCACCTGTTTGCCTTGACCCTTTACCTTGTATGCTGTTCCTGTTGCTGCTTTATCCTGTTTTGTTCCAGTGCCCTTTCCGGGCTCCCTGCCTTGCAGCCGATCACGCTCCGCTGCCTTCTACCTACAGCCCTTGTCCTCTGGGCTTCCTGCCTTGCATCCTGCACCTCTTCGCTGCCTACAGCCTCGCTCCTCTGGGCTCCCTACCTAATGGCCCTATTATTTTGGGCTCTCTGTCTGTCGCCTACTACTAATCTCTCTCTGTCCTGTTCTTCTGGACTCCCTGCCTTTCAGCCTACTACAGTCCTCCGCAGTCCAATACAGTTTGCCTGCACCTAGTGCCACTCTTGACTGCAGACCTGCTTCCTACTTTGCAGCCTTCTGTTTACCTGACTGCTGGTAGAACTCAAACTATTTGCACTGTTTTAGAGTAACTGTAATATTTGTTTTATTAATTTATGCCTTTTTGCTCCTACTTCAAATGCTCTGAATGCCATTTTGCTCCTCCTTCAAAGTAGTTTAAATGCCTCAGAACCTGATAGTGTGAAGTACTGAAGTATATTTTTTGTGTGATATAGAATGCCTCCTTCTGTTTACCTGACTGCTGGTAGAACTCAAACTATTTGCACTGTTTTAGAGTAACTGTAATATTTGTTTTATTAATGTATGCCTTTTTGCTCCTACTTCAAATGCTCTGAATGCCATTTTGCTCCTCCTTCAAAGTAGTTTAAATGCCTCAGAACCTGATAGTGTGAAGTACTGAAGTATATTTTTTGTGTGATATAGAATGCCTCCTTCTAGTGAATGTTTTATAAATGACTGTGAAATAAATTAGTGTTTTACCAAGAAACCTTGAGTATAAGAGTCTATTTGAATACTTGTAATTATAGAACTCTGTGTAACACCCTTGCAGCTCACATTCCCTCTTGAGATAAGCCTGACTGCTCAGCAGCACTACCACAAAACTGTGTAGTACAGACCTATACCAAAGGTTGGTTTTGCTTACACCTGTAGTCCTAGTTGTGCGTAACGGTCCCAAAGGGTACTGCACACAAACTTTGCCTAACACTTATCAGTGCCACATTTCCCCAATATGTTTTTCTTTTACTATCTGAACTAGCCAGTAAGGCTAAAGGTACAAGGGTAGTACATTTAAGGTCATAAGGCAGCCAGTTTATCATCTCCAGGTCTTGAGAGTTCACTGAAGAACCTGCTGAAGAAGACTTTGCATCTTTTTGTACCCACAGTCATTTTGAACCACTTACTGATTTGGATCAGGTGAGTTTACCAAGTGGGGTCAGTAGCTATCCTAACATCATAAAAGTATGTCCTGAATTCAATAGTATAGTTGAGAGGAAATTTGTCACTAAAAGTTTCCATTTAGGATAGAAAAGTAAGAATGCAGCCACTCTCTGTAAGGTTCCGAGGGGTGCACCCTTCACACAGCATTGATGCTGAACCCTAGAGACAGCAGCCCCTCCAGCAGAAGATCTGCTACCCTGCTGGCACAGAGTGAACCCAAAGGCCCTCAATTTCGCTTCAGGGTGGTGGTCTGGCCTAGATTGATGTAAAACGCGTGAGTGGGGTGCTGCCTCACAGTCAACCCAGAGGCAGATTGGTTCTCCTGATGTTTTGTCCTGGTCTAGGGACCAGGCGGCCCTTCAGCAGGTGGCACCCTTCCTCCGTTGCCCGGAGCCATTTCAGCACTTCTTCTCCCTGCTTTGGCGCTCGAAGCTCATGTTGCGATCCACAATGGTAGAGCTAATGGCGCACACACTCGTCTGTGGCGGTGCTGGGGGCCTGGGCCTAGCAGTGTTCTATGGATCAATGATGCTCCCTGTGCAGCACCAGGCACTGCTCCGATCTCCACACAGTGGGACGCCACAGGACCTGGCTTGCATGATGCCAACCTATTGAGGTAAATCATCCCTACATCCACGCATGCAGAGATATTATTACCTTGCAGAGTGCAACAGTGGGCAATCCCCCTGGGATTCCTGACATGCTGAGGTATCAACAACGAAAAGCTTACACCCTCACTGAGCAGTGTCACTGCGGCCAAGATCAGGAAGAGAATGTCCTGAGAGACCCAGACTTTGTGCTTCCAGCCAACCCACAGAGACCTCAATCTCTAGATCATGATCTCCAAGCTACTGGCCTCCTCAATTCGGGTGAAACAAGACCAAGCAGAGGCAAGGAAGCAAGAAGTCAGGGCCAAGGCTGAAATTTACATGCTACCTGTCTGAGATCTTCTCGTGCGTACGTCAGCTACTAAACTCCAAATCCTACTGCAAGAACTCAAAAATGAGATTCACTCCAGCATGGCAGAATGCCCTTCTAAGATCTCGACAATGGACAAGCAAGTCTCAGGTCTGGAGAGTCGAGTCAATGACTTGGAAAACGCGATCTGTGAACAATCTTATGAGCTAATGGAATTAGCACAAGGTTAGAATCCTTGGAAGCCTTCAACGAAGAGCTACTCACAAAAAAGGAGGACATAGAAAACCGGATGAGAAGGACCAACATCCATATCAGACGAATACCATCCCGAAACCAAGATACCGAGCTCAAGACGTTAATTCAAGGTCTCTTTAAAAATCCTTTTGCTCCCAGATATGAAAAACAGTCTTGGATCACACCTATGGAGTGTTTTCAGCTTTCCAAAGGTGCAACAATCTGACTCTGGACGTCCTCACAACAATCCACTATTGCAAAGCATAAGGAGGAAATCCTGAATATGCCAACTAAGGAAGTTGGCTATAAAGATAGAAAGAAAAAGCTATTCCAAGATCTGGCCCCATCCACACTGTGAAACATTGCAACCTCAGAAATGTGATCTTGTGGCATAAAAGACAAGCATATTATTTACCAGTGGGGCTTCCCATGCTCACGCCAATTTAAAGTCAATGGCAAGTTCTGGAATCTCTTCTCCCAAGTATTCAGCACCCTTTTAAACCCGGACGATCGAACGGGCCTCCAAAGCAGATTGCCCCAGTATAGATGCTCACTCCTTGCCATTGCAGACCCAGAATCTCATCTAAGCCATCCAAGAAATCTCACTACACTTAAGGCAAAGGTTCACTTCCTGCTCTTTTTGGACTCCCACCCATTTGAGATGCCTTCATCTCATTGTCAATCATAGGCCTTCTTGATTGTTGCTCCAACAATGCTTATTCAGCATCAACTTTCAAGCATTATTAATTGTATTGGGCGTACCCCAACAAATGCCCCAATTAATGGTTCTCTGGTTTTCCGACCATGTTATGTTCATGATTCGTTAGTCAGAGTTTTTGTTGTACCTGGGCTGGTCTTATTCTTTCACATTCCATGGGCACTCGAAGATCATGGGAAAGTTTTACTAAGCACAGTTTACATTTCCCCTTTGCTACCATCCACCCATATATTCCTTAGTGCAATATAAGGCATTATCCTCTGCCGTAGACACCGTTTCTTCCAAAGGAAATTGTTCACTGACCACCGTTCAAAAAAGGAGGGTCACGATCATCGTATCCAAAGACTTACCGTTCTCGAAGCAGGTAAAGGGGCTCTTATGTGGTCACTGATGACCCCTGCTTCAATCTATGCCTTAAATGATGCTTTCTTAAGTAAGCTTCGAACCATCTTGTACTATTTCCCAGAAGGCCTCATCATGATAGGTGATGATTTCAATGCCATGCCCAACCCCTTAGAGGATAAATCTCTTGCGCTCACTCTGATTTCCAGAATACACTAGTCCTACTAATACTGTTCTGGAAACTAAATCTAGTGGACACTTAGACGGTGCTACACACTAAGGAGAAAGAGGGCACTTTTCCTTCCTACATGCACAGGGGCCATTTTTGCCTCGATTAGCTACTAATCTCCCAAAAACTGGTGGTTCCCTGCCTGTCAGAGGTAGAGAAGAGGATAAGATGCCTATCGGATCATTCTCCAGTTACAGCGGGCCTACAAATACACTGGTTAACACCTGGTCCCGAGCCCCCATGGTGCTTGAAAGAACCACTTCTGGGGACCCGATCCATTGCACAGAAATTGCTTCCCTCATTGATCAATTTATTTTGACAAACACAACACTAGGAATGTTATGTAGCACCTTCTGGGACGCTCTCAAAACGGCTCTTTGAGGTGAATTTTTATTACTGGTATCAGCATTCAATAAATCCAAGGCGCCAGTTGGAAGGCAAAGTCGGAAATCTCCAAACAATTCACAAAGCATCCTACTCCATGAGAGCGCTTAGAAACCTTCAGGTGGCACAGGCAACATTAGAGGCACATTTAGCAAATCACACCGCAAACTCAAGCCAAAATACTACCGCTAGGGAAACAAAGCTGACAGGCTACTATTCCACATATGGAAACGCTCCAAAACAAGAACCAAAATTCCAAGGCTCTGAGACACAACCAATCTGCTACAATATGGCGGAGAGGAGAAACACAACACTGCTTTCCAATACTTCTCTCACCTAATGACCGAGACCTGCGGGGTAGGGAGGTGCAGACAGAATTTGTTAACAGTTCCCCTGCCCCTAAATCTGATTCAAACAGGAATTTAATTGATCAACCCATATCCAAAGAGGAAGAGGATGTCCTAATAACCTCGCTCCCACTCTTTCTCAACTCTCATGCTGGACTTCCTTTGCATCTTGCACTCATGGTGGCCCTGAATCATGCTGTTCCCATCTTCATCTTGCATCATGGCTTGCAACATTATGTGTTACTACTGACTTCTGCAAATGTATTTGCTCTCCACTCTTGCTTTTCCACTCTTTTTGACTGCTTACTCTCTTTTTTCTCCTCCTTTCCCTCTCCCTTTTCCTATCTCCTCCCCTTACTTTCTTCTATGCACTTACTCTATCAGAATTGTCCCTGGACCTAATATGATAGCAACCTCGTCTGTTTCCTCCACCCTCCCATTACTGTTTTTTTCCTCCCCACCACCCCGCCAGCACTATCTGAAATGTCGTCAGGCCTAGTATGATAGTCGCTTGTTTTGTTCCTCCCCTCGCTTTCTGCACCCCTCTCCCTCACATTTTGTTTTCTCCGGCTTTAACAGAAAGGTCGTCAGGCCTAGTACGGTAGTCGCCTGTCTGTTTCCATTTCCTTCCCACTCTCCCCCTCCCTTCCTTATCCATGTCTTAGCTCTTGCACTATCTGAAATGTGGTCAGGCCGAGTACGATAGTTAATTTCACATCCTTACTGTTCATGGCCTCTAAGAATGTGGTTGTATTTTCCCTTGTTCCCTCCCTTGCCTTGAAGCGCTTTGAAATACATTGGGCCTCATTCCGAGTCATGCCGGTAAGTATCAGAATTTTCCAGCATGGCATAAAGTCCGACACCGTGCTGGTTGTCGGTCAAAAATTACGACCCATTCCGAGCTCTCAGCCACGCGCTTTCCGCCATGGCGGAAAAGGACCGCGCGACCTGGCGCAAAACCCCCCTAAAAACCCCTACCGGCATGCAGCGACACGTAAAGTACAACACCGCCCTGTAAGCATGTATAACGGTGACCGTAATTTACGTTGACCGTAAATTACGGTAACTGAAAAAAAAGGAACCAGAAATTACAACATCGCACAGGAACGGGAAGGAGCGTGGCGGCCATCTTTAAAAATACAATCCATTGCCATCCGCAGCCGCCAGCAGCCCTGTGAGGGAAACAAAGTTGGGAACCGGATCAGGCACCGCAGGACATGCCGAAAGCACCAAAAAGGGCAGCGGATCGCATCCGCAAGCAGAGATTCTGCCCCGACGAACTACAGGCCATGGTAGACCACCTGGCAGAGCATGCTGATGTAGTCTTCAGTGGCGACATGCGGAGGGAATTGACCCTCCGCAAGAAGACCATCTGGGCGGAACTGGCACAGAGGGTGAGCGCTGATTGCAACACCCCCCGCATGCCCCGGGACTGCCGCAAGCGGTGGGACGACCTGCGGGTGCGGGGCCTCCTATCCAGCAACCGCAGCCAGGCCCTGCAGACGGGAGGTGGGCCAAGCACCGCAGTACAACTCGAGCCCTGGGAGGAGACCTGTGCGGAGCTCATTGGCACGGAATCCATTGAGGGCGTGGGGACCATGGAGTGCGGGGGAACGACTTCTGGAGAAGGAGCTGAGTGTCGACAGTGTACACTGCCAATGTCCATTGCATGATGTAAACTGACCCAGGGGCCATCGAAGGCACCCTCT
This sequence comes from Ambystoma mexicanum, assembly GCF_040938575.1. Taxonomy (NCBI): domain Eukaryota; kingdom Metazoa; phylum Chordata; class Amphibia; order Caudata; family Ambystomatidae; genus Ambystoma; species Ambystoma mexicanum. Next base: position 1,123,856,047 of record NC_090937.1, on the reverse strand, counting down.
CGTGTTGCCCTCCTTCCATCCAACAAATGCTGAGGCAAGTGCCGCCTAATGCTGGGCCAAGTGCGAGTACATAACGCACATCTACCATAGTGCATTGACTTGCACAGGCCATCATGCACATTGTCCAGTGTGGTAGGTATAGTAGCAGCCAAACTGTACATGAACAGGGCACAATGAATCACTCCCAGACATGTGTATATGTCATCACCATGCACTTGTACCACTGCTATAGCTACCCCCCAAACAGAACAAACCGTAAATGACCGAAATGTCCATGCAACCATATATACAAATAGGACATTGCACATACACTAATGTCCCTCTCTCCTACCCCCACATGCACAGACCATGACAGCACAGAGCCCCAAGGAAGCCGCCCAAGCACCTCCGCGGGTACTGGCAGGGCCAGGCCGAAGCCAGCAGCCAGAAAAACCACCCCCCAGCCTACGGAAAGGCCACTTGAAGCTGGCAGACCAGCAACCCACCCAGCATCGGCGGCAGAAACTGTGCAAACCCCTAGCTCAGCACAGTCGAGCGTCTCAGGGGAGGCTGCTGCTACCGCACCGGATGAGTGGGAGCCCAGCCCGCCACCCATCCAGGGGCCCATGTTGGAGGACGACCAGGACAGCATGCACATGCCAGAGCCATGCCCCGTGACCCTTGCGTCATGCAGTGACTCCGGGGATGCACAATCACCTGTGCACAGTGTTGAACTTGACCCGCAGGGGTATGACGTCGTTCCCCCAAGTCCACCCATACCACCCCCTGCAGGGCATGCTGGTGCCAGTGGATCCTCAGATGGTCCCCCTTCCCATGACCAGCACCAAGTGCGCCAGTTGAGCGATCTCATTGATAACTATATTGAGGACAATCGCCAGGCCCGGGCTGAACTACATGAGGAACTAAATCAAATGCGGCAGTCCCTCAATGACTGCACCACCAGATTGTGCGACTCCCTGACGGACAACACGACCCGGCTATGCCATGTCCTGAATCGCATTGCAAATGCCCTTGAGGCAGGCCAAAACAATACCGAGGAGGGCACATCCGCGACAAGTGAGGCCACGCAATGCATCCCGGAGAGACGCACTCGCCATTCCTTGCGTCACCGGGACTTGCCTCCCCCAGACAAGGGGGGCAAGAGACATTAGCCATTCGCCAATCCTGCCACATGTGGGCCCCACACCCTACATGGGACGACTGCACTGGAGTTGGGGGGGAGGGGGGTGTGTGGTTTGTTCTGGAGTTGGGGGGGGAAGGGGGAGGTGGGTGATGGTCTGTTCTGGAGTTGGGGGGGATGGGGGAGGTGGGTGATGGTCTGTTCTGGAGTTGGGGGGGAGGGAGGAGGTGGGTGATGGTTTGTTCTGGAGTTGGGGGGAGGGGGGAGGGGGCATGGACAGTTGCTGATGGAAGCACTATTTTGTTTACCTTTTTTTATCACAATACACAATTGGTGTTGCAAAGTTCAACCGTTGTGGACATTCATCATTGCACATTTGTTCATTGACTACTGCCAGTGCATGGTGTACAAGTATGCACGAATCCGTTGCCCTGTGTGCCCATGTCATGACACCCCCTACTGACTTGTGTCCTGGAGACCTTGTCCACTGTAAGTACATAGCATTACATGGCCCTCAAGTGCACAGCCTCAATGGACCTTTGTTGGCACTTCACCCTCCGCCTTCACTGCATCGTCCTGTGGTTGTAGCAGTGCCATGTCAGGGGTGATAGCCGCTCACGTAGGGATGCACTTTTTGTCCATCTGCACATATGGCATGGGCCCATTTGACACCAAATATCATTTGAGGGGTCAGCCACCAGTCCTGGTTCGCCGGCACATATGTGCATCACGCAAGCCTGGTGACTGCTTCATCTACAAGCATGCACGTGTATGGCCATAGTCTGGTTGCCCCATGGCCCTGTTCAGGGGGTTCATGACAGGGGTCATGTGGCTTGCTGTCAAGGGACAGCCAACAACAGCTGCATGTGTCGCCAAATGAGGTTGGTGTGTGGACTGTCATGGTGGAGGACAGTACTCGGATGTAATGGCAGGGTTTCTATGATGGCCATCTGGACATGTCCATGGATGTATTGGCCACGGTCAGGGACACTAATTTGTGTACGATGAAATGTAATGCAGTGGGGTGTTGTCTCAACATGATGGTCCGTGAAGGATGGTGTGGACATCTTGAGGTACATGTTCCTTTGTTGCATGTGTCAGGAATGGCACTCTGTCAAGAGTGGCACAGGGTACCCAGGTAGAGTTTGGGTGGCTGTGCTGAGGTGAGGTAGCAGATAAGCACACACAGCAGGAAGTTCAACAAGAAAGAAGAGTAGGAAACAGTAGCTGTGAGCCAAAAGGGGCAAAAGATACAAAGGTCCAAACAAACTGGATTCCCTCTTGGGGTGTATGCTGAAATGGGAAAGAGTGTTCCACGAATCATAGGAAAATCCAGCCTTCTGCACTGATTGCTATAACAGAGGCCCACGCGGTATGCTCATGGCTGGGAACAACAGCAGTGGGTGTCTGTAACACTGAAAACGGGACAAGGGAAGGGGCAGAGGTTGCCTGCCGGAAACCAACAGGCAAGCTCTGTACAAAGGGATTACATAAAACACATGAGAAGACAAGAACAGATATATCCAGCGAAAAAGAAGTCAATGAGCAATCTAGCAGAAGGAAATGAAGGTAAGGCAGTTAGACTGAAATAGATAACCTAAGGTGGAGTACAGCGGACTCAAGGAAGAGAACAAGGAGCAGCAGTCAGGTAAACAGAAGGCAGCAAAGTTGGAAGCAGGTCTGCAGTTAAGAGAAGTTGATTCAATGCAATAGGTTAGGCCAAAGTCAATGGGCTAAAGTCTTGTATAGGATAAAGCAGTTCTGGAAGTTAAACAGAAAAGTCTTTGCCAAAGTTCTCAGAAGTTGTTCGTAAAATAAAGATTCATATGTCAGGTCACAAGCTGACTAGGCCTGCAAGTTGCCAAAGTTTCACGCACTTTCGCAGTGAGAGGGAAGTTCTCTTGGTCGGGTTTTCACTGTACCTTACAAAGAAGAAAAAGATGCAGGTGAAGACGTCTGTTCCTGGCAGTTCCTGCAGATCTCGCTGTTCCTGAACCTCAGTCATGGGGACAAGAGGGAGGACGTCGGGGGAGTCCTGCACTGCGCTGGGACTGGTCAAACAAGCTGGCAAATGCAAATCTTCAATTCCGGTAGCTGTTGTCAAGCACACAAACTGGTGTCCTTCTCCCTGGCTATTCGGTTTCCTGCAGCACTCTGAGGAAAATACAACCAGCTCTGAGAATGGTATCCAGGTGGCTTACGAGTTGATTGGTCCCACCAACTCAAAGGGAGAAGTCGTCCTTGAAAGGCTTCTCTATCGAAATGAACTTGGCGATTCGGACCTGCAGCAGGCCTTCACAGGGCAAACCAACGGTCCATGAGTTGCAGCATCCGTCCTCTTCCAGCTCGTCTTTGGTTCTTTCGTTCCAGTGGTCGACTCTGCCTTCCAAGCCAAGAGACTCGCCTTTTAAACAGTTTTCTCCCATTCATTCCAGCCTAGCTGCCACTCATCCAGAAGGGTGGCTGTCCTTGCCGGACAGTCAGCTAACCAGTCATGCCAGAGTGCATGTGGGTCTCCTAGGAGACTAAGCAGAGGGAGTTTTGGGCACCTCCTTCACTTCCTGCCCACCCCAGACACTCGGGCGCCAGAGGTGGGCTTCAGTCCGCCAAAGGCGTAGGAACAAAGAGACCAAACCTGGTTTGGTGCGCAGAGACAAACTCTAAAAGGACCTTTCCAAAAAGAATTGGTAAAAAAAGAAGACCGGGACCCGTTTAAACTAAGGAGGCTCAGATGCCATTTTGAAAAACATGGCTCCCGCGAATTAACACTACCGGTGTTCGCGGTCGTGAAAAAATAATGGTAGTTCGTTGTAATACCACTGCCACCAGTCATTTCGAGAGGAAAAGGTATCATTTGACTGCTACATGAGTTTCTAGACATAGGGGATACTGGTTGAACCCTCCAGCACTCTATTGTAAGATAGTGTGTGCTGGATCTAAGAATTTGAAAAGACTAGTAAAGGCAATTTCACTTTATTTTCTCTGGGAAACAGTCGTTTATCCCATAGACGGTATTTAAACATTGTGACAGCCTAAAAGGCCTAAAAGGCTTCCCTGTTTCACTGCACTCAGGGTGCTGTGTGACACAAACGAAAAGATGATGCCAATGGAGTTGTCTAAAACTCCATAATCAAAGAACTCAAGAGCAAAACACACATCACGCACACATCAAAATACATGAGAGAGTGGGAAAAAATGGCTCACACTCTCTCCAGGTAAAATCAAGTCCTCACAATCCAGCAAAGTTGCTGGGGGTCTCTTAGGTGAAGGGAATTAGCACATTTATGAGAATTCTTCCTAAGTACCCCGAAAGTGTTCAATGATTGTCAAATATGAGCCTGATGCTATCACCTGGTAGATTTCCGACCCCCATCCCATACACAGAAGGCCCCCACCTTTCTTTATTTTTCACCTGCAGATATTATTAAGCAGGTGTGTAACTTTATTCAGTAATGGGCCTGTATCTTACTTATCAGGATCTTCCAGTGGTGGAACATGAGTGAGGACCACTACCTCAAGGGTTGCTTGCGGCAGTAGCCTTAATCAGAATTCATGAGGAGCATAGATCTGTTTTGTGGTCGTGTCACATTGCATAGCAACCCCCCTCCTCTCATCCTGCCAAGCCTATGTCAATAGCCTCCACAGGACACGGTTTACTTATTTTAGTCAGGGGGTTAGAAAGAGAGGAGGTTTTACATTCTTTGACGGTTTATCATCAGTGTGAAGTAAATCCTGTGAACCACATTCTTTCTCCTGAGAGCATCTACCCTTTTCTCTAATTCAACAATTGACCCCGCCTCTAAAGCGCACCTTTTCCCAGCCGCATACTGCGGTAGGTCTCCTTCAGCCTCATTTGAAAGGACCAACACAAGCATTTCCATCCTTCCTTTGAAACACGTGGTATGTTTGCGCCTCCCCCTTGCTTGATGCTACATATTGGTCCGCCCCTCTCCCCCGCTGCCCCTCTCCCCCACCGACTTCGTATGCTCTCATTTCTTGATGCTCCAGAGTTGAGCCATAGTTCAGCTTCTGCTGTGGTGCTAGTCATTGTTTACCTGTTCCAAGAAAGTCTACTTCTGGGCATATCTGCTGTCCACTAAGACTCCCCACCAACCAGCCGAAGGGATATTTTCCTTAAATGCTCCTACTACTTTATTTAAAACTCTCACTAGTACCCATCTGTGTATTCTTTCTTAACCTGACGTCCCTCAAATGGATTCGTTTTTTTTATTGTTTTTCCCCTGATACACACCCCCAACATCAATAGCTTTCTTCATACCCATATTCACACTGTTATCAACAATCCCTCAGGGATGCCCAAAATCCCAAGTACAACAATATAACAGATGAGCAATATACTGATGAGCCCGGTCACCCACTCCCTTTCTGAAGATGACACAACAAATTCCAATGGCCTCATAATTCATGCCTTCATTATTCAGGGCTGCAAATGTTCTAATTAGATTAACATTAAAAGTAATAGTGACCACTGAAAATTATACAGGAGGGTTTCGAATTAAATTGAGAGCCTTAGTTATTCTTTGCCGATTTATGGCAAGTTGTGCTTATCAAGCCTGTCTCGTTCAAAATACAGAGCAGGGAGTAGTGGGCCAATTTCCCAATCTTCACATCTAAAACAAATTGTCGTACCAAAACTGCGAAGTGGAGCAAGCCATTTGAGCCACGTCAAAGCAGCACAGCGCCACCCAGTAGCCATCAGTGGCAGTTCACCTTCACTTCAGACCCAAATGGATAATGCATTGTCGGTATTAGCTAAAATGTCAAGCATTTGCTCCAGGAAAATGTCTAACTATAACCACTGCATTTTTCAACCCAACCCATAGTCCTCAGGGCTGCAGGCAGCTGCATAATGGTTTCACCCTTCTTAGGGATATTCTGTGCAGCAGTCTAAAATCCAAGCAGGGGTGTAGGAGGCACAGCAAATCAGGGTGGGGGGGGTGTACAGGGGACAGCTTGGGGTTGGAGACATTTTTTATTTATTGTGTTTTAGTCAGAGTACTGGACTTTTCACAAAATTATAATTAAAATAGCAGTACAAATTAAATTACATATATCATCACTGTATAAAACAAGAGAAAAGAAGAAAACAAAACAGAAGAAAATTAAGAAAAAGAAAGCAGTTCAAAATCTAAAATCCTTCAATTTGGCATCTCATTTCAGAAGGCTCAGTTCACCTAAATATTTTACCATTTCAAGTCAAAAGGCTTTCATGGCCTGAGCATGGCTGGTCCCAAAAGGATTGGGTGTCCACCCACAATTCCTTGTCCACAAACCTCACTAACTTTACCACCCTCTTGACGGGAACTTTGCTGCAGACACAAACCACAGAGTAAAATGATCTGCCAATTATTTTGTAGTGAGTGGTGATCATGAGCATTTGTTCGGTATGCATGATACATTCTGTTGCTATTGTTTGTATGTCAACCAGATCCATTATATCTGTGTGTATATTGCACACACAAACATTATTGAGTCTTTTCCGAGTCATAATGTGCAATGTCAATTTATTGGAGAGGTGGCTCAAGACAGACACCCAATGTTACAATTCTTTTTTTAAAAATCAGGCCCTTTGTGCTCCAAGCATGGCTTAGTGAATATCAGAGGCCATTAACAGCATGTACTGCAGTTAGGATCAAACTATTGGGGTAGGACTGAAGGCATCCCCTTGCCTGGCACAGTGTATTGGGTGTGGCATCAGGTCTTGCAGAAGCATTAAGTTAAAAAGCCCTCTCTCCTGTATAGTGGAGCAGGGCGTGCAGCGGGCTGTTGGAGTGAGAGCTCTGTGTGCTTTCAGTGACAGCCCAACCCAGCCAGCCATTTCACTGTGTGACATCGGGCCACAGTTTGTGACTAAGGAGGTAGAAAGGTATCTCGCCTATTGTTGTATAAAACACAAGAGGGCAGGCTGTACCTCCCCAAAGTAATGGGGTGGTGGAAAGTGTTAATCCCTGCCTGGTGGATGCCATGCAAATGGCGAGTTCAAGTGATGTGGACAAGAAGGAGGTGATCCATGAAAGGGTGAGCTGATAGCACCAATCTGCACACCAAGGTCATGGGAGGCTGGGATTGATGGTTGCTGGGAGATGAGGCTTGCCATGCAGGGGCTTTTTTTTGTTTTGTTGATGTATACGGTGTGGATCCTTCAGAGGTGGTCAAAGTGCATGTAAGACATCGCTCAAATATGTGTACTAAGAGGTGGTGTGTGTTTTTGTCATTGCTTGAGCTCATATGGCTCCCTATAGGGTATTCTATGTCCACAAAATAACAAAGGTCTATGCTCCCACATAAAAATAAAAGTTCCCTTCCTCTTGGAGGTGCCTGAGCACCATCAAACCGCAGTGGTAGAACAACTGCAGCTGGTTTCAATCTCGGCTCCTGTGCTAGCGGGCTCAATCCAACCAAAACACATGGTCCAGGATAATGCAATTTCCTACACTCCAGGCCTCTTGTTGCTCACACCGGTGAGCAGAATGCATCAACCCACCCATTTGCCAAAACCTGATTAGCGTCACATAAAGTAGGGCTGTGAAGGCTCCCCATATACAGGAACTGCCCTGTTCAGTCTCAGGTTCCCCTATACCTGCATCCCCTATCCCACAATATATAAAGCTTCTTTTATTATAAGGATTTTTTTGCATATGTTTATTTAGCTATCAATAATTTATTTTTGAAGTCCCACGTCTAAGTGCTTGCATCTTACTTTCACCAATAGAGTACATGCACTCACACAATATCTTCTTCTATTGATTTTATAATAATTGTTTTGAAAAAGAACAAGCATTGACAATGCCAACAGTTTGGGCTTTTGAGTCAGCAAAGTCACTTGAGGTGTGAGTACCTGGGCATCTAACAGCAGTGCTTGGCAAATGCCTAATACCTGAACATAAGCCAAAACTGCTGGCTTTGCCAATGTTTGTTTTTACCAGGACTTCAGTGAAGGACACACATAGTGCTTATAAATCGAGTGTAACGCTCATCTGATTCCCACGGAGACGCAGGTCTGGCTTCGAGTGCTGATGCTTCTTCAATGGTGAGGCGCAGGACTCTGAAGATGGACAGGAAGGGCCCTCTACTCTGGCTTCTCCGGCTCGCAGGAATATTCCCCTGTGCGTGAAAAGGGAGTATTACGTACTGACTGAGTTATGCTCAAGCCTCCCACTCTCTTCCAACCCTCCACGATACCCTTCCACGATTTCCCGTGAAGTCTCACCTTAGGGTCAGGAAGGATGAGCTCTCCATCCTGCTTCTGATGCAGGGGCGCGTTGAAACCCAGTTACTTCACTGGATTGAGGATTGATGGGAGTTCAGGTAAGCTTGACTATTCAGGTAAGGCTCTGTAAAAGTTCTGTTGCAAGTTCAAAAGTCCAAGCTTAATACTAATGTTCATTGTCTTTTTGCAGCAAGCGCTAATGCTTATGTCTTTTTTCCCCTTAGGGGCCGGGGTTCGGAATGCCGGAGATATGGCGCCGACCCAAAGTGAAACGTGCAGTTCCAGTTCCAGTAAATGGCAGGTTAGTTCTGGATGAGCGCTCGGGTAATGTCTTTGCATTCGCTCATTCAATGTCTTTGTCTTTTTTCCCCATAGGGGCCGGGGTCCGGAAAATGCCTGCAAGCGGCAAGACCCGAAATGAAATAGGAATGACCCAACAGGTAAGTCTTATTCCCTTCCTTCTCTCACCTCTTATTCTTGTCTTTTTCTCCAGGCTGTGGGAAGTGGCTGTGTATCCGGATGATCGCTGCTGAAGATGGAGGAACCCAGGAAAGGTGAGTGAAATGCAGCGCTGCAGCGATCGTAACGAAATGCTTTTAAAAATAATGTCTTCCCTTTCAGGATCGTCGGTGATGTCTCCGTGGTGCAGATTTAGCCGGTAAGGTCTCTATTGTTTCCCTTTGCACATGACCCAGGATGCTGACAGGCGTGGCTGAAGTCCAGATGCAGGAGCTGACACGGTGAGCGTCCAGCTGCGAGGAGCAGAACAACGCAAAGCGTGAGTTGCTGATCGGGTGTGGTTTAAATAGCTTTGGAAGAAGTCCTAAGTGTGTATCCTTCCTCCGATCAGGTATGTATCCTTCCCCGACCACACCCGGGTGGAAAGTAGACCCACAGGTAAAGTAGTTCCATTCAGGCCTCAAGAGGGCCTGGATGTGGCAGCATGGTCTGCATCAGGTAAGTGCACATTAAAACACTTGAACACATGTCTAGCTTTATGAGCCTGGCGCCTAAGGCGCCAGGACAGAGGTCCAACATGAGCCTGGCGCCTAAGGCGCCAGGACTGCGTCCAAAGGGCCCCAGCTTGGGCCCGCTGGCACTCCCCTGGGGGAAAGGATGCCTGCCTCTGGGGTCGCTGGGTCGGACCTGGCTCCTTGGAGGTAGGCATCATGACATCGAGTGGCTGAGCATGAACCTGGTTTACGACATTTTGATTACACCAATAGAGCATTGGCAGACGCGACATCTATTTCTCAGCTTTGTGCCTGCAATCTGTGGGAGCTGGCATAGGTTGGCTTATTTTGCCAGCATTCTGGGACGTGCTGCGGCTGAATGGGACAGCATTTCAACTGAGAAAGCAGTGATTAAAGGACCTAAAGACCCTGGGTTCTGGACTGGTGAGGCTCCATGAGGCTGAGTGGAATTTATGATTAAAGTATCTTTGGATACTTCTCTATTTCGAGCCTTACTGGTTGCCCAACCACGTGCATGGGCAGTTGCTTCACCGAGATATTTTAAGAGAAGGAATCAGGATATGTGAATAAGGGTCAGGAGCTACGGACTTATTAGCTCACTGATATCTGAAAGACAGCAGCTTCTAGCTGCTATATGGTTAACAGCAAGGCCTAGTAGGACTGTCATTGGCGTGTTCCTCCCTGTCCCCAACCCCTTTATTGTCTAGCGGTGCCTTGAAACACCATTTTCTGTCTAGGCTCTTTATAAATACCCAATACATACATAAATAGTTATGTTCTCATGGCACCATGCACCCAGCAAAGCATTGCATTAGTGATGCAAAAATGCAGGAGCTGAAAAGGCCCTGTTGTTGTAAACACGCCAATGCAAGTGTTGTGTTGCGAAGGAGCTTTCAATAAATACAAAGTTGAAATGTTGTGGCAAACGTTTCCAATGATTACTTCATGTAATCGGAGAATATCTAAAAATGATAAACTGATGATTTGATCTGGTTTTCATGCTGACACTGGGGCGGAAGAAGAGTACGTGTTGACAATCCTCCCCTCTACACTCGGAAAACCTGCCTGTGTGCAGCACTTCATGCTTTGGTTGTTCCCAAATCACTTTTCTATCACATTAATGGCTTTAGCATATCCTGATATACATCCTAATCCTCAGCAGGGGTTGGTGGTGTGCCATCTGGCAGTCTTTCTGGATGGTTTAAATTCCATACCAAACTATGTAGTTTCTCACAGCTATTTCATAGGCTCCAAGGAATAGCTAGTTTACCTGGTTGTGGCAGAAACGGCAGCAGGTTGTGTCATTTTGCACCGATAGTCATTATGGCGTTTTGTGTCAGTGTTGCAGGGAAGTGTGTGTCGATCCCGACTTGTCGCCAATGTCATGTAAAGACACATTTGTGGGCCTGATTCATGGAATTTTTTGCACGATTGAAAGTGACTGCAAAAATGACTTTGCACTGACTTTGCATGCCAAAAATGCACTTTACACATTTCCATGAATCAGGGTTTGGGTTGGCAGTGCAAAGTCACTTTTCAGCAGTGCAAAGTCACTTTGAACAGTGCAAAAAATTCCATGAATCGGGCCCTTAAAGTTGAAAAGTCACCACAAAGGTTTCTGACAGCAACCTCCTCTGTGCATTGCAAACGGGTTACAGAAATCATAGAATCGTGGCCATTGTGCTCAACACTTACATTTTCTGGGAGGGGATAAATGCCATTATATCCCCCCACTTAAAATTGTGGGGGGATTTGTCCCCCCTGTACCCTCTTTGTCCTACACCCATGAAAATCCAAGACTGTAAATGGCGCCATTTGTAACACTGGTATGGTGCTTTTAGGCCATTGTGCCACGGGTCCTTTATTGGAGAAACGAAACCCTGTAATAATTGCTAAACAGGGGTGTCATTTCACCAAAATGCCAGTGGTGGCTGAAGGGACACCACACGCCCCTTGACATGACATCACAGGAAGTGATGTTATTTGAACTCATCCCGAAGAGACATCAAAGGAAGTGATGGAACACGACCTTTTACTCCTTGACAAAACAGGAAGTGGCACCATATAGCATTGTTCCTAAGTACACTGTGAAAAATAGTGTTACGATATCACAGTAATTTGATATACATTTCATACAAGAATGGATCACTATATGTATTGTTAATATTGTTGTGTACAGGGCCATATTACCAAACTACTGTGAGTGCAAGCAGACGTCCAATGCCAAATGATAATGACGTGTTATTATATAGCACTTATGCTTAAATAGAACAAATAGACATACAATATCACCCAACCTGTGTTGGTACTCATTTATCAAACTTAGAAGGATCAAAGTCAGAGTTGGCCTCGCTGGGATTTGAACCTGCATATCACACACACACACACATTGTAGCAGCGAGCGCTCAACCCACTGAGTTTTCTTACCGGTTACAGTAAAATGATCAATTACATGTCTGAATGTTTTCAAAGTCAGAAAGCAAATTACACTGGTAACTGAGATTTAACAGCAGGCCAGTTCATCTGCAGGTCTGGTGCAAAGTTTGGCACACGTCAAGTCTGCGTGGATCTACTTTTCAGGCTTCAGAGGTTGGCAAAATACATACCATTGGCAAAGTTCATAACTGTGTATTAAAGAATTTAGAGTAATGCAGGGAAAGCAACGCACTTACACAGCAACCCGTACTCTGGGCACTCATTACCTCAAACATCCTGAACTGCATGCCATGGAGATAGGAAAATAGACACATTACAATAAGGCATTAATTGTGACTCAATGAAATCAAGGGCCACTTTATGTGCTATTGTCAAACATTTCTACATTGTGCACAAGCTTTTAGGCACAAGGATTTTGTCAAGTGACCGAGGACATCGAGATGGAAGGTCTTGTGATGATCATAACAGAGACAACAGAAAAAAACATGCTATAACTGCAACTTGCGAAAAGAAAAATACATAGGGCCTCATCACGAGTTGGGCTGTATTCCCGGCTGTAATACCGCCGACTGTAATAGCCCTAGCACCGACCGGTCCGGCTGTATTACCGCCGGATCACGAGTTGGGTGTTAACGGTAAATCCCCATTCCCCATTGGGTCCATTGGATTCAATGGGGTACTTTCAGCGCTAATTATGCGGGCTAATACAGTCGGCGGTAATGCTTATTCTACTCTAAATGCTTTTTGGACGTTTTTGTCTGCATTGTGAATTTGAGGTGTTTAAGAACCGACTATCAGTGACTCGCCCCCTGAAGTGTGCCTGAAATAAACCTTTAATGAGTCTAGCAATTATTGTGTAGAATTCTAGAAAGACAAATTAGTTGTTATTCCTATTCTTTCTTATTTAGGGTCACTGCTCAAAACGTTACATTTGTGGAACACCCTTTTTGTTTTTTGTTGAAAGACCTGACAAGAAAGCCAGCCACTCCAGAACCAAAAAGCCACATGGCACTGGCCACAGCCCATGAGCTTTAATTTTTGTAAAAAGAAAAAGAAAAAAAATGTGTTTTTTTTTTATTTTATTTTTTTACGCTTATCAAGGGAGACCACGGGTACTAAGGGAGACCTCAGATGCCACAGGCACACCCCCTTAATGACGTGCCTGACAGGGCACCAGGTCACATGCTCCAATGCAGAGTTAGATTGACCACACCATTAAACAATTCCCTCAAGCCGAACACATGCTATGGCTCTTCGTCTTTTAATGTAACTTATTCGCAGTACTGCTAAATTTGCAGGGAATTCAGTAAATTTAGATAAATACATATACAAGTTAATCGAAGTGTCCAGAAGCACAATGTTTTCGTAAAACTCAAGTTCTTCCTCAAATTCCAGGAATAGGCCAAAATTGAATACAATTCTATTGATATCATTTCGATTAAGACAGGTGGCGCTATTGCACTATTAAAAATCACTTTAAGATTAACTACTTGGTCGATAATCGGCTAAAATCTTTGTCGCAAATGGTTTATAAAAGAACAGCAAATATCCTTCCGTGAGGCATTAACTCAGGGATTAACATCATTCGGCTGAAATACATGGAATGCAAATAATGTGTGATGCATGTTGAACATTTGCATTTTCTTGTACCTGCGATGCGGGTGACTGTTTCCTTTTTATGATATGGTAGTTTGTATATGCTTTGTGAGATTTAATTAATCTGAGTTTCTTCTGGGAATTATTTTGTTTATACGAGGATCACAGCCTTACAGTAAAAGATCACAGGATTAAGTGAATACTTTCTTGCAGGTCCTGGAGAAAATGTACATGGAGGACTGACTGCGGGCAACGCGTGTACAGTAAGTACCCTTGTGTGAATTTGCCACACATGTTTGGCCCTTCTCTTCGATACTGGCCTCGGCAGTCTTTCGAGATGATGTTTTATTTCACCACTAGGTGGCGCTGCTGGTGAACGGGAGGAGACACTGGCATTCAGGCACTCGGAGCAGGACGATTAGGCGCGGCCAGTTCAGCGCGGGCCGATTCGCCGCGACCGATTCGGCGCAGGAGACAATTGGGCGCGCCCAATTTGGCGCGCCCAGTTCGGCGCTGCGACATTTGGGCGCGGGGATGTTTTGGCGGGGGGGGGGGGGGGGGAATTGTCATTGTTTTGCGTCGTTCAGTATTTTTTATTGTGAATTGCCCAAAAAAAATAATACAGCATTTGATATGATATGATAGTTTATTTATATAGCGCCATGAAACACATTGTGTATAGGCGCTATATCATATCAAATGCTTTATTATTATTTTTTTTCTTAGACTGTTCAATCATGGGAGTTAAATATGTAACTTTTGCTGCCCCAGGCACAAGGCCAGTTTGGTCTTGTGGTTAAGTTCCAAGCCTCACAATCTTGCAGGCCATGGTTTGTGGCTGGGCTAAAGCTTTTAATTTGATTGTATTTGCAAAATATCACATTATTTTTATTTAAAAGGGGAAATTAAAGAAAGGTTCAGTTTATCCACAAACCATGGCCTGCAAGACTCTGGGGTAGAGAACTTACCGCAAGGCCACTACCTCCAGCGAATCCCTGTAATCCCTGGCATGGGGAGAGAGGTGGTAGTGGGCAGGTGGTTCGTGGCATCTTGCGGGGGTGGAGGGGAGAGGTGGTATCTGACAGGGGGTTACAGGTGGTAGTGGGCAGGTGGTGGGAGGGGGGAGGTGGTAGTGGGCAGGGGGTGGGAGGGGGGAGGTGGTAGCTGGCAGGGGGTTAGAGGTGGTAGCTGGCAGGGGGTTACAGGTGGTAGTGGGCAGGTGGTGGGAGGCGAGAGGTGGTAGTGGGCAGGGGGTTCGTGGCATCTTGCGGGGGTGGAGGAGAGAGCTGACGGGGTTAGAGGTGGTATCGGGCAGGTGGTGGGAGGAGGGAGGTGGTAGTGGGCAGGGGGTGGAGGAGAGAGGTGGTAGCTGACAGGGGGTTATAGGTGGTAGCTGGCAGGTGGTAGTGGGCAGAGGGTTCTTTTTTTATTGTGAATTGCCCAAATGCTTTATTATTTCTTTTTATTAGACTGTTCAATCATGGGGGTTAAATATGTAACTTTTGAAGCCCCAGGAAGAAGGCCACTTTAGTCTTGTGGATAAGTTCCAAGCCTCACAATCTTGCAGGCCATGGTTCGCGGCTGGGCTAAAGCTTTTAATTTTATTCTATTTGCAAAATATCACATTATTTTTTTTTCAAATAGAATAACATTAAAAGCTTTATCCCAGCCACGAACCATGGCCTGCAAGATTGTGAGGCTTGGAACTTAACCACAAGACCGAACTTTGAACAGTCAAATAAAAAAAATAGTAATAAAGCATTTGGGAAAATCACAATAAAAAATACTACACTTCACGCCAGTCACTTGACCCCAAATTATTTCCAAATGCAACAAGTTGTCAGGCACAGTTCCTGTCAACGTGCTGCATTTGAAAATAATTATGCTTTTAAATTTGGCGTGAGGGAGTTTAGATGTGGCTGCAATGTCAGCCACGTCCAAATGTCCCTCGCGCCAAATCGGCGGCGCCAGAAAGGCTCCCGCGCCGAACTGGCCGCTGCGGCCAACTGGCCGCGCCGAACCGGCCCGCGGCGAAACGACTGCGCCAAAAGGGGGTGTACCCTCAGGCACTCACGCTCTTTGCAGCAGGAGTTGAAGACTGCCTGAAGCACCCATTAGGGATTTAGATTTTCAACACATACATTGTAGAAAGTCATAATTCTGTTAAAGACAGGGAGGCGAAGTATTATGGTTCCCTTGACATTACTTTCTCGAGCAGCATCACAATAACAAAACCAACTTGGACAATAAAGCGAGTAAAAAACTACATATCTCTGTAGTTCGAGTCTTTAGTAGTCCATTTGTTATTGGTCTATAAAATAAACAAGTGACCTTATTCCACCAATAGTCCATAACCATCCCCATAAACCTTGTCCACCATATTAGACATTGGCAGGTGCACTGGCCACAGCAGTATGAAGGGAGGATAAGGGGAGTTATGAGAGAGCTTGTTAGTGGAGGGGGCCAGAGGAGTAAAGAACCTTGTATGTCAGTCGGACCCAGATCAGGACAGAGTCATATCAGGGGAGACTACGCAAGCCGAGCGCCTCAATTCAGGATAGAGACGCAAACTAACCTACCCAACTAACAATTTCCCTTTCTGCATACCCCTCTCAAACTCCAAACCAAACACAACCAAAACCTACAGCATAACAAACCGCACAAACTTCACTACATTGCAACAACAAAACAAAAACACACATAGTCTTGCACAACAGTACACGACGACCCCCGGCCGCAAACACCCCAGGCCCAGCCAACGGACCCACCGGGCTGAGGCCGCCAACAGCACATCACTGCTCTCTTGCACTTTTCCTGCTTCCTCCCACTAACTCAACCTCCCCTCCTTTTTCAGAGCCGCCAGAGCGCCAGGGGACAACTCCGGTGGTGATAGTGCGTGGTACAAATGTTCTTTAACATTAACATATTAGATCTTCCCCTTACTTTCGCTGGTCTTTTCAACTTTTTGCGCCCAAACCCGTAAACGCTTTACCATTATCAAACTCTGCACTGTAAATTAAGTTCCTGTTTGCTTGACATCCGCCATGGAACCTGAAACCATAAATGACATCTCAGACATCTCGTCTTTCGGGTGAGTAATCGTGTTGCTTCATACATTTTCATAACATAACTATCATATAATACAACATGACATTTATCATTGTTCACAATCATCAGGGTGGGATAATCCTTCCCCTCCATGTCTTTAATAGAATTATGATTTCCTATAACGTATGTGTTCAAAATCTGAATTCTATGGCAAGACTGGAGGCGAGCATTATGCTTCAATTTCTTTTATTACCACTCTTCAGCAGTTTCAACAAACTTATAATAAAACCAACAAACTTTAGAAATGTCGAAAGTGACTTTCTTTCTTTGTACTACAAATCCCATGACCTCTGTAGTCCTTCACTCTCCAGCTCAGCTATGACCACATCCTGTCCCTGAGCTCCTCCTCTTCTTTTGTTGCTCTTCAAGCAGATAAGTGATGCTTTGTTACCTCTGATGATTTAGGGCTAATAATGTTAGTATAGAGTTATTTAGAGATAAATAAGATGTACTAGTGAGATAGTAGCAGTGAGCGAACTGCTAGACAGATAGTTATGAGTTATCTTGCAGTATGGTTGAAGTGCGGCGGTGCGCGTAATACAGAGCACAGCGAGAGGAAGCTGAAACGTTACAGAGTAAGTAAATGTATGTACATAAGTAGTGGTAGTCTGCGGCGGGCGGCCCCGTGCCTCACTTTGGGCACACTAGGGGCTCAGATCGCCGCAGTTCAGAGAGAGGACTCCGGCCCCCACCTTTGGAGCGAGCCGGAGCTTCGCCGCATACGATTGCGAGCGAGGTAGAGAGCTCCGACCCCCACCTTTGAGTAGGCAGAGCCGGAGCCTTCCCTCAGCCGTAGCAATACGGCCACACACGTGTGAGTGGCTTCCGGCCCCCACCCTTGGGGAGGCGGGGCAGGAGCTTTCATACAACAGGAGCGACACTCGAACGAGGAAGTTGCCGTAGCTTGTAAGAGTCTAGCTACCGGAGCACAACACGCGCTGTGACAGTGGGAGTTCACACATATGAGGAACAGCAGGCAATCAAGAGCAGTCTGAGGCAGAGCAGCCTCCAGCTCCAGAAACAGCCGGAAAGGCAGTGAAAAGCCTCATGAAGGAGGCACCTACAAGCAAACAGCCTAAAGCAGGCAGTGGGGAAAAAGAACAGTCTGGTGCAGCCACACAAAAAAAAAAAAGAAAGTGAGAACATTAAAGATATTTACAAATTAAAGACCTTTGAGAATAAGTACTCAAGTAGCAAGCATCAGATCAGCAGAGTGGGTCTGCAGTGACACCTTCACAGGTATCAGGCATACAGCACACGACAGGGTATGTCGGAATTTGAGTGGAGTGAGGAGGAACAGCCTCTAGACCTCGTTGCCAGCTTCAAGGAAGTGCTGGGAAATTTGCTCGTCGATGCAGTGGCACAGGGGGTGAAGTCCTGCAAGAAAGGCTGGAAATGCTAGAGGCCAGGTGGAGCCAGCCCAGAGACAGCACCATGGGGAGTGAAGATACGCCCACCAAACCCCCAGATCAGGGGTCTAAGGGGAAGAACAAGGCCCAAAAGAGGAAAGCCTCTGATGACCCCCAGGGCTCAGCAGGAGCAAAAGAGAAGGCCCCAGAGGTCGCTGACGCCTTTACAAAGCTGAAGGAAGCCTATTTGCAGCATCAGGCAGTGTCAAGCCTCAGGACCCCCACTCCAGGGGAAGATGATGACGGAGAAGATGACCCAGGCTCGGAAGAAGAGCCAGCAGAAGAGGACTTAGCCTCGCAGGAAGCAGAGGAGCCAGTCGAGGAGGAATGGGCAAAGCCCAGCGGGGCAAAAAGAGCCCCTGCTGAGCCGCAAGGAGAAACACCTCGAAGAAAGTCAAGAGGACATGTTCGATCCGGACAGCATCCGGAACCCAAGATCCCCAAGCTGGCAGCCGTCGCCCAGGGTGGCGCAATATATGACAGCAAGCCTTAGATAAGGAAGTCAGACAGTGGCTTCGAGCAGAATACCCACGACCAGACCTCCCCGGAAAGGTTGCAGAAACCCACGAGCTGGACCCTAAAATGTTGACGTTTGTATCAAAGACCAGCAAGGATCCCCATAAGGCTATAGACAGATCTTGGAGAAGCTGCCAAGATAAAGTGCTAGATTTGGCAGGTCCTCTCGCAAAAATCATGGACCCAGCGGAAAGAGCTAGAGATACAGCAGAGGAAGTGGACCCAGAAGCTTTGGCAGGTAGGGTACAAAGAGCTGTTTGCCTCTTAGGGAACACTAACTGCACAATAGCCTCGGAGAGGAGAAGGGGCCTTTTGCTAAAGATAGATCCAAAACTGAGCGACCTTGCATCCTACGAAACCGGAGAAGCTGCGCAGGCCCTCCTTTTCGGGGATACCTTTGGGAAGGAGATGGGCTGGTTCGTCGGCACCTACATGTCATTATAGAAGGCACAGGCCTCCATCCGCAAAATATTTCCAAGCAGAGTTTTTGCCGGGACTGGTTGTTTCAGGGGTCGTGCGACCGGTCACCAACAAGGAGGAAGTAGACCCCCGAATGCCAGAGCCCAATACTGGGAGAACAGGCAGCAGGATGCATTCTTCCCCACCAGAGGTAGAGCGTCCAGAGGGTGCAAAGGAAGAGGCTTCAGTCGAGGACAAGGCTTCACACCAGGTAAGAGCGAGAGTGTACGTCCTAGTGGGGGGGAGGACCAGTATGTTCTTGGAGAATTGGCACGCACTTTCCAGCGATGCCTGGATCTTTCAAACCATAAGAGGCTTGCAGCTAGAATTTATGCAAGCTCCAGTGCAACCACGCAGGCCACACCAGCAGCGTTTAGCAGATGCAGAGCACAGGTGTCTAGACCACGAGCTATCACAATTGGCGTGAAAGGGAGCCATAGAGAGGTGCACAGGGAACCCCAGATTTGTAAGCACATGTTTCTAGTACACAGGAAGGAGAAAGTCCGACCTGCGATAAACTTTGGAGTTAAGCAGATGGATCATATATCATCATTTCAAAATGCAAGGGATCCACCAGCTCAGAGACTGCCTAAGAGAAGGGGATTGGTTAACGAGACTGGATCTGAAAGATGCCTATCTGACGATTCCAGTTCTGGAGAGATTCAGAACCTTCCTGGCTTTTCACTGCAAGAGGCAGTTCTGGCAATTCAAGGCGATGCCCTTCGGGCTTGCGTCAGCGCCCTGGGCCTTCACCAAGTTGATGAAGCCAGTGGCAGCAGCGATACGAGAGATAGGTATCAGGTTGATCATATATCTAGACGACCTACTACTCCTAACAGAGGACCACGAAGCGCTGCAGTATCAGACAAAATGGGTGCAAGACCTACTCGAGTCTTTAGGATTCCTAGTGAACACAGAGAAGTCAGAAACCACGCCGGCTCATAGACTAGATTTTCTGGGTTTTGTGCGGGACACAAGGAAAGCTACTCTGGAGCTACCAGCGAGGAAAATACGAGATATCAAGAGAGAGATCAGATTATGTTTGAAGAAACAAATTATTTCACTCAGAGTTCTCGCAAGGATTGTGGGGCTACTTGCAGCTTCCATTCAAGCCATTTTCCAGGTCCCTTACACTATGGAGCATTGCAGAGACTGAAAATAAAGCATCTGCAACAAGGACTGAAATATCACCAGCTAATACCGTTGGACCCAGAGTCCATCACAGAGCTGGAGTGGTGGTTGCAGAATATGAACGCATGGAATGGGCGTGCCATTTTCGGAGATCGACCAGACCTGATCATAGAATCAGATGGCAGCCGCCTAGGCTGGGGAGCAAGGTGCGGAGAGCTACAGACAGGGGGCAAATGGAGCGAGGAAGAGCTCCGACTACACATAAATTGCCTCCAGTTGCTAGTGGGCTCCTTCGAGATAAAGACGTTCACAAAGGACGGAGTGAAATCATGCGTCCTGCTGAAGATGAACAACATATCAGCAGTCTGATACATAAATCACCTGGGAGGAATGAGATCCAAGATGCTAGCCAAGCTAGCGAAGGACTTTTGGCATTTCTGCCTGCAGACAGGGACATCAGTGACAGCAGAATATCTTACAGGAGCACTGAACGTGGTGGCCAATTGGAATTCATGGTACCTCACGGACTCCAGCGACTGCAAACTGGACCCAACAGTGTTTCAGATGCTGGATCAGAGATGGGGTCCAATCCAGATAGATCTATTCGCATCTCACCTCAATAAGCAGACAACCAGCTACTTCAGCGGGAGGTTAGACCCAGCAGCTCAAGGAACAGATGCGTTCCTGCAAGACTGGGCCAAAGGAATTCTCTACGCTTTTCCCCCCTTTACAATGCTGAGCAGAGTACTAGCGAAATGTCGGAGGGAGAGAGCGGAGCTGATCCTAGTGGCACGGCTGTGGAAATCACAAGTATGGTTTCCGACGCTGATGGAGCGCACAATAGACCTACTGAGAATTCTCCCCGAACTACGACTACTCATGGACCCAGCTGGATCGTGTCATCCTCTGAGAGTGAGAGGGACACTCCCGCTCATCGCGTGCAGGATATCAGGAAATGATGGGAGCTGCCAGGCATTTCGATGCAAGCTGCAGAACTCATCTCAGAATCCTGGGTTCCATCGATTAGGAGGAGCTACGAAGCAGCTTGGGCCAAGTGGACTAGCTGGTGTGAAGGGAGAAGTCTTCATCCCATTTCTGCGCCTGTAGTAGCCATACTAAATTTCCTAGCGCAGCTCCTGCAAGATGGGAAAGCATGTCGAACAATAGGAATCTACAGATCAGCGATTTCAGCAGGACACTTGCCAATAGAGGGGGCCCCCACGGCGGAACATCCAGCAATAATTAGACTGATCAGAGGAACCAAGATTAAAGCACCACCAGAGCCCAAGTACAGGACTCTATGGGACGTCACTACAGTTCTGCGGTTGATAGAGAGCTGGCCCTCGGATAGGTACCTATCCCTTAAGCAGCTGTCAGTGAAATTAGCGATGCTGCTTATATCCTGTAAACGAGTATCGGATGTCAGAGCATTGGAGACTAATAGGAGAACTTTTGGGCCAGAAGGAGTAACATTCTCCGTAGTATGGAGGACTAAGATTGGAACATCTTCAGTTCACTACCCGTACTTCCTGAATAATAGGAAATGGTGCATAGCTATCTGTATCAAAGAGTACGAGGCTAGGACAGCGGAGAACAGGGCGGCAAGTACCACCCAGTTGCTAATAGCGCGTAGGAAGCCATTTCACGCGGTGAAGCCAGCGACTATCGCTAGATGGATCAGAGAAATAATGCATGCTTGTCAGCAGGAATTGACTTGAGAAAGTATGGGGCTCACTCTGTAAAAGGAACAATGGCCTCCAAAGCATTTATGGCAGGAGCATCATTGCACCAGATCATGTTAGCAGCAGATTGGGCAGATGATCGTACATTTAAAGAATTCCATTTTAAGCCATCAGAGAATACCGTTACGGTATTGGGGAAGCTTTGAACAAGTATAATGCTCGCCTCCAGTCTTCCCATAGAATAAAGATTACCCCTGCTAACTGCGCAGGGAGTATTAATTCTATTAAAGATTAGGAGGCGAGCATTAATTTCCCACCCTGTATGTACGCATGTATATTGTTGATCATATGGATTGTCGATTATGATGTGTAGTGATATGATAACAATGCATATACGCCACCCTTATGTTCTGCTTTGCATCTTCCTTAGGAGAGGAGCAGAAGAATAGTTGAGTGAGATGGCTAGTACCGGAAGTGAGCAAGGAACCGGGGAGAGATTGGCAGCCAGTTTGAGTGGATAAAGTCTTCGCACTGTTAGCTGGACAAAGTTGGACTATGAGTGACATTCAGAACATGTAAAAGAGAGGAGGAGCTCAGGGACAGGATGTGGTCATAGCTGAGCTGGAGAGTGAAGGACTACAGAGGTCATGGGATTTGTAGTTCAAAGAAAGTCACTTTGGACATTTCTAAAGTTTGTTGGTTTTGTTATAAAATTGTTGAAACTGCTGAAGTGTGGTAATAAAAGAAGTTGAAGCATAATGCTCAACTCCTAGTCTTTAATAGAATTAATATTCCCTGCACAGTTAGCAGGGGTGATCTTTATTCTATGTCAAGACCCAGAGGTTCTGATTATACTTGTTTAAAGCTTACTTACCACCGTTACTTTTTCGACTGGTTTGAAATAAAATGTTTTACATATCGACTCATTTGACCAGTCTGCTGTCTTCATGATGTCCTCCAGTCAGGCACCCACACTAAATGCCTTAGACGCCAATGCGTCTCTCACTGAGTGGGCACAGTAACACTTAATATCGATTCCTGCTTGACTCATTACCCATCTCATCCATCTTGGCAGAATGTTGGCAGAACTGGCAAAGGAACCTTCTGAATGACCTGTCCCATACTGGGGTTGGCCCTCTTTTGATTCATCTATGCTCTACCTTCCTCGCTGGAGCTGTTAATTCTTTGAACTCCTTCTATGGGAGCTGCCAGAGTTAACATAAATAGGAGCCTTGGGCCTGCACCTGTCCAAGTGAACACCTTATAGTGCAGTGCGTGCAGTACAATATGTCTTGTATAGCCCCACAGTGTTTTCTTGGGCCTGAGCCCGTCAATATTTGATTTTATGCAATTTATATTATGACACCAGCAGGTGATGCTGTTACTTCTACCTCCGAAGCTCAGGACTTTGCTTCTTCCATGAATTTGTCAATTTCAGCGTCTTATTTACTGCTATTTGATTTAATTATACTCAGTTGCACTGGTCCTCTTGGCCTCTAGAGACTTGCTCACTCTGCCTTGCATAGACTATATACACTTTTAATTGTCCAATACTTGGCTCTTGCAAATGATTTCTTCTTCTTTAATCTAAGAGAAATATGTCTCCTCCATGGCTTATCCATCTGCCTCCCTTCGTGCTTTGCAGTTATTCCTCCAAAATAGCATCCTTGATCCCAAGCCAACATAGACTCCTCTTTGTTTTGCAAACAAAGCTATTCTTCCAGTATCTTTTGACTCTGCAACCCTGGATCTGTTTGAGGTAGCTGAATTGAATATTTACACAAGCTGGCATCCATTTTCCAACTATGACTGGCCTTGCCATGTTATCTATTTCTCTATAGCAAGCTTGTTTGCGTATTTTCTACCTTGCGTCACTGCTTATTTACACTTATTGGTCAGCACGTTAGGTTGTCTTCGTTTGCATTCATGATTACGTTATGGTTTTGTACATGTTTCTCTTATTGCTTCAGTTACTTCGTCACTCCTCAGTATTTTCATATAATTTCAGTATGTCCTCGTATAGCTTCTTTATGACATCACTCTATGCACATCCAAATTCACTCAGTGCTCCATGATATCCAATGGTGCGTGATAACATGCTTCCATATAGCATCCTCCACACTTTCAGTGTGAGGGTACAGTCAATACGGTTGTCTGCGTGCATATCGTCTCTCGTACACTCGATGCAGTTTATGCATAACACATAGGGCCCTTCTCCTGCTGTTATGATATGATGGCGCTGAGGGGCCGGGAGTTAGAGAAAATGCACCCACCTGCTCCTCTGCATTCCTGCCTCTGGTTGAGTCCTCAACCACATTCCTCTCTTCATTTTCCTTTATCATCTCTTCATACTGTTGTTTCTTTGGGACCCATATCGTTGGCACTCCGCTCAAGTGACCTGCATTCTTTATACGTTCATTCACACTCCAGGTCATGTGGCAGAAATCTCCTGATGGTGGACAGAATATCCATTGTCCTACATATTTTATATGCTACTTAGGATAGTAGAACTTTGTTCCTGGAGGTGCAAGGGTACTTTTCTTTATTTTCTCATGGGTACTTTCCTCATTTTGCATCTGCTAGTTCCAGCGCCTATATCAACCTTCATCCCAATAGCTTTCTTGGGTCTCTTCTGGCATTGTCCAAAGATGATCATTATGAGGCAAAATCCTAGAAATACCAACACTAATACTGCTCCATGTAATTTGAAGGCATTGGCCAACCAAGTTGAAATCCATGAAAACAGAGAGGAAAACCAGCCAGTTTTGGCTACTTCTTCCACCATTTCTGTGTGCAAGGTCGACAACTTCGTTATTGCTTCTGTCAAAGTCCCATTGTCTTAATCATGGGCAAGTGTGAATGTACAGCAAGAAGGACCGATCTTTGCGCATACGCCTCCTTCCATTGCTGTAATTAAGTCCAGGACATACCTTTTCTGGGGGGCCATGAGGCTGATTGCCCTCAACTCTTCTCTGATCACATTAAATCCTTTTATTGTCAAATGGATCATTTGCAGCACCTCCTATCTGGTGATTTGCATCCACTTGGCGTTTACTGCAGTCTGATCTGGAATGTCATAATAGGCTTCTATTGATTTTGCTGAGAAGTAATTATCTCTCCTCTGCTTCAATGAAACAAACTTTTCTTCCTCAGGTGTGTGTCCATTTTTGGGAAGTCTGTCATCGGCAGGTCACTTTATGGTACTACTAAGGGAGTTATTCTTATCAGTACCAATGAACAAACTCCTCCCTCCCCATTTTGGTGGCAACTTTATATATTCTCTTGATCCACAGGCCCAGTAATGGTCCATCAGGACTGCTGTTCCTTCCTTCATGCCTGTTACATCAAAAATTCAGCCACACATGCGTTTCTCTCTGTAACGCTCACCTGGTATCCACGGGGACGTCACTCAGCCTGTTATGATCTCTTACGACCTCAAACCCTTCCCTGGAGTCTACTCGACTGGAGACTGGGCCTGAAACACAGGATTGGTAGAGTTTAACTCCCTATTGTCTCTGTGTGCTTGAACCCCTTCTTCCCCGGGGTCCAACCCTTCCCTTTGATCCGCAGCTCACCTTGTTTTCTTGGAAAGTGTGCTCTCCGTCCTGCTTTCAGCGCAGGGGCACGTTGATTGATGCGGGCTCGTTGCTGCCTAGTTACTTCACTGGCAAGAGTCCAACAGGTAAGTATAATGAGTCTTTTGAACAGTTCTCTAACTTCATTCCTTTCCTTCCTTAGATGATGGCCGGCGTCCGGGGATGGTGACGTGCTGCTGAGATGAGTAGCGCGTACGTGAGTGAGAGCGCAAAGCAACCCTTTCGTATTTGTATTGAACTGAGTTCTTTTTCTGTGTCTTTTAGGTGCCGTGACGTTTTCAGCATGGATGCCGGTTATGAAGAAGAAATGCAGTGAGTAAGCGCGGTATGCGGTGCCGCTAGATGTTTCCACACTTACCTGGAGTCTCTTTTCCCTCTTGCAGATGGATGAGAAGTTCCGGAGACAGAGTTCCCCCAGAGCTGGGATTCAGGTAAGCGTTTGAAGCTCGTACAGTCTTTAAAAATAAGCAAAGATTTGCTGAATGCTTACTAATGCCTTTCTTCTGTTCTTTTCCCTTTTCCTTAGGAAGCAGCTAAGTGCCGGGATGGGAATGACACCGCCGAAGATGCCCGCAGAACAGAAGGAGCGATGAATGATAGGCAGAAGCGCCGCAAGGTAAGGCTATTCCTAACAGTGTTCTTGTTCTTGCAGGAGCTGAGCGCAGAAGAAAGATGCAGGCCTACTGGAGACCGATCCGAACACGGTGAGTGTCACGCTGCAGGTGCAGAAAACACAAAGCATGTTTCTCAGCCTGGGTGTGGCTTAAATAGTCTCTGGGTATCCCAGGTGTCTCTGGGCTGAACCACACCCAAAAGACTAGACTGCACATGCAGTTCCGGGAACCAAAATATGTGGGGGCATCCATCTTGTCCCCATCAATGCACTACAAGTCCAATCCCCAATATTATCCTATGGGAGTGAGTGAGTCTGGTGCCACAAGCACCAAGTCTGGGTCTTTGGAGGGATGGAGAGGCCCTTAGGGGCCATGTAGGTGATCGTGGCCTGGCTCCAGCCTGACATCTTGGAGGGCTGGGAACATGAGGGACAGGAATCATGACACTCTCCAACTTTCACCATGCCATTATTTCTGAAGCATAAATACACATTCTTCAGGGCTAGTATCAGCAATGGTCCTCCCTCATCATTGAGCCGTGTCAACAATCTTAGGCTACTGGGTTTTGTATTCCTTTTCTGCATTTGCCACAACTACTTCCCATTGTCCGGTTAATGCCGTTGTTTTGCACACAACTAATCCTTGCCCATCCTTCAGGAGTAAGCACCATTCCTTTAATTTGCCAGCATTCTTGTATTTCCTTCCCATTCTTATCCTTGGATTGTAACATCTTGTTTTCTTCAATCTTGATTCCGGCTCCATCTATTCCAGGCTGTTAGTATTCTATATTTGATGTATTGTTTCTTGCTTCTCTCTTGACTTTGTGTTGTTCATAGCTGTCTTCTCTTTGAGATGTCGCTTTATTCATCCACACTATGGATGATGTTCTGCCTTAGAACTTTCCTCTGGTTAGGCAAAGTGCAATGTTTGTCAGGCAATGTGCCTTCTTCACTAATACTTCTGTTGCTATGAATATTTTAGAGGTTCCCAAAGCATAAGGTATAAAGGAACACACATTGCAGCTTTAATCTGACATTTTCCTTCCCACCTTTTTTACGTGCGGATACCATAGGTTATTCTTAAAATGAAATGAATTATCAAGATACATATTTATATCTTCATGATCTTCCCCAGCATTCCTTTTAAATTGAAATAAATGCCTAGTAAGATTTTAAAAAATGCTGTTCATGATATCCTCAGGGGCAACAGTACATTTTTTGTTGTGACCCACAATATATGAATCGTTTCTTAAAATTTGTCTAAATGTCATAATAATCAGGAGGAAAATACAAATCATAATGCAGAATGACACCACAATTATTATTCCATGGAAACTCATCGATTTTCTTGAAGGCAATGAGCCTCTTATATTCCGAAACCTCCTAATTTTTGCTCAAACTTTAAATGCGTATCTCTGTAAGTCTCTATGAATCACACCTTTATATCAAGAACTGCAAGATGATTGCAACAATTATTCTAAAAATAATGTGATTGTTCTTAGGATTTCCAAGAAATGTTATGAAGTTGACGTATCTTCTTATTAGAGCTGGATAAGACTGTAATATATAGGTAAGAACAGCATACAAGAATGTATGTAATGTTATTGCAATAGATAACATAAAGGTGAAGTGTGCTTTTCTTCTTTCAGCTCCGGTACGTCAATGCATTGTCTCGTGAGCCCATCTGAAAAGTTACATGATAACTGCAAGTCTGTTTAATCCTTGTTATGTTAAAAGATATTGGCTTTTAGTCTAAGGTGCTGCTCTGTTTGTCACTTTCCATGTCTTTAGTCTGGGCCATAGAACAAGTCTGCAAATGCTGCATTCTTCTCTTGGTTCACTGCTGTAGATGCAGGAGGGGTCAGGGTTTCTCCTTTATATGGCTTGATGTCGTGCAAATGAAGCCAGGCTCTTTGTCCTTTTAACTTGGCTGCTGTGGGTGTGACTTATTCCACCTCATATGGACCTTCAAAGCGGGAGTATTCCAAGTGCGTACACACTTTTGTACTAGCATGTGGTCTCCTGGGTATAAAATTGGTTGTTTTAACAAATCCTCTGCTTCAACAGGTTGCTTGTATATGTCACTTCTCTTCAACCCCTCCCTTCGATTCTTGACCTGTTGAGACATAAAAGAAACACTTGCCATCATTGCTGTTAGGTAATCATGCCTCTCATCACCTAATGTTTTTGCTATGGGCATCAGTTTTTAACCTAGTTGGAGGAGCAGGGAGGTTCTCATGTGGCATCCAGCCACCAACTCATGAGGACTTAGATGGTGATCTGAGCCAGGCTGATTCCGGAGGAGCAAGGGAGTTCTCATGTGGCATCCAGCCACTAGCTCATGAGGAGTTAGATGGTGATCTGAGCCAGGCTAATTCCATAGAGCATATTAGTCTAGGCTTAGGCAATGTAGCCATCTTTTCTTTAGGGTCATCTTGATCTTTGCAATCCTTTCCTTATCCATTTAATCTCTCACAGATGCCATTCGCCTGTGGGTGATAAGTGGAAGAAAACCTATGCCTAATAGAAGAACTATTTGTTTGAACAAATCATTTACAAAATGCGGCCCATTGTCATACCGTAAACCTCACACACACCACATCTTGGGAACACGTCACACACAAGGAATTTGGCATCGCATGTGGCATCAGGGTGTGTGCATGGATCTGTCTTGATCCATCTAAAAAAAAGGACATACCACGAAGATCTGTAACCATTGCAGGTCTGCAGCTTATCTACATAGCCTGTATATGTAGGGGCTGAATGTAGGGGCTGAAATGGGCCATTGGGCCTAGAAATTGCTCTTCTCACTGTTCACAAAGTGTACCCTGCAGTACATTTGTGGCACATGCTGCAATTTACAATAAACTGTGCCACATGCTCTAACAGATTTGTCAAAAACCACTCTTGTAGAAGCTAGACTCTCTCAAGGCATATTCGCAGGGTATTGGAGCTACTCCAGCACTACCCTTAATAATGCTAGAGGCATAAATGGCTTTCCAGTGTTATCCTGTCTCCAAATTGCCTCAGTGGGGGGTATAGAACACCCCTGCATCTTCCATGAATCCTTCTCTTCTTGTGGTGCTTGTCTGTGTATCTCAATTAACTGGACAATAGACAGCATGGTAAATCCCTCCTTTACCAACATCCATCATCCTTCATTTATTTAACACTTTCTATTTCAAAATTAGAAATGGTTGGGTAATAGGCTGCATCTTTGGCTTCTAAATCTGAGGATTCAGTTCTGTGAGATATGAAATCTGTCCTTTTAGAATGCGTTGCACATTTTGAGACTGCTAGAGTAAATGGCAGTGCTAGTATTTCAATAGGTTTATCTAATACGGCCCCATGTTGCACTGGAATGCCGTCTGCACTGAGGAAGCCCCTCCTGTTCCAGCATGACAGACCTGCGTGTACGGTTGATGTCACGTAGTTGGAGTCAGAATACACTGATACTTCTTCCTATTTGAATTTCTGAAGCACATCGATAAGTGCAACTAATTCTGCAGCCTGTGCTGAGCAATGCAAAGGCAATCTCACGCTTGTCACTACTTTAAATTCACCTTCTTAGTTCAACTTTACTACCGCTGATCCAGTATGCCTTTCGTCAGTCATTTGATGCATTTTTGAAGAATCATCAAAAAAAAGAACTCCCCCACACCCTCCCAAGAGCATTTTCTCTAGCTTGGGGAATTTCATTACAGTGTTCAGTTTGCGTTGTGCAATCATGTAGATAATCATTCTCTCCTACTGGTTCAGCTATGAATATTGCTGAGTTCATCTGACAAGTTTAATTGCAGGATTCGATATAATTACCTCCTATCCTGATGCTCTTTGTGTGGTTAATGTACTTTTGGGGTTCTCTAAAATCGCAAATAATGCACACTCAACAAATAATGTTACTGAACACCGCATTGTTATACTGGAAGCTTTTTCAATCAAGAATGCAGCAGCAGCAGCTAAAGACTGCTCACAGGGGTAATGCACTTTTATAACTGGATCTAAAATCCCCTGATAACTGGCGAATAGTTTATGTCCATGTCCTAATGTTGTTTTCTGTGTAAGGACTGCTGTCATGACTTCTCCATTTGAATGGGAAAATAAATAAAATTCTTCATGATAATATGGAATTCCCAACACAGGGGCTGTACTGATCGCCTTTTTTAATTCTTCAAATCCTTCAGTTATTTCATCTGTCCATATTATTTTACTCTTGCCTACCTGTGCACCTTTAAGCCCTTTTAAAAGTGGGTGATGTACTGTAACCGGAAACCCAGGCTCTACAATTATTACACAGGCCTAAAAACTGTTGCATTTCCCTTAGGTTCTGAGTTCTTCATAATTGCTTCTGCTCTTTCAGGCGACACTTTCCTCCCCTCATGAAAAATTAACATTCCTATATTCAAGACCACTTCCTGACAATATTGTAGCTTCTCTTTGTCCACTTAATAGCCTTTCTCTTAGAGGATAGTCATTAGCTTAATTGAATCTTCTCTACATCTTTCTTCTGTCTCACTGCACACCAAAATGTCATCCACATATTGGCCTATTGCACTTTTAAGCTGATCATTGTCTAAGTTCATCTGGAAGACTCTATTAAAGATTGAAGGGGACTAACAGTACCCATTGGGTAATCGAGTATGTTTCAAGCGGATTGTTCTATGCAAAAAGAAAGTCAAATCCTGTGAGTCTTCATGGAGGGGAATTGAAAAGAACGCATTCTTTGAATCTATGACTAACATATTTGGCCTTAGATGGGATGTTGCACAATATTGCCACGGATTTGGAACTAAAGGAAACTCAGCTCTGACTATTTAGAGGGCGAAGGCCCTGAATGAATCTCCACGACCCCCCTGTAGATTTTCTCACTGGGTAAACAGCCGTGTTACATCAAGAATCAGATGGTACCAATATTCCTTGCTTCATCAAAGCGGAAATGGTCTCGAATATACCTTAATCTGCCTCTCTGAACATGGGGTTTTGCTTTGCACGTGGAAAATGTGCTACTGGTTTAAGCTTGATTTTAACTGCTTCTACTCCTTTTAATAGAACCACATCATATGAACTTCTGGTCCATAAAATCCTTGTCACTTTCTCAAAAATTATCTGGAAAAATAATGGTTTCTTTTTTTTACCAACGCCATTCTCTGCAGTATTTCTCTATTCTCTACTTTTATTCAATAAGTGAGACTTATGAAAAATACTAATTGATCATCTGAATACTTACCCTTAAACAACTCCTCGCCTGTCAAATCTGTCGGCTTATATCCTTCACTAAGGGCTATCACTGTTCTCCATCCTTTCCCTCATCATCTGTCCCATGAAAAACCACCCTTTCTTCTCTAATCACTGCTGCCTCTAACTCTGAGGGGATAATCTGCCCTTTTTCCTCATCCATAGGGATTTCCGGTTTGAACAAAAACTCATCAGGTATTCCTAATAGTTTACCTATCAATCTGGGCAACCATCATAATAAAACAGCCACTCCATACAAAAATACTTCTGGTTCCAAAGGGGCCCCTTGTTATGCCTTCTGGCCTGGAGTGAAACACACTCTTCCTTTGTCAGTAAAAGATATTGTGATGTTAAGTTTCAACATTACATCACGCCCTAATATGTTAACTGGCATTTGCCTAGAATATAATAATGGCATGTCGTGTTCATCGACTCAAAGAAGCCCTGCACATTCATTGCAAAACCTGACATTTAGTATTTTCCAACACAGACAAAGGAACAAGTTGCTCCAGTGTCCACAAGAAATGAAAATGTAATGTCTCCTATCATCACATTGACCCAGCACTATCACTAGCTATCCCCAAAGGCTACACCATCCTCAGATCAGACAGAACTGAGGCACGAGGTGGAGGAATTGCACTCATTGTAAAAGATAACTTACCAATCAGACTTATACCACACCTGGATACCAATTCCTGTGAGAACCTATCAGCTAAACTGAACCTAAATTGCGCCCAAACCCTTACAATCCACCTAATATATAAGACCACCAAATTCCACTGGGACCTTCGAAGATGACCTATCCAATATCATAGCAAACAATCTAAAAAATCCCTCCCAAGTAATTCTATTAGGAGACTTTAACTTAGGATATAATGACCCTAAAGACGCATATGCATCTTCTGTGGCCAATATCCTCACAGAACAAGGTCTCACCCAAAAAGTATTGGACCCTACACACTCAAAAGGTAGAACTCTGGATTGGATAGCGGACCACAACTGTAATGTGACCATCTCCTCCAACTCACCTGTGTTATGGTCAGACCATCATCTCATAACCTTCACCCTCAACACTGAAAAAACTAGTGCCCCGCCCGCGCCTCTAGCTCCCCCAGTTCCTACTCTCAACAAAAAAAGCATCACTTGCGATAAATTACTCCCCCTGATCTTACCCACCCTGAATGCCCTCCCAGAAAACTTGGGACCAGAGGCCTTGATCAAAGTATTCAACAATACTGTGACCACCTCGCTGGATACAATTGGGCCACTTAAACTTAGGAAAAGCAAACCTAAGGCGCACCTCAACTCTTGGTACACACCCCATCTAAAAACATTACGCACTAAAAAAAGATCATGCCAATCACTATGGATATCCCACCCCTCTGAAGAAAATAAAACAAATCTGCGCGCTATCTCTTCCCTCTACAAAAAAGAAATTCTCCTAGCCAAACGTGAATCCTACAATTCAAGAATAGCCCAAGCTAACTCCAGTACTAAGGAACTCTTTGTTATCCTCAAAGAACTTGAAGCACCCATCCAAATATCCAGCAAGCATTGACAGGTAAAGTTGCCACCCTCCAAACAAAAATTAAGAATAAAAAAGCCTTACTATCAACCAACCTGCCCAACAATACCATTATATCCCCTCCCATCATCTCTGACACACTAACACGATTCAAATTCTCAAAAGTTACCATTCTCAAAACAGAAAAGACAATACTCTCACTCTCTAACTGCCATGGTGATCAGTGCCCGGCCCAACTCATCAAGGATGCAGCCAGAGAACTGTCACCTTTTATTACTAAATTGATCAACGCTTCATTTAGGACCAACCGCATCCCCACCAACCTCAAGGAATCTTGGGTGCTCCCCCACCTAAAGACACAAACTCTAGACCCCCTAATTCCCACGAACTACCGACCTATTACTACGGTACCATTCCTCCTGAAAATCATAGACAAAATAGCCTATCTACAAATTCAAACATATCTGGAATCCAATCATCTGCTGGGATCTAGACAATCAGGCTTCCGGCCCCAACACGGGACTGAAACTGCGTTATTCGATTTGAAGGCCCAGATTGACGACCTCAGGGACAGGGGCGATTTAGCTCTCCTCTTGCTCCTGGAGCTATCGGCTGCATTCGACTTGGTCGATCACCAGGTCTTGTGCAGCCACTTGGACTCAGCAGCACACTTCTCCCCTGATGCCATTGCTTGGATACAATCCTTCCTCAGTGATCGTACCATGAGAGTTTTCTCTCCTATTGCTTCTGCTGACCCTATCCCCATCACATGCGGTGTTCCACAGGGTTCATGTGTCTCGCCTACCTTATATAACATCTTCACTAAGCCCCTTTTCGATGATCTGGATCATCTGGGTATCACCCACACTAACTATGCAGATGATACTCAGATCCTCCTACCAATTACCGGTGATTATGAAAAGGATTTGGCCTTGGTAAATAAGGTTTACCTCATCATCCACGCATGGATGGCCTCCCATGGACTATGCCTGAATGATGACAAGACAGAGATCATCATCCTGGGTACACAACTATCATTAAAGAAACTAAGCCCAAACTATTCTGCCTTTAGCGTTGACAACAACATTATTACAACTGCCAAGGAAGTAAAAACATTAGGATTTTACTTGGATTCTGCCTTCACGTTTAACAAACAGGTAAACTCGCTGTCCTCGGCCACAGCCTATACCCTTGCTAGAGCTCTCATATTATCAAGACTCGATTACTGTAATGCCATGTAAATTGGGGCGAGCAAACAAACTACTAAGAAAATCCAACTCCTGCAAAATAACGCCTCAGAGCTGCGCTCGGAATTGCTAGGAGGGACCACATCTCTGACACCAGAAGAGCTCACAACTGGCTGTCTGCGATCGACAAAATAAAACTCAAAGTCGCCTCCCTCACTCATAAATGTGTAAACAAAGTAGCCCCTCGCTATCTCATGGACAGAATCACTACTAAACGTGAGACAAGACTAACCAGACATTCAAAGACTAATTGTCTCCTTAACCCCAGATTCAAACTGGCCAGAGTGGGAGGTAACAGCTTCCAGGTCAAGGCTACCCAACTATGGAACTCACTCCCTACCTCACTCAGACTAGAACCATCTTACACAAAATTTTGCCACACCCTTATAAAAATGTTCAAAGATTCTGATGGCTAAGCGCGACTCTGGCGTTTGCCCTCTTCACCCAGATCTCACCCTCCTCTACCTCGGACCTCAACCGGTATGCCATTTACAAAGACTTTGCATTAATTCATTTTGTATATAAAGTATATATATTCTCTACGCTATTATTATGAAAATTGTAAAAAATTGTAAAAATGTCAACTATTATTATGCTCTTTGACTGCAAACAACAACTTTGTTAATGCAATATCTTTTTATGTACAACTAAACTGTGAGTAATCTTATGCGATGCGCCCGACTACCTGTGGGTTTGGTGCGCAATACAAGTAATACACTAAACTAAACTAAACTAAACAGACCCTTGGTTTCTCTTGGGGGTCTGGTGTCACTGATAGTACTGAACACATTAGCTTGCTCTGTGGGCTGTCCTATTGTGGATATAAATTCATCCCTGTACCTGTGAAAGGATTATCTCCTGCCACTGTCACACTCCCTAATGTGGGTGCATGCGCTTGCGGGACTCCTATAGTCATATTCCATTGTGTCACCATGGCCTGATGTCTCTTTGCTTGTTGAGTTTGTACCTGTTGTGCTTGCATAGGTATTTGCTGTGATTGCCCTAATGACACTTACATTGGTAATGGTGCTTGCTGCATTTGCTGTGGTGACAGCACATATGTCTGAACCTACGTGTGATCTTGGCATAATAATCACGTGATTCTGTATTAAATTGCGGGGCACAGCCCATCCCCCCTTTTGGAGCTTGCCAATTTTGCTGCATGCCTCCTCTGCTTCTGCATGTTCTAGCTATGTGGCTTATTCTTCTACAATTCCAGCATTGTTGTGGCTGTACATCATTAAATCCTCCTCTTCCCTGAGGGGTTTGAAATCCACCTCGTCCTCCTCTAGGTCTATTTTCTCTTCCTCTTGGCCAAAAATTATACCCACTCTTATATGTGGGATACACTACGTTATTTTGCTGCACTGATTGCATCTCCTGTGTCACCTGTAAGAAACTCATGGTGGCAACAGTAAAGACAAACACAAGTGATCACAGTTTAAGGGTATTTATTAAACTGTGTAAATGGGTGATAAAAACACCTAATCGAATCCTAAGATAGGATCAAGCTACGACCATTGAATAATAATAAGGCAGCCCTAGTGGCGTCTTGACAAATAAAAAGGGCCTATACTAAAAGAAATGATTGCCATTCCTTACCGCCAAGTTACAAAATAGTGTGGGATAATGTTCATCAGAAAAGAAAGAAGTGTTCACAAAATGATAAGTCAGGATGGTATAACTGCGGTCTCCCTTCCCCACATTTTTAGCAAGAGACATGGCGGGACTCTTGAGCCTAGCACACTCCTGGGCTTCTCCAGCACAAGCTTACAGTTTGTTGCTATAATATCAGGACTGACTGTGGCCAAGTCTCTTTTACACCAAGTCTCTTGCCTCAGAGCGTGTGGTGTACTATCAACAGCAAACAAAAAGTTCCTTTCAGTAATCTTCCCATCGGGTGATTTCCTTTCACCCATGGCTCCGACCCTTTTTGTAGCCTTGTCTTCCCTCAGTCGGATTCACATTTGTCAGTTTCACACAGTTCACTTATTCATAAAACCTAGCAGGATTCAATTCCCTTAGCTTTTCTAGCACCCAGTCAGGCTTTCCACATTTATCGTCCATACAACGTTTTCTCTCATCCGGGCGCTCACGCCTGTTTCGAAAATCAAAATATTTTATCTGCTTTTTAAAACTCTACAAAACAATGTTCTTTTTGTTCCTTCATTTCTCCAGCATTGGATCTTTCATAGATTCACATGCAGTGAATATTCCCCATCGTCAGGCGGGCAATCCTTGTTAACATGGAGCAGTTTAATCCTAGACTAGCAACTTTCAGTCACTTTTGTGCTCTATTACAGTCATTTTGGGCCATACTGCCCACAGCCAATAGGAGCACAACTCCCTTAACTCCTCCCCTGTCAGCCATATTCAGATTTGTTTCTGAATCATCTCCAACATTTCTATGAATAATTTAGGTTTTTAACCTTTCCCCTGAAAACTTTATATTTTCGACATCTACTCGAAGACCGGCGTTGGCGGCGACAGTGCTAGCTTCGTAGACTGTTCCTGCCACCGATAATCTCTGATGAAGCTTAGTCTGCATAGTTGGGCCTACCTCATGGCTAAATCCATGATGAAGAGCCTGTTCAACGCCTGTGCCCGATGTGGACTGAAGAATGTCTACGTAGGGGATCATCACGACGACTGTCTCTACTGCCGCCTTGTTATCCAAGACTGCGAAATCTGCCAATCGTTCTCCAACAAGATGCAGAGGGATCGACACTGCTGCCTTGTCGCGTGGCTCAAGGATGGAGGGGGAACTCCGACTCTGCTTCGGTACGGATTCATGCTTCGTTATGGCAGGACAGGACTGTCTCAGCGGCACCCAAGTAACGCCAGTCCACAACTACAAATCCCTGCTTGGGATGGTGTCATCATGCATCCCCATTGATCACCAACTGCCGGTTACACATGAGGCCAGTACAGGAATTCCTGCTGAATTCAAGCCTCAGGGTCCTGGGACGACCGCATTGCTCGGACAACGGTTTTCAGTCAGAGCATTCGCTGATCATCACTGAGGGAACATTTGGTGCAAGGCGTCTCCTTCAGGTTGCCAGACCAACAGACCACCGTCACAACGGATGCTTCACTGGAGGGTTGGGGCGCCCACTGTCAGGACCAACATACCAGAGGCCTTTGGTCGGAGGAGGAAAAGGGATAGCACATCAACCTGCTAGAGCTATGGGTGTTTTTTGGGCCCTGAAGTCTTTCTTCCCCTAGTGAGGGGAAAGGTGGTACATATTTACACCGACAACATCTTTTTTTTCTTTGTTATTTCAGTGCCTGAAGTTGTAAACAACTATTTACACTACCAAAATTATACATTTGCTGTGAAATTAAAATGAAAAGAAAGACTGTAGAAAAAAGTAAAAATAACAATAAACAAACTAATACACAGTAACAAGCATGAATAAAAACAGTGTATGAAAACATACAATTAAAAAGAAGCATTTTTTCAACCATTCATTTCTTCAACACAGACATAATTAACTTCATGCAATTCCCTTTTTAGGACCAAGCAAACACCTTTTTTTCTCTAGCATAGGGTTAACCCTGTGCCATAGGTAGTAGGTGGCAGAGACAGCCACATATGACTCGGCTGAGAAACGTAGGCTCCAAAATTGATCGCTTTCATAAAGACTAAAATGTGCATATGCCTTGATGTAATGCTCACTCAAATTGGAAAAAGATGTTAAAACAGGTCTTACAGTTTCAATATATGAACCACATAGTCAACAAATGCGTTCTTTGAATGAAATACCCAAACAGGCGCCCCAAACTGCAAAAACTGGCAGAGTGTCCAAACGCATTGATAAAACAAATTGTATCAATGCCCGGTAGCGCCACTTGATCAAGTATTGCCTCGAACCATGAGAAAAGCCCCCTCTGATGAGTGTACTGTGTGTATTTGCGCCTTCCTTCCAATTGTGCAATGGACAGCAATCGATCATAAATCCGTCTCCCAGAATCAATTTTTCCCAAATAAACAGGGACTTCTTTGCAAGCACCATGCTCTCCAATTCTCTGAACCAGACACTGCGGGAGAATCGTTCAGCATGTGTCACACTTACATGTAGTAAGGAGGCATGCCATCCCCCACCATACTTTATAGCTACCCACAATTTACAAGCGCCAACAAGCCAGCAAAACACAAGTGTCTGGAGACCTAGTTCCAGTCTCAACCTCGTCTGGTATTGAGCCCGATAAGCCCAGCAGTGATCTAAGGATTTTTCCCACCAATTTGGAGAGCCAACTAATATCCCTCCTAGTGAAGATCTCCAGAGCATGGAGAATTCCAGGGACAATTGCGGGCTTGTAGGCAATCAGTTTCGCCTCCAGTGAGCATCCACCCACTTATCGAACATAGTCTTAAAGGCCAGCCAGCTAGACCAAATCTTGGGCTATACCAAGTCCAACAAGTAAGTGAAGGAGGCAGTAGATTTGACCTCAATCCGCAAATATGTGTAAGAATCGGTTTGTTCTACTTTTTTTTCCCTGTGTCCAGCTGAATTTATTTCTCACTAGTAGTCTTTTACCAAACACCATTATTTTATTTTTTTTCATGTTGATCCATAGGCTGTTCTCCTCTGCGTAGATTAGTAAAGTGTTCAGGGAGTGTTGTAGACCTATTGGTGTTCTATCCAAGATAGCAATGTTGTCAGCATATGTGAGAGTATTAACCGCTTCACCACCATATTGGGGAGGATAGTTGTGAGTAGCCAGCAATGCCCTATACAGATCTGACAAGTACAGATTGTACAGTAATGGCACCAAAGCGCAGCCTTCCCTCAGGCCCACATTTGTCTCTATGGGCGGCATCACGGCGCCATCCCGAGACAATTGAACTTGCACCGTTGTTTTATTATATAGTTGTCTGATAAAATAAAGTATTGAGGGGTCAATACCCAACCGTTTCAGCTTATCCCATAGTTTAGATCGAATGACTGAATTGAATGCTGAGCTAAAATCTAGAAAGCAAGCGTAGGGAGGAGTTTTAGGATACCTATAAGCATCTGCGACAAGATTCGTAAGGACCCAGAGGGCATACTTTGTTCCAAAGCCCTTTCTAAAACCAAAATGATGTTTAGCAAGGAGATGTTTCTCGTCCGACCATAGGGTGAGCATGTCGAGCAAGATCCCTGCAAAGATTTTCAAGCTGGAATTCCGCATAGCCAAAAGCCTGTAAAATCCAGGGTCAGTCCTAAGACCCTGTTAATAGACCGGGATCAGGATAGTCTTTCGCCAGGAACTCGGGACAATACCAGTTTTGCAAATGCGAATGAAAAGCATCTTCAGGATCTCAGCTCATAGGATAGGATCCTGCTTTAGCACAATGTTAGAGAGCCCGTCGGGGGTGTAGCCCTAGAAGGCTTAACTTTCTTGATCAGTTCAACATAATTGGACACCAACATTTGATGCAAACATGAGTACCATCGTGGAATCCTTGAAATTAGGTAAATTGGCTTCCCATATCCAGTAATCATTTTTAATAAGGGTGGCCGAGTCCTTACCGGAAATGGGACCGATTTCTAATGCCAATTGTCCTCTTCTAAGGGAATTAATCATATGCCAAAATCTCTTAGAATCATGTGTTCGTAGGATACTGTTTAAATACTTTACATTTGTATCTTCATAGCGATATTCTCTGAACCATCGCCTATAAGTCTGCTTTATTTCAGTCAGTCTATTCTTCATAGCCACAGTAATCAAAACATGGGAGTGCCTCACTTTTCGGCACTCCGCATTAATCAGACGCATTCTGTCTGCGGTTGCATCATCATAGGGGACCCACGGTTTGTGGCCCTTCAATTTTACTGTCCAATTTTCTTATCATGAGCTCTGAGCATTGTTACCATGGATTTTAAGTCCCAATCGTACTTCATCAGTGGCAGGTGCACATTATATCTGCATCTCTTTAGTTCCTTATTTAGACTGTTTATGTTCACCTGGGACCAGCAGAGACGATTGCCCTGTAGATTTACAGGAGGGTATGATATCAACTTCATCTTAGGTGTACCAATAGGTATATGGAAAGTCAATTTAAGGGTGACATGATCGCTCATCGGGACAGCTTTAGTATGTAGGGCCGGGTCAAGTTTTCTAATGACACCATTTACAAATACAAAGTCAATCAAGGAAAAGGAAGAGCCATTTGACCAGGTGTAATCAGTACCTGCCACACCATAGGGAGTGATGGAAGATCAAACTCAGCCAGAATGGTAATCCAATCCCTGTGACATGCAGTACCATTATTTCCCATTCTCCCCTCACTTGAGGGAGACTCGCCCTTCATACAATCTATATTAAAGTCCCCAGCCAATAGGATACCATCCTCCTGTTTTGTCCCACCCATGAATGCGATGTATCCAGTACAGCCTCGATGAGTTCACATGTGGATTTCCCCCCGGAGGATCGTATAGGCCCAGCACTAAGGTATCACTTTGGGTTGACGGAAGGCCCCCAAGTACCGCAGTAAGTACATTTTCATTAGCTGTAGTTTCCTTATATTGTCTAAGCGTGTAGACATTTTTCACCACTATACAGAGTCCCCCTCTGGGGCGACCCTTGGTTACATGGGGGACAACACAAGACAACATCGTTTTATGTCCACAAGCATGGAGGAACGAGGTCCCCAAATCTGTCGAAGGAGGCCGAAGCCATGTGGCATTGGGCTCTACAGCACAACATGTTTTTCATTCCCCTTCATCTACCAGGGATGCATAACACTCTGGCAGACTCCCTCAGCATGGAGTTGCGCTCTTATTACGAGTGGGAACTGCACCATGTCCAACTGCACCTGTTGTTTGAGATGTGGGGCACTCCAGAAAGTAAACTTTTTGCCACCTCTGAGAACAGTCACTGCAAGACCTTTGCCAGCTGCTTCCCCCATCAATAGAGCTTGGGGGACGCCTTTGCATTTCCATGCAAGGGACGTTTCTGTATGCATTCCCCCAATTCCTCTGGTGCCTCGAGTCCTACATACCTTCAGACTGTGTCGGTGCAAACTGAAATTAGTGGCCCCTGCGTGGCCAAGACAGTTTTGATACTCCAACCGCTTTGTCCTCTTGTCAGCAGCACCAATCAAGCTGCGCCCGCACTAATTGCTATGTCCAAGAACCAGGGGGAGGTGCTGCACCACGACCCAGCCTTGG
The DNA here is from genome assembly GCF_040938575.1 of Ambystoma mexicanum. Taxonomy (NCBI): domain Eukaryota; kingdom Metazoa; phylum Chordata; class Amphibia; order Caudata; family Ambystomatidae; genus Ambystoma; species Ambystoma mexicanum. The sequence continues at coordinate 1,123,815,012 of NC_090937.1, read as the reverse complement.
TCAATCTGCTGGCCTGGCTCCTGTGTTCTTAGAATTCAGAGCTCTGTCCCTTCCGCAAGACTGCCAGGAGGTCCTGGCCCAGGCAAGAGCTCCGTCCACCTTGAGGTGCAACAAGAGCAAGTGGAAAAGTTTTCAGGTATGGTGCAGGAACCATCAACTGCAACTTCAAACCTCAGACCGACCATCCGGCCGGCCATAGGATCTGTTGCCTTATCTTTTGTCCCTGGCTTAGTCTGGCTTGATGCATTCCTCCATTAAGGTGCACCTGGCAGCGAGCTCTAGGTACAACCTCTTCACTGGGGTGCCATCTCTGTGGTCTCACTGGCTGGTGAAGGAGTTCTTGTGTGGGCTGTTCCGATCTTTTCTACCTGTCCGGCACCTAGCGCCAGCGTGGGAGCTAAATGTGCTACTTGCAAGATTCATTAAGCCACCTTTAGTGCCCATGCACAAAGCATCCATTAAACATCTTTCCTGGAAAACCGCGAGTGGTTGAAATCTAGGCGTTTTCCTCGAAACCTCCCTATTTAACGTTTCACAAGGACAAGGCTATTCTACGTACTAACCCAACTCTCATACCTAAGGTGCCATCCTCTTTCCATCTCAATCAGCGGGTGGCTTTGCCCTTGTTCTTTGCCACACTGGCGTCTCCAGTGTTGCAGGCCCTGCACACGCCGGATGTAGTGTGCGCCCTCAGGTACTATGTGGCTCGTACTAAGCATTTCTGTACAACAGATCAACTGCTTGTTTGATTTGGACCTTCGGGGCCTCGGAAGGCTCTCTCAAGGTCCTCCATTTCAAGATGGATTATAACCTGCATCTCATTCTGCCATCAGCGGGCTGGCAGGCCCAGGTCGCCCTCTACCAGAGCAGTGGCGGCAACCACTGCTTTCCTCTCCGGAATCCCACTGCCTGACATCTGCCGTGCAGCCACCTGGAGATCAGTGTATACATTCACCAGGTTCTACGGTGTCAAAAGAGATTCTGCAGGAGAGTCTAGAGTTGGCCAGTCGGTTCTGTTGAACCTTTTTGTGTGAGGTTCGTAAGTCTCCAGTGGTAAATTTTGCTGGGAGCTTGCTTCCAGCCCATATTTTGTTGTTAAACTGCTTTGTAACCTATTCACAGCATGTGAATCGATGAAAGATCCAATGCTGGAGAAGGAATTAGTTATTTACCTACAACTACGGTTCTCCAGCATTGGTATCCTTCATGGATTCACATGCGACCCTCCAACCTACTCCGCATGTGTCGTCTTTTGGCTCATACTGCCACTCATGTGCGCTTGCCAAATCTGAAGATGACCAACAGGGGAGGAGTTTAAGGGGGGTTCCTATTGGCTGTGGGCAGTACGACCCAAAATGACTGTAATAGAGCACAAAAGTGACTGACAGTTTTCAGTTTAGGTTTAAACTGCTCTATGTTACCCAGGATTCACAGCCTGACGACGGGGAATATTGACAGCATGTGAATCTATGAAAGATATCAATGCTGTAGAACCAGAGTTACAGGTAAGTAACTAATTGCTTACACTTTCTATCCATTTTTAATATATATTGCTGTTCTAGCATTGTTATTTTAAGGGTTTCTTCTTTATTTATTTCCTTTGAATTTTATCCTTCTGATTGACATCAATGTCTTGATCAAAAAATCTAAAAATCACCTTAATTGTTTTTACTATCGTTTTAGATCTACTAGTTTTAACACAACAAAAGCTTTACACCAACATATTTATAACCCCACAAATGTGCACTTCAATAAATGTTACCCTCTGTCTGCCTTTCTTTACTATCTTTAGTAAATGTATCTCATCTCATTTTTGATACACACTCTTCTTGTTGGCTTTGCCTTAGGAATCCTTAACACCCCAATTTCGAGTCTGTTTAGTGTGTACCCTTCCGTCGCATTGGAACTGGGAATCGAGGCATCTACATCTCTTCTTTATAATCCCCCAAAAAATCCTGTTACTTTTATACATATTTATATATATATTATTTACAACACAGTCCCTATCCCTATTTTGACACTTTCAATGTTCTACTTACATCTGTGGCTCAGCACAAGTCCCTCAGCATCGAGTCTCCCTCAACCGACCAGTTCGCCTTCCATCCACGGGGCATCTGCAGGAGCCGGACAGGAATTTCATCAAAGGGGGATCTGTCAACTGTATCTTTTACATGTGTATTGTTGTGTGCCGTTCTCCACAGGAAGCTATGCTGTCTTCTGGCTAATGGTGGGAGCAGCCAAAAGTCTGAAGATCTGGACTTAGGTTAACTAGACCCGAACCATCTGCACTGCTACCAACATGTGCTCTAGCACCTTGAAGATGGAATTACCAATAAAGATCCCAGACCAAATAACCGGACAGACTTAAGGAATATGGCAAAGTACTACTTTAGTCTCAGTTTAATAAAGCAGGGTCAACTGGCAAACATCAGTCAGATGCTTGCACACTCGCACACAAACTTTATTACACAGAGGTCTTATAGCCAAACATGCGTCATCTATGACATCCTACGTGGCAAACCATAAAACCTATTAACGAGAGGCATAGGTTAGGGGAACATGTCTACTTATAGAATGTATATGAGTTAGTACTTCATTGGCTTTCTACCTCTAAATAGGTATAATACTGATTATAATGAACAAAATGGCAGCAGATTAGTTTATGCCACATTGTATAGCAGGTTGCCCCAGAGACGCACTGATTGGTTGGCATTCTCACCCAACCTTGGACTTTTAGCTCGGCTAGCAGCATGAAAGGAAACCGAAACCCAGGTACTTGAATCACGTCAGATTACTCCCTACTTTCACAATTAGTCCATCATCTCTCATCAGTCCAGCCATGAACCAAAGTTTCTCATCTTTAGTTGACCTTGTAGCCTGTTCTCTGCTCTAGGACATTCAATGGAGTGAAAGCTCATCACTATCTTTATCTGAGGCTTAATGAATAGCCCTTGTTTTTGACTTCTGAGTCACACATGAATGTAGAACGAATGTGTCCATTTCAGCCTCTTATTTACTGTTATTTGAGATAATTATACTGACTGTCATTGGTCCACTTGGCCTTTAGAGGCTTGCTCACTCTACCTTGTTTTAATTGTCCAATACTTGGCCCTTGCAGATGTTTTCTTCTTCTTTAATCTTAGAGAAATATGTCTCGTCCATGGCTTATCGGTCTGCCTCCCTATGTGCTTTACAGCTATTCCTCAAAAATAGCATCCCTGATCCCAAGCCAACATAGACTCCTCTTTGTTTTGCACAGAAAGCCCCTTTCTCTCTTCCAGCGTCTCCTGACTTCAGCCCTGATCTGTTTCTGAGGTAGTTGAATAGAATATTTACACAAGGTGGCATCCATTTTCCAACTATGCCACATTATATATTCCTCTATAATAAGCTTCTATGTACCTTTTCTACCTTGCGTTACTGCATATTTACACTTATTGGTCAGCAAGTTACTTTGTCTTCTTTTGCATTCATGATTACTTTATCGTTTCGTAGATGTTTCTCTTATTGCTTCAGTTACATCGTCACTCTTCAGTATTTTTATATCGCTTCAGTAGGTCCTCGTATAGCTTCTTTATGACATCCCTCTATCCACGCCAGATTTCACTCAGTGCTCCATGATATCCAATGGCGTATGCTGACATCCTTCCACACGTGCAGTGCGAGGGTACATTTGATACGGTTGTCTGAGTGCATATTGTCTCTTGTACACTCAATGCGGTATAGGCATAGCCAATAGAGCTTCACATAGAGCCCTTCTCCTGCTGTTTCAGTATGCCGGCGGTGAGGGGGCGGGAGATAGGGAAAATGCATCCACCTGCTCCCCTACAGCACAAAGAGATTAGCGTTGCTGCACTTTCCAATCAACACCATACTAGGCATTTGGCACTGCTCCCAGTTAGCGTCTGTGATTACAGGTGGGGTTGGGTTTGGGGGAGGCCAAGCCTTTTCCGTGTTCGTACAATACAACCTGAAACATTAACCATTTACAGTCTACAACATTATTTCTGGATGGGTCCTTATTCCCATTTAGTTTCCTTACAATGGAGAATGGCACATCGTACTTGAAATCCTCCAAAACTCACTCTAGGATTAAAGGAGGTTCTTGTTTTGGACTGCAACTTCCATCAGTCCTAACCGGCAGGCTCAACGGTGAGGAATTATGCGTGTTGTAGTCCATGAGGGATTGTGGGTGTTGTAGTCCAAAAGAGTCAAAGACTGCAAATCTCAACTTTTAAGACTAGTGTCTGTGCTTACTGTACAGTCTCTACATCGGGTACAGGGCTTGCATCCCTGGTCTCTGCCCGCAGTATCCATTTTGGGATTCCTGAGCTGCGATCAGCAAACTGTAAGGTGATGTTGATATACACAGCATTTTTACACTGACAATGGTATGGGGGTAGCAGCATAGCCTGTGTCAGGAATGCTGTCTGTAAGCCAGTATCATGACAGATACTGTACATTTGGTAAACCAGAAGTTAAATCAGGTGAGAAGGCCACATTGCAATGCAGTGTTTCAGCTCCCTTGCAATAGACCGCAACAGAGAGTCACTGTCTACATTCGCTCCAATACAGACACACGTGGCCCACAACCCCAGAAAGGGTTCCAACAATCTCAGTATGAGATAAGTACTGTACAGGGTTCCATGAAAATTCGCATCAGCCACTTTTGCTGAAACCAGTTTTATGGGTCCCTTTTTGGCACTGCATTGAAGGACATCCAGTTCTCCTGCCCGTGGACCTTCCTCTTGTGTGGTTGACACCCCTGCAGTTTCGCCCGAAACCCCTAACTATCCCCACCTCTATAGACCCCGATCTCCTGCTCGGCTCTGCTCATTCTCTTCCGTGTGTCTGCCTCCGTACTGGGCTAACGGTCGGGAGCGGTGTTCCACTGCTTTTAAAAAAAAAAATCAGTTTCCATTCCTCTACTTTTTAAGACCATATTCACCATTCTATACAGAGGATGTGTCCATTCATGTCCTTGTGCAAGTGTAAAGTTGTAATAGGAGCCTTAGTTACCAGTCACTTAGATTATTGCAATGCCCTGGCCCAACACATTGCCAATTTACTGTTAAACTAGGGTGCTTTTTTCTCCCCTCGCAGGATTCTCAAACTTAGGTGGCCCTGACCTAATACGCATTACTGTTTTTTTTTGCCCTGCATTGTGTTAAACCAGGGTGCTCTTTCTCCCCTCGCAGGATTCTCAAACTTAGGTGGCCCTGACCTAATACGCATTACTGTTTGCCCTGCATTGTGTTAAACTAGGGTGCTTTTTTCTCCCCTCGCATGATTCTCAAACTTAGGTGGCCCTGACCTAATACGCATTACTGTTTGCTCTGCATTGTGGTAAACTAGCGCCCTCCACTCACTTCCTGTCTGCATACTCGGGTCGTCCGCCTCCCCTCCTACTCCATGGTACTCTCTATCTCGCCTATCTACTCTAACTGCTTCTCTATTGACTATCCTGCTCTCCTCACTAAATCCGGTAGGAAAAAGTTTAAAAAGGACATCCTGGTCTCCAACCCAGGCCTCCCTATCGCTGACACCTACACGAGCGCCTGCTCCAAGGAAACTCTCACTGACATTCTCTTTTTCGTGCCTTCTCCTGACCTATGGACCCCTCACATGGTCGCTGTGCTCTCTCCTTTCTCCTCCTCTCCCATTAATGGTGGCACCCGTTGGGATGTCCTCTTGGCCCCTTTCCACTCCTCTAAGGCCATCATTAATGTCTATGCCAACGGGACCGTCTTGGTCCAAGGCCCTCAGGCCAACCTTCACCTCTTTGATAGACGCTTCCCACGCCTCATCAACTTCCTCTCCGCTCCCGCTGTCCCCCCTCCTCTGTCCTCGGCTACCTTGCCTCTCCCCTCCCTCCCTGCCCCTTCTCTTGCTCCCTCTTCAACTCCTTCTCTAACACCTCCGCAGGGCGTACCTCTGATCTGTACCCCTCCCCGGAAGTTTTTCAAGGGTGGCAACCTTCTCCACATTGCCACTCTAAATTCTCGCTCTGCCATCAAGCACTCCTCTGATATCTGTCGCCTTCTTGAGGAACTGGACCTCGACGTCCTCGGTCTCACTGAGACGTGGTTCACTGCCAGCTCTGCCACCAGCTTCGACACACTCCTACCTGAAGGCTACAAGATCCTCTCCGTGCCCAGGCCCAACCGTTCAGGGGGTGGTGTTGCCCTTATCTTCCCTGAGTGGATTCCTGCCACTGTCACTCCTACGCAGACCTACTCCTCTTTTGAATGTCTTGTCTGCCGACTCTCTCTCTCTCCTAGCCATTCCCTTACCGTGGCTACTATCTATCGGCCACCTGGTCAAATTTCCTCCTTCCTCTCTGAGTGGGCTGACCTCTCCTCCTCACTCCTGTCCTCAACCACCCAACTCCTCTTTCTCGGTGACTTCAACATCCACCTCGATGCCTCCTGTCCCCCCACTAGTCTCTTTCGCGAACTCTGCAACTCTCTCTCACTCTCTATTCTCCCGTCTGGGCCTACCCACTCTGCAGGGCACACTCTTGATGCTCTGATCTCCTCTGACCTTCCCCTCTCCCTCCCTCTCTCCACTCCTCTCTCCTGGAGCGATCACTTTCTCCTATCCTCCCACCTCTCCCTCCCTACCCCACAGGCAAAGCCACCCTCTTCACTGCCACCCACCTTCTCGGTCATCCGACCCATGAAGCGCGTGTCAGCTGAGGCTTTCGCCGCTACCTTCTCGCCCCCTCCTCCCCCCTCGGCTGACTCCCACCCTGACACAGCCCTCTCCATGCTCTATTCCGCTATAACTGATACTCTCGATATCCTTGCCCCCGTCATGAGAATCCGCCTGAAGCCCAAAGCCAAATGTAACTCCTGGTATGACTTGGATCTCGTCACCCTAAAACGCAAGTGCAGGGTGGCAGAGAGGAAATGGCGTGCTTCATGTTCATCCTCTGACAAACTGGCCTGCCGCCTGCTCCAAAGGCAATACCGGCTCTCCGTTCTCACCAAGAAGAGAGCCCTTATCCAAGCCCGCATCTCTGAGGCATCTAACAACTCGGCCGAACTCTTTAAAATCTGCAAGGAGCTGGCCAACCCTGCTGCAGTCTCTACCTCTCCGGTCCCCTCCCAGGCCCTCTGCACTGCACTGGCCTCGCACTTCATCTCAAAAACTCAGGACATCCTATCCTCGCTCTCCTCCTCTCTCCTCCCTCCCTCTCTTCCCGGCTCTTCCTCTTGCTCTCTTGCAGCCGCCCCTCCGCCCCCCTTCTCTGCTTTTCCACTTTTTTCTGCTGATGAGGTTTCCAGACAAGTCCGATCTATGAAAGCCTCGTCAAAACAGGTTCACCCCTGTTCCTCCAAAACCATCAAGAACCACATCGACTCCCTGGCTCCTGCCCTTGCAGACTTTTGCAACCTCTCATTCGCCTCTGGAGTCTTCCCATCCCCCCTCAAGCACTCCCTTGTGCACCCCCTCCTCAAGAAACCCTCTTCCGACCCCTCCTGCCCCGCTAACTATCGCCCAATCTCCATTACTCCCTTCCTGGGCAAGCTCCTGGAGAAACTGGCCATCTCCCAGCTTAACCTCCATGCTGAATCTGTTGGTAATCTTCATGACCATCAATCCGGCTTCAGAGCGGCCAGAAGCACGGAAACTGCTCTCCTGAACATCCGTGAGGACCTGCTCCTGAACCTCGATTCCAACACTCCCTGTGTTCTCATTCTGCTCGATCTCTCCTCTGCCTTTGACACTGTCAACCATGCCATCCTGCTAAACCGCCTCCGTGATAACCTGGGTATCACTGGTCAGGCTCTGGCATGGCTGACCTCCTTCCTTTCCGGTCGACCCTCCCAGGTCCAAATGGGCTCCTTCCTCTCTGACATCTTTTTCTCCACCTGTGGTGTCCCCCAGGGATCCAACCTCTCTCCCTGGCTTTTCAACCAGTATCTGGCACTCCTTGCCCACCGCATCGCCGCTCTCTGCCCCTACTTCCAGTGCTATGCGGACGATACCCAGCTCATTTTCAGGCTACCCTCGGCCTCCTCCTCTCCTTCCCTCATCTCCGACTGTCTGTCTGCTATCAAGGAATGGTGTGCCGCCAATGACCTCTGCCTTAACGCCAGTAAGACTGAGATTCTACTCATCGGCACACCCACTCCCTCCTTCCCTTCAGCTCTCTGGCCGGCCTCCCTTGGCCCCCCTCCTGCCCCTACCTGCAAGGCTAAAAACCTCGGGGTCATCTTCGACTCCACACTCTCCTTCTCTCCTCATATATCTGACGTCTCTAAGAAGTCTCACTACCAACTGCACCTCCTCAGAGGTATTCTTCCCTTCCTCTCCTTCCCCCAGAAGCTCACTGTCTCCCGAGCCCTGGTTCTCTCAAGGCTGGACTACTGTAACAGCCTCTATCTAAATCTGCCTGCCTCCACTCTCCGCCCTCTGCAACTTATCCAGAACAGAACTGCGAGACTTGTCCTTGGCCTCAAGCCCAGGGACCGTATCTCTCCTGGACTGAAATCTCTTCACTGGCTCCCAGTGGCTGCGAGGATTAAGTTCAAAACCCTCTGCATTGTCCACAAGGCCTTCTGGGGCCTGGGGCCTAAATACCTTCAACTCTCTCTTCCTAAATATCTTCCTTCACGAGCACTTCGCTCATCCGTCTCCAACTCCCTCATGGTCAGCCGCTTCTCGAAGCAACGAGCTGGGGGTAGATCTCTCTCCGCAGCAGGGGCCTCCCTCTGGAACAGCCTTCCTGCCTCCCTGAAACTTGAGGAGAACCATCTCCGGTTCCGGAAGCACCTCAAAACCTTCCTCTTCGCTTCTGCCTTCTCTCTCCCTCTCCCCTGCTAAACCTGCTTAACTCCCCACTGAATTCTGCACTTAACCTGCATCTGGGCCACTCTCAGCGACCTCGGTCCAGGGCCCAGCCACTCTCCACCTGCACTGCCTCCCTTGGCCCCCCCTGCACCGTGGGACTGTCACTGTATCCCTACAGCCCCCTTCCCAGCACTTGCTATGCACTTACCTCGCACTTGCCACCAGCTGGCCCTTTTTATTCATTATTTATTTTACGCTACTTACCTTGTACTGCACTTTCCCCCCCACCTCCTCCCCTTGCACTTTCTCCTTTTTCCCCTTACCTCGGCACTTGCGCGATCTGAATGACACCTGGCCTAGTAGGATCGTTTGTCTGTCTTTCCCTTGTTTCCCCCCCCCCCGCCTCGTCGCGCCTTGAAACACTTGTGTATAGGCGCGTTACAAATACCATATCATATCACATGTTGCACTATGCTTCAGTCCACCCTCTCCTCTGCCGAGACCACAGTTCCACTACTCGGACCATGTAGCAACGCCCTCCTGCAATACCACGCCTTGCCACGGAGGCTTTGTTTTGATCGACCCTCTCTTGGATATACACTCCCACCAATCGAAAAGCTTCCCGCCAAAACTGTGACAGTGGCACGTAAGAAAAAGGTGCTCTGGATTGAACTATTAAGTAACGTGCTGTCCAGCCACGGAACGCTTACCTTTCCCTCTTTAACTTACTGCAATGTGCTCTTCATAAGGTACATTCTGCATAGGGTGGTGGGTTCCTGGGATGTCCACAGTGCATCACGGTCTATATCAATTGCATTCATTCATTTTCATATCTCTCTCTCTCTCATCCCCCCCTCTCTCTCTCTCTCTGGTTTTCTCATCTCTCTTGCTCTTTTCCCCCGTCTTCCATGACTTAATGTAATGTATTCTGCTGTGTGCTAAAATATTGAATCCTACTAATACAATGTTTTTGCACAGGAATCTCGCACCCACCTGCTGAACAAGGGCATAATCTTAATCTGCACCATTACGCTCGGATGCATTGCACATGGCATATTTTATGTCAATTTTATTATGTTACGTTGCTGGGATGTATACATAATTTCTCTTACAGAAGCCCTGCAGTTCAGAAACGGAGGTACTGGACTACACTTTAGTGGGCGCCCCACCCGATCAGGAAGCAGGACATTGCCTGCACTTTTCTGTTTGGAGACATTCCACATGTTACATTGAGCATTCATTATGTTAGGTTTCGTTACTGGGATTTATACTGTGCAGCCGTCTCCCTCTCTCTCTTTGCCATCTCTCGCTCGCCCTCTCTCCCTCGTGCTGTCGGTCATCTCTCCTCCCCTTTCTCTCGTGCACTCTGTCATCTCTCTTGCCCTCTCTCTACTGTATATATGTTAGTGTCTCTCTCATCTGTATGTCTGCCTCTATATATACTATCTGTCTCTAATGCAGTGGTCTTCCAATGTTTGAATACCACTGCTATAATGTATGCCACTGGTGACTTTGAAAGGTGGTGTGGCAGAAATTTAGATTTGCAAGCATGCTACCCTGACCCACCTCAAGGGCGGTTTGTGAGGATTCCCACTAATCACCCCTAAACCCCGCCTGCACTGCAACACTTTTGGAAAAATGGCTTCCAAAATGTGCAATTTACTGCCAAACCCACACAACCATGACCTAAAAAGCATTTGGTTTTAGGTCTTAATGACGGTACTCTATTCTTACAGGTACAAGTCCGATGGTGTATTTTACAGCAGCACGTTTGACTGGACCCTTGTAGCGCTCATCCCAACGTGGCCAGCTACAAGCTGCAACAGCCTCAGGACAGCACTACAATAATGCATGTATAAGGGCTTACAACAAGAAGTCGGAGGGATATTGGCTTTTAGGAAAAACTAGTTTCACTGCCTGAACAAGACATGGGGTACATTACAATAATGTACCCATATTTTAGGATAAAATCACCATTAGCACTCATGTGTGTGCAGTGTGTATTGCAGTTAGGCAGGAGGAGCTGTCCGTGCTGCTACTTGTTGCCAGTGGACCTGCGAGTCTGTCTACGGTGCCTATCAAGAAGGAGGAGTGACTGACACACGTAGACTTCAAAATCCCACTCCAAGCATGGAGAGCGTGCGGTATGTGCAGTGTGTATTGCAGTTTAGCAATTCGGCAGGAGAGGCAGATGGGGGAACACTGGCAAGAGAGGCAGACGGGGGAAAACTATCACAGCCAGCATCTGTTGCAGCGGACTAGCACCAAGGTCCTTGTATTGGTGAGTGTTTCACACCAACTTTAAGGGTGCATGTATTATCCATGTAGCAGGGACAAGCCAGCAACAATGAATAATGTTTCCTCCGCTGTAATGCAGATGGCTGTGAACTTACTCTTACCGCTGTCACCCAGTGAAGGTCCGACCAGGGTCGATATGGCCTTCGTAGTGGCTACGCCGTCTATGGCAACACAGAAGGGACAGAAACAAAAAGCGGACAGTTGTAAATGACAGCTTGTTTTAACCCAGTAACTGAACTATTGGATCCCTTTCACAATGATAGGATTTTGACTGAAGCAGCCCTTTTGTCTCCCATTTATTTTATTTGTTGGTACTGCGGCATAGCAAATAGGGATCAGGGCGCAACTTAAACCCGTAGACCGTTCAGTTAAATCAGATGCAACATAGTGAATGGGGTAGAGTTTTCAGACGTTTCCTTAAAGTAGAATGCTTTACTTCCAGGCGTAGTTCTGCCGGGAGATCTGCCCTTCCCCCTAGTTCTTTTTACCTGGGGAATCGTAAGGTTCTGTGCAGTGCTAGAGCGTAAAGATCTGCTTGGTTTGTAGTGAGCCATATTTTGTTTCAGGAAGCAGTGGACTTCCCCATAAATACATCTATGAGTTAGTGTGAGAATTTTAAGACGCACCCTCGGAGCTAATGGAGTTCCTTCCGGGCGTTCATTATATATTCTTTTCTAGGGATATCGTACACAATTCTGATGGCATCAATTTTGGATTATTTGTAATCTTTGTAGACAATCTTTAATGGCACCACCAAGCAAAGAGTTGCAATAATCCAGGGTCAGCATTATAATGGCTCGAACCAGGGTTTCACAATTCTTGGGTGTAACCAGTCATTGGATCTGGCGCAGTACCTTGAGATCAAAGTGCCAGGAGGAGTGACTCTCTTCCCCTGACTTGCAGGTTTCACACAGTCTTCATACATTTCCACATCCAGGACAATGGCTCCCTTCTCCTGGTGAAGATCTACACAGTTTCTAATAAAACCCAAGGAATGACTCCCTTCACGTGGTGACTCCAAAACAACTCCCAGTTCAGGAGAATGTCTCCCTTCTCCTGGTATTGCTTGGCACAGTTGACCACAAAGCCAGGGGCAATGACTCCCTTCCCCTGGCATATTTAGTACAACTCCTAGTTCGGGACCAGGAGAATAGCTCCCTTCTCCTGATATTACTTGGTACAGTTCTTTTTCATACTCTTCAGCTTGATGAACACTTTTCCACTCTGGTTTATTGTTAGCTAAGTCCCAAATCCATGCCGCCACTACAACAAGGATGTTCTCCTTGTTTGTTCAGCTTCCTTTTGTAGGGGTCCCAGATCCCTCTATAGTGGTCAGTGGGTTTCTGGTTACCACTGCAACAAGGAAGATTTCCTCTCGTATTATCAGTATTTGCTTTTGGGTCCCAGACCCTTCTCTGGTGGTCAGTGGTTCTCTCTTTCCCACGGTGAAGAGGCAGATTGCCTATAGTATTATCTGTATTTGTTTTTGGGTCCCGTTATATCCAGTAGCGGGCTCCCCACTTCTGAGGTGAGAGAAAGCTTCATGAAACAGCCTCAAATCTATTCTTGTGTCCCCATCTGGTCTCTTGTACATCCTGTCACCTTGTGTGGGATCATGGTATGTTACCAGGACTGGGACTGCAAATCTTCTCTCTGGCTCTGCTGGTTCAGTGTCGTTGCTCCATCAGCTGTGTGGTACTTTTGTCTGTTCCGCGGCTCAGCTCTCCTGCTCGATCTTCTGCACAGGTTCACTCCTGCATAACCTGTGGAGGACTCCCACGGCACTTTGCCAGCATCCCCTTCCCTTCAGTCTTTTGGCAGATTACCAGTGCAGTCAAATACCTTCATGTCTCCTTTGCTCAATCTATACCTTTGGTTTTTAGCTTTGTCCCCTAGGTTACAACAATTCATAGGCTTATTCTCAATAAAATGGTTCTGAACAGTGGGGAGGACTAGGGAATGTTGGGGAGTGATAACATTCAATGGGCTGTACCCCGGTGATCATACTTGTTCCCAGAGGAGAGTTCTTCCCCATATGGTCCTCCCACCTTAAACCACCCCCTAGGGGGACTATTGGGTAGCAGCCGCACCTCCCTAGCTTCATGGAAAGGGCTCCCCCTTTGGGAGAAGGGAGGACACCTTATGAATCATTACACACCCTTCCCCTAATGCTGCTTGCTTCCCCAGTTCCCTCTAAGGGAAATCGGTAAAGTTAATCTATATTTCCCTGTTCTTTGCCTTTTCTGTGTTCTACATGAAAACAGAAAGGCTGGAGATCAAGGACCAGCACATTAACCGTGGGCATGTCTCTTTCCTCCCGCCGAGCGTGGTGAGTGGTCGGTTATCAATCTGAACCCTCCCGGGTAACTGTAGAGTCTCTTCACAGAAAATCAGTTCTATGAATTTCGGATCGGAGGTGCCTGATGCAATATCGTTTGCTCCCTGGGAGGGAAAGGAGCGCCTTCTGCTCCTTTTCCTCTACACAAAAGAATCAACAGTCACAAGCAATTTAATTATAGTGTACCTACTGGTCTTGAGCTAAGAAAATAATTTTTGGGGATTAGTCTTACACACTGTGGTATACTACACCCTCTGACAAGTCACTATTAATGTAGGTAAAATACGATCATTGTCAAGTTCAAATTGCATGGAGGAGACCAACAACGTTTGCACACTGCCCTGCAAATGTTTAACTTGCATGCAGGGGACCCTACAGCATGTAAGTGCATAGTTAAGAGTAAAACCATGTAAACCACTTTTACTCTTTACGCTTTGCAAAAAAGTCAACGCTCTCTGCATATAACGTATTGCAGGCAGCGCCTCTAAATGGATTCCTATGGAGTCCTATTGCTTATTAGCAAGTGCCAATGCGAAACAGATTGCATAGGAATCCATTTGTTTTACACCTGCATGAAAATCTCAGGCAGTCATAAAATGAAGTGCTCATACAAGATGGAGGAGGAAAGCACGGTGGAGATGTTTTCTCTGCCCCATGCCTCTCCTCTGCCTTTTGTCGGAAGGAAAATGGGTTGCCACGAAAAATTAAGGCGTAAAAGCATTACACCTTGCTTTTAGCTTTCAATTTATTCTCCATCCCACTATAATAAGTGCTTTTACGAGCCGACAAAGGAACATTGTTGCTGACCTACTACCCATCACCTGTGCTCACCAACCCAAGATACTAGAGTGCATCAGACGCATCAATAAAGAGCCTGTGTGTACGCTAACCCATCACAGAGTGCACGCAGACATATGCAAGGATACTGTGCACTCATTGGAAGGATACTGACGCAATCTTGACGTAGTTCGAACTGTCATCATCTATTGTCCTCTAGTGACACTCTTTCTGCGGGTTTTCAAAATACACCAATAATTATTCACACACAACGAACCTGAGAGATGAACTAGTTCAGGCAATAAAAATGTCACTCCATTTTGGATCAAGCAAGTCAACTCTGACCTTTTTATTTTCATTTGGACGTGTGTGTTTGTGTGTTGGTGTGTTACATTTCTTTTTGTGTTGACATTATGGACTGCAATCACAAGTGTTTTGACATTTGATTGTCGTATACATTTTTTCAAAGTACTGCAAAATAAAGTCTGACGATTACAAAGATTTGCGATTCATAGACTACATACACCATCTCTATTTGCACACCTAGAAAAAAAAAAGTATAAAAATACATTTATAAAATTACAAATATTCTCTTTACATGGAATGTTACAGCAGACACAGCTTGGACGTGTTACTTCTTTCCTAAAGGCATTTGTGATGTCACGCAACAACTTGCCACACAGAAAAACTTTCACAATGTGGGTTATTATAAGGCCCTATTCATCAACAACTTTAAACACGGATGCACACACACACTGGGGAAACTCCTTTGACAAAAGGGGTGCTGAAACCAGGCAGGCTCTGGACTCCACTGCCTCTGGGTAAACAATGGACTGAATTATGTCTGAATGTTACATATTTGCTGCTTCACAAATGCAAATCTTGCAACTACAACGCCTGCTTTCGCACAGGAGGTACACACAGTTCCTTGATGCAGCCGACACCGCCTTTGGTTCGATTTCATATCATTCAGTCGCTCACTGACGCCCTGTCCTAAAGCAGTCACACCAAGCCCATGAAGTAAGATGAGCTGTTCTAGTTCACCAGGGATCTGAAAAAGTTGCATTGCTACCTGTTTTGGACTGCAACTCCAATCAGCCCTAGACTTCATATTCAATGGTGGGAAATGATGGGAGTCGTAGTCCAAAACATATGGAGAGTCATAGGCCGCAGTCCCTTGCCCTAAACCAATGGGAAAGCAAATAGACCATTCCAAGTAATGCTACTGCCTTACAGCAGCAGACCCAAAGGGAGATGCTGCACTCTTTAGACAGGAGGATGCTAAGAGTGACACCTAACTGCCCTTGTTATCTCACAATATTTTGTCGGACGACATGCAATGGAAACAATTTTGCTGTACCAAATACTGCAATGGAATAACCAAGCTAGGAGGTAAGGGGGGGGGGAGCAGTCAAATATGCATCTGCACATGGTACTGCATGGCACAAAACATGGGGTGAGACCCTAAGTGGCGAAAGGAACGGTGGTGACTTCATGAACCTACCAGAGACTTTTCAGACCATTCTTATTGATGGTAGTTCACTGTATTGTGTAGTAATATTGGGCACCTGTAATGAGTCTGCCCTCATTTTGCACACCTGCAGACATCATACAGAAAATGCCACCAGTGCAGCTTTTCAAGTTCATTTTTGTAGTCAAGGCAATGTTTGCCCCAGAGCTTACACTATAGTGCATATTTGCATGGCACTAGCAAAAAGGGCAGAAACTGATCCAGTCCAACAAACATTTACTTTTAGTTCATTTGTGTAGCAGAGCAACGTTTTCCCTCGTGCGTGTACAATTTTGTTTTAGCACCAGGCCAGACTTTGCCTTAGTGCAGAAATGCATTGAAATAATCATTTTGTTTATCCTGGTGCACATGGCCCTGGTGCACAAATGCATTGAAAGAATACAGTTTTGTGCTATTGCTAATGACTTGCCTTGAACCGGGGCACAATTTCTGCAATACGACCCCTAATCTGAGAATCGGTTCTCAACAGAAGATGTCCAGCCACAAAGGTGATGTACAAGTATTTTCTATATAAACAATTGTTTTTTTCCCCCTTGCAGTGATGGTTCTAAATTGGCTTTTGAGCATGGAAAAGGTTGAAGTCATTGGTAAGCATGCGCACAGTGCAATTTCCGCTTTTGGCAGGAGGAGGTAGGGACAACAATCGCCACAAACCTTTCCCCTCATAGTAAAACTCTTCATTCTATTGGAAAGGATTTTTGAAAATGTTTCCAAAATCAAGGGACGGCTGTGTGCAAAATATGCAATTATGAGCGGCCAAACAGGCCTTGGAGGATTGCCTGCCTGGGTCTCTGCATGGTCAGCCCAGGCGTTCCCACTGTAATTATATGGATGTTTTTTGTGCTTAGCAGAGTGTAGGAAAACTGCCTCCTGCTGTGTCCTACTGCCTTTGATAGGACAGCAGCTCGCCAGAACCTCATATTTGCATTCAAAGTTGTGAAAGGGCGTTTGACCAATTAATTCTGCCAGATATGCAAACCGTATTTGTTCGCAGGGAGGATCTTGGCTGCACCACAAATCTCATCAAAGCACGGACATGGGCATATTCTCCAATGGGAAGGCAGCAAAGTGATACTAAGCTATTTGAGGGAGGCACTTCTTACTATAATCACTTTTGCTTTCCTGTGGCCACAATGCCTTAGATACTTCCAAGCAGTCATGGGATAGGCTTCCTTTGATGTCGGCTACATGACATCACACAACTACATTTCCTGAAAGGAATGGGAACTGTGGACTTCCAACTTTAATGGTAGAGGTAGTCCAGCTATGGGGCATCCAGTGTCCGTCATGAGCTGTGATTGAGATTCAGCATTGGCTTGCTTGCTCCCTAACCAGTGAACAGGAGTAGTCTGACCCGCCTGACTCGGCGGGACTGATTTGTGTGCTGGAAGTCCTGCAATTAGAAACCTAGAGAAGCAGTGCCCGGGTGCTGTGAAAGTGTGTAAGCATGCCCGCCGAGTAGCAAGGTCCAAGAGTCAGCTGTAGAGCTCAAGAGCCATTGCCTCTAGGTTGAAGTGCCTCAAACACAGGCCAATGAATCAAGTTGGTTTCAACTGCATTAATGCTAAAAGAACTACTGTGCAGGATCATCCGCGAGAAGACTAAGCTTGATGCTTTACGTTTCAAAGAAAGCTAGCGGCCTGCCGCTGACTCCTGCTAGAGAAACTTCTGCTTTGGAATGATAACTTGACATGACCTCCGCAACCTCCACATTAAGCCAATAGCCTTAGCTCTTGCTGTGATGCCTGGCAGTGCTTTCTCCTGGCCAGGCCGTCCACCACAGGGCTGATTCAGGCACGCTGGAGCTTTACCAGCCACTGACTGAGACCGGCTCCTGCTTAAATGAACAGACCGCCATACATCATGTAGTCACAGTCCAGTGTGGCCTTTGACCCCCAAGCCCTCTCAAAGATTCAGAATTGTACTATTTGTTGCACCTTTTATTATATATATTCACTAAGTGAACCTAGAATAAGCTTCATGACTGGTTCTAACTCAACAATACTGTTTATACTTTGCTATTGGTGGAGTACACCTTTAATGCATTCTTGCATTTTATGTATTGTTGGTTCCTTCCTACCCCATCACTTGTTGAGTGGACTTCTGCCCCACTATCCTAAGGAAATCCAAGGATGCCCTGGGCAAGATCTCTTCTCACCTACTTCAGTGGATGGCTGAGTCTGACTGTATTAGGCCTCCCCTACCGACTGTTCCTATCCTATTGGCCAAGTGACTTTCCTACCCTTAGCCCATTCCAGCTTTCCAGATTGTTCATTTCTTTGAAGCAACTACTGCTTTACCCATCATGTCCCCTTTTCGAGCCCCCCGCGGACGATGAACTGGTTAGCCCAGGCCGAGGGCTCCATACACTGTGCCTTGGACAAGCCTTGGTGCGTGCTTTAAGAAGACTATGGTGGTGATTGGAGCAGTTTGAAGGCTGAGTAACATAAAAGCAAAGTGGGAATACCATGTCCATTGCAGCCATGGAGTTATTGAAACCTTGAATGACACATCAGGGTGACAAAAACCTGACCGGCGGATTTACATTGCATTTTGAAGAGTTAATTGCAGGCCTGTGCATCTAAATCTGTTTTTCTTTGGAAATGTCTTGATCAAAAACAGATTATTTCTTAAAAGTTGATCCAATGGATATTTTATGGGAGAAAAACTTTTTAGACATTCATATACTCATTATAAATAATTACCTAGTAACAGGCAAATTTAATCTAATACTGCAAACTATTAGCCGCAACAAGTTATGAATTACTTTGGATAACCTCCTTAATGCGACACATCATTATCATTCTACGGGCTTTTCTATTTTTTAGGTTTTTGTTATAAAGTGTACGCTAAAAGGAGGACAGGATAAAGACTGCTTTGAAGGCAGGGGCTGTCCCCTCGTAATAGTTAGTGATCGTGGTATGAGTTCTTTGTTAACACCCTAGACTTGCACATTAATTTCACATGAGGCCAAAATATCCAATGAGTTCATGGACTAACTGTCCTGAGCCGCGTCAGAGTCACTGCTGCATAACAGGATGTGTTTAGGCTTGGAATGGTCTGTCTTAATAGAAACCATCTGTTGGTGGAGGAAGTTTATGCAATTGAACTGTGGTCAGCATCACACATCCAGGTATCAGTGTTTCCAGCAGACTGGCACAGGGCTAGCAGTGATTGTAGAGTAGGAGTGTAAGATATCTGCGGGTTGGGGAGAACATCCATGCCCACCTATTTTTGCAGGCTGTAGAACTTCAACTGAAGCAGATACAGGAGCAAAATCTATACTGTGGAGAAACGAGGACAGGTTTCGACAGACCATCATGGACGTCCCACTATCCCCGTTTGTTTGATCTGAAAAGCAGTTGCCTGCTCTTGCCCAAAATCAATGTTTTTAATGGATGATGGATAGTGTTTCCTGAGGAGTGTCTGGTATTTATGATAGGCAGCGCGACTTTCCAATGTAGCCATTTCGAAGGCCAGAGACCGCAAGACTGAAAAACTGTAGAATCAACTTTTCTTCTCGATGGGGGATGGTGGGTCCATCTGATTACAATGTTCTTTTTACCTAACTGGGAGCGTCAAGCTACAATGAAACAAAATGTCCCGACAATCGGCTACCACTGTGACAACACAAGTGGGTAGCGTGTTATTGTTAATAGCCTGTGGCTGTGATAAAGCCAAATTAACATAATTTATGGAAATAATAACCAGGATCACACACTTTTCCTTGATTAAATTGAGACTTACGAAGATTCTATTGATTTGAAAGATGCACATACAAAAAATTAATCCAATGCGACAGTAGTTTTTTCCGAACAAAATGTCCCCTTTCCAGTAAACACTTTGAGACGTAAATCCACGCGCTAGGTTTTCGATATAGCCGTTACTATGAGGTACGCTCACATCTCCCTTTGCATTGCTACTGTCTGATTTGTTAAATCTGCACATTTGTGTGCTATTTGTGGAATATTTTTGTTATTTTGAGTTCAGAGATAGAGAAGATTGTATAAGGTTTTAAACATTTTTTAGAGGATTTATTTTCTAGGATTTGCCTGATCGCTTTCCTTTGTAGTATTATTTTGGGGACTAGTCAAAAATCTGCATGAGCCAAGGTCTTCCTCACAGACAAGCCGGCAGTTTAAATGTGGTAAGGTGCTAGCCAGATTCAGGATTCCAGGAAGCCTTTTGAACTATTGCAGTTCATTGTAAACTGAATGAAGTTTAGTTTTAGTTAAGTTTAATGAATAGTATTTTAGCCTCCTTTTTAAATGTACTTGTTAGACAATAAATTACCCCAAAATCGAAGTGATGACTTAATGTATTTGGCCACTCACATCAACAGGCATACATTCCTCTACTGGGGGATTAGCGATGGCTGAATTACAGTACCCAACAGTTCTTAACACGTAAGGCCCTAATAACATCGTAATGAATGGGGAATGGGGCAAGAATGGGCAATGGTTCATCATCAGGAAAATGCTGCTGTTGATTAAAGTGTAGTAAAGGTTAGTGGAAAAACAACTCGGATTACAATAGAGTAGCCTTTGTGATGGAGAAACAGGAGGTTGGAAGGAAAGAAAATGCGGGAAGGTCATAATGGTTCCATATCTAATGACATTCGGTTGATGTAATTTGTCTAAGTAAGTTCCGAAGATGGATGTGTTTGCATAAAAATGCAAGGTGTCGGTGATCATTGATGGCAGAGTATTGCTTCCTTATGTCTTTGAAGATGACCTATTTCAACACCTTAACAAATAAAATACTTGACCTAGATTTCAGATACTGGCCCTCAGATGATGAGGTCTTTATAGACAGAGGTAGCAGGAAAATCTGAGCCGTCCTCAATGTGGCACTCATGGGTATTATAATCTCCATTACATGTCTAAGACTGTGTAATGAAATCCCACATAAAAGGCAAATTCGCCCCTCCATCCGCCACACCCCCAAAGCTAATCACATTTAATGATTCTGTGCTAGTACAGATTATTCACCCTGTGCAGGTGTCTTCAGTCTTTATGTTGAATAGATCATCGCAGTATGTGATGTCATTCAGAGCTCCCTAGTGGAAGGCAATGGAATTGAACCACACTGCAATGAATTAGTATTTGGCACCCAGAATTATTTTCCCAGTTTAGCGTGTCACACGGTAGAATATGAGGAACGCAGTGTGGGTTTGCAGTATATAATAACACAAGCACTCACTGTGGATGAGCCCTACATCTACGGTAGGTCGTGTGGCATATTAATACCTATGGCAGGGTATTGACACACTTCCGTACCAATGGCTTTACTTCACCTTCATTAATCTATAAACATGTGATGAAGCCGTGGCCTATCAATATGTTCCGTGACGCATTGCGTAATACCTGGAATGATAACAAAGCACAGTGGAGGAAGACCAAATCATCACAAACGTACGGAATCACAGATGGCCCAGATCACTGCATCTATTGTGGCAAATGGAGAATAAAGCGGTTTTCTCAAACTCCTCGAACCATATGGAGCTCGTAGGCTGTAGGTTCTCCGAAGAGGATCCAGAGAAATACCTCTGTGCATATTTCCCGTGCCATGGCTACAAAAGTCACTCTTTTAGAAAGGTGTGGATGTAGATTTGTCTCTCAATCCAGTCAACAAAATGAGACACATTGCTGTAAACGCCTGGTCCCAAAACCTTAGAAAAGCAGACTGAGCCCCATGATGTCAAGCCAAACAAGGTCCATCTCCCTCCAGGCTGCTCACATACAAGGGGGCCGCCACTGTCACCCTGAAAAATAGAAATTGAAGGTCATTATTTAATTGCACAAACTGCTTAATTCAATTTGCTTGCATAGACAAGATTCGGGTATCTTTACAAGTACTTAAGTAAAAATCTAATTGGATATATTTGACCATGAGTCATGTTGATTCGCTTTCTTATATTTTATGTGTCTAAATGATGGCATTAAAAAGCAATCTTCGCACTCCCATGTCCATGAATGACAGGTAGCCTAAGATTGTTTACCAGGCTCACAGACTTTGGGCCTCATTATGGAGTGTGGCGGTCTGGAAATATGGGTGCCGGTAGCAACGTAACGGCACCCTTTCCGGACCGCGGCACACTTTCCGGACCACCACACTCCAACTCTGTGGACGGGGGCTGTTACACCCAGCAGGTCTAGCCTGCCGGGTGCAACGGCCTCGGATGCCAGAGTTTTCACAGAAGCACTGGCACCTTTAACAACGGTGCCAGTGTTTTCGTGCGCACATCCCCATAGAGTCCTATGGGACTCCATGGGAATGGTGCTTTCCCGAATCCGCTGCCTGATATCCTGGGCTGCCGGGACTTGTAATGTCCCAGTGGCACTGGGATATCAGGTGGTAGATTCGGTATTACGAGGATGGCGGCAACCCGTCTGTAGCACTGATGTGTTACTGCCGTCCTCGTAATGAGGCCCATTGTCTGTAACGATGTCCTAGGTACTTTTATTGCATATGCCCAGCGAAGGGTTTCCTTACTTCACAATGGTAACCTGGAGGCATTACATTTGAAACACCCCCAAGTGACAGAAAGGTTTTGGAATCCACCCCTTATCCTGTCTGTCATACAGGGGTCAGAGCTGGACTCAGAATTCTGTTCCCTTCCCAGCCTGTGCACAAGCAGGCAGATGATGTGGTAAAGGGAAGGACCCTGTGCTAGAAGACTGCCCATCAGGGCAGGGCTAGTCTTCTACCTCTACCCTGGAGTGGAGTAACCTAGCACAGTGTGAGTTCTTAGAGTGGCACTTGGGCAGCACTTAAGCACAGAGAATGACACTGGAAAAAGAATGTGAGCACTGGGAGGAACACTGAAAACAACACTGGGAAATGGAGAGCCACACGGGGCAGAAGTGGAGCAACAAGCAGCATGAAAGTGTGTTTTGCAATGGGAGTGATTCTTTAGCTATGCCTCCTGATCTGTGTTGGGCACATGCTACATGAACATGTGTTTTACAATGACAATGCTGGCATATACCGTTCAGACAGGACTAATGACTTTCTCTGGGCACGTGCAGTGTGGGGAATGGCCTCATGATTTGCTTAGGGTACAGCCAACATTCAAACGTGTTGTGAAATGCCCCTGTGTATTGTTGGGGACCCGGACTATTGTATAATTTAAATTGTACATTTTATGACTTTTACTCAATGAATTTGAAATATGTGCTGCACAATGAACCATTTAGCCTATTCTTTCAAAAGAAATCTTGGAGGAGACCCACCCTTAAATCACTAGAGTTGTATATGGCTCCTCTATTGCGGTTGGACACTCGGGCCACTTTTGGGAAAACATTTACATCCCACTAATTTAAAACTGCCACTTATGCCCTCTGGGTAGTTCTTTTGTATTGTCATGTACTTAAATCTATTTTTCAGATTTGTAACGTGTAATATGCACCATACATTTTGATGTATTTTGTTACATTGCCGTCTGGGATTTTGATGGGAAGGAAATAAATGGACCCTCAACTCACTACACTGTAAACTAATATGTTTTTTTAATGAAAAAAATGCTGTATCAAAATAAGAATTTGCTGCACAGACGCCAACCTGAAATAAACTCAGTTGCACAGATCATCATGACCGGGTTTGTCACATATTGGCCCTCATTACGAGTTCGGCGGTAACCATGCCGCTATTGGCGGCATGGCTGCCGCCGAAATCGCGTCGGGGTCCGGGTCCTCGGAATGAGGATTTACCGGGCCATTCCGAATTCGGAAGTCCCGGTAAGTCCTTCCCCATTCCCATTTCAGCCACCATAGGGCTGAATGGGAATGGGAGAGGGAGCAAACAACGGGCCATTACGAGATGGCCCGTTGTTTGCTCCCTCTTCCCAACGCGGGACCCGGTAAGCACGCCTGGTTTTCCCAGGCGTGCTTACCGTGTCCCGCGAGGGGAACCCGTAATGTGGCGGTACGCAGTGAACGGCGCCGGCACCTTTTATGGCGCCGTTCACTCCGTACGCCAGGGTCGTAATGAGGCCCATTGTGTCTATGTATTCAGGTGTGGCAAAACGGTATGTGTACTAAGCTGTAAAGTGTGGTGAAAAGTAGACGAGCTCTATAATATTTTAATAAGTACAGCCACTGTTTCACATTGTGTTGCATCAGGGCAGGAGGCAATGTGTGAACGCAGGCATAGGATACGGATAGCAAAGTGTCTGGGGCTCTTCTAACACGACAAGGATGCTAAGAGCACCACACAGGAGAGTAACAATGGCGTGAACCATGCCTGCCAATCTGCAAATTGTCTTCCATTAACCACCTAAATGAGGTAAATAGATAGCATCTGGGATGACATTAACGATGAATGCCTAGGTCACAACATACGTATCTTGTTGCCGCTGTTAGGCAAGCAGGCAACCCCACTATTTGCTTGTTAATTGGAAAGAGTCGTAATGTGGACATTGGTAACCACAATGCCCAGATTGTGCTCTGTCAGCATACCATGACTCATGCTATTCGTAGAAATGGTAGAATAAATAGGAAAAAAAACCAAAGGAATGGTAAATTTGATCGAATTTCGGCTGTACGAAAATTCCGTACAGCAGAACATTTCGCACACATTTAGAATTTGGTGCCATTATCTTGAACAAAGGGAGCAGGGATTGCAGGGGTGTCCCTCACCACCCGATAGGATAACATACTTTTTTTTTAAAAAAAGGACTCTGCAGTGCCGGATCTCATGTTCTCAAGTGAAGGGAACCAGCATCACAGAGGGATGAAGGATTCGGCGGCACACAACGAGCTGTGCCAACAGGTAAGTAAGGTGTTGGTGGGGAACGGGTTGCCATAAATGTCAGGGGGAGAAAAAACAAAGTCGATTTTGTTCTAATAACTTTCGGGTCTTTTCTCCTGCAGACATTTCACATTCGACCATTACATGGACAACAATGACTCACACAGCAGTCTTCATTTTGCAGCCGCCCTTCATGTACGTGACACCATGACTCCAGACACAGGAAGGTGGACGTCTGGTAATGTTCAGGGAACTCATCAAAAATGCTGGGAGTTCTAGGGGCAGCAGCCATGCAACACACATGCACAGGTGCACCCCTGAGTCCCACAAAAAAATAAGCAGTTGGCAAGTAGTCGCCACTTCATTCAGACTAAGGAGCAGCAAACCCTTGACCAGAAAGCATGAGTGCGGAAAAAGGGAGCAGTGAGGAGACCAGACAATGACAGTGAAGTCAGAAGAAGGGGCAATCTGACAGGTTGCAGTGCATGAAACAGAAGGGTGAGAGCAAGATGGGAGCTGTGCAGAAAGCCCACCTGGGTTAACATGGACTGTGGAAAGAAAACCTTTTATTTCATAACCCCAAACTGCCCTTATATACATCACGCTTGTTCATTTTATTTCCCCTTTTCATGTTTGTAATGTGTTGCTTGTCATAGTGAGGACTTTGCTCCCATGGCAAGATTGGTTGAATTCATATCGTACAGTGTCTGGAAGTGAGATCCAAGAGCAGAGATGGGTCTACCACCTTTGGTTATAGTCCTGAATTCTGAAATGCATGAGAGAGAAGGGTCTCCTGAGAGGTCAGCCACACGCGTGAATCTCGAAATCTGATAGTCCAGGTCTGTTCCAAGGAGGGATCTGTGGATGATGGAGGCTGCTTTGAATTGAAATAGTTTTCCAGTGGACAGCCACTCCCTAGGGCACCTTAAGACCAGCATGCATTGGGAGGCGGTTCACAGAAATCTAGACAAGCAATATACACTGTAGGTTCTATGCTCATTCATCCCCGGATTTCTTTTCACTGAATTCTTTGCCAAAATGTTTTCACAGAAAAAACGAATCGAATTTTCTTATTTTATTTTATTTGGGGGGTTGCCCCCTAGACCCCCTTCCCTTTTATTTATTCTATATCCTGCCACTACCCCTACCCCGTATATCCCCTTAGCCACCCCTGCCATGTTTTCCAATGAGTTTTTTCAGCTGAAATCTTTCAGCAAAAAAACTCAGCAAAAAAATAAAGGGTTGTTGAATGAACTTTGTACCCTGTAGTTGGCTGGCTTGGCAATACTGGTTGAGGCACTGGTTGAGGTTCTTGCACCAGTGAAGTGGTGAAGAGCTGATAGCATTTGTGGCTGACACTTCCTGTCGAGGAAAAATATTAAGAAACAGAGGTACAGCTTGAAAGGAAGTGGGGAGAGAATGGTTACTTGTAAAAGGACAGGAAATGGGGGTATGAGAAAAGGACAGAGAGTCATCTTTTTTTTTTTTACTGAGTTCAAGGAAGGAGAGTAGGCAATTTACTACTGTATATTCAAAACCAGCCATAGAAAGATTGTGATCCTGGAAGTTCTAGTGGTTGACAGTGATGATAGCAACGGAAAAGTTCAGCAGAATGAAAACACTCAGACATCAGAATAGTCTGACAAAGAACATCTGACAAAGGACATACGGGAGGTGAGATGCATCATCTGGTAGGAAGCTCGATTTTAAAGGACTGAGGATGGAGCAGCAGGCCAGGTTATGTATGGTTATGCATTTGCTTTGTATGAGTAGTCCAGATGTGTCTGTTTAGGAAGGGGGAATCATAATAACTTCTTAAAAGGAGCTTGGTACAACTTGATATGATATGATAGGGCATTTCTAACGCGCCTGTACGCAAGTGTTTCAAGGCGCGACGAGACAAGGGAGGGGGAACACAGGGAGGACAGACAACGATCCTACTAGGCCAGGTGTCATTCAGATTGCGCAAGTGCATGGGCTGAGGGAAGGGGGAATGTGCGGGGGGAGGGGACAGTGCAGTACATGGCATAGAATAATAACAATAGGTAAGGTAACGGCCAGCAGGTGGCAAGTGAAATGGTAAGTGTAAACATCAGGTGTCAAGTGCTGGGAGTGGGAGTCTAGGGATACAGAAACAGTCCGCAAGTGCGGGGGTTGCTATTCTAGAGCAAATAAGAGTCCACATTTCTGAGGATTTTAGGTGGGAACATTTTGGGAGGTGAATCAGAGGATTTGGATCTGGTGATTAGTGTTTTGACTAATTCCAAGGTCAGAGGGGTGAAGTAGGTGAAAGCTAGGATTGAGGTGGGTGATTGGTTCCAAAGGTGCTTTGGAAGGTTAGTGGTGTAAATGAACCCCAACAGGGAAGTGGCCAGCCTTGCAGCTAACAGGTAGTTTGTTATTTCTCTGTAACCATATCTTTAATGAAACATCAGGGAGCTAAAAACAATTCCTCTTCAATTTAGCAATATTGTGCATTGTTAAACTGGAACTCGATTCCATAAAACATACTGGAACAATAGGATGTTTTTTTTTTACTTAAGTCTAGACTACACCATCCCAGACATTACGACATCCTGCATGTATTTGGTGCCAGATACAGTACTACACATGGGACCCTTTCAAGGCTCAGAGCACAATGGTAACAAGCAACCTGCGATTGGAAAGATCTAGAGGTCATTACACAAACGGGCATCCTGGAGTGGTGGAACAAACAGAACTTGCTCGAGGGACATCCTTTTACCAATCCCCAGTTCAAGTGGCCATTACAACTGATGCCTCCAGTCCTACAAAGCATAATGGATATGTGCACATCTAGCGGTTCTGTTAGACTACAATATCTGGGAGTTCATGGCAATTTGCCTTGCTTTACACGGCTTCCATATGGAAATACAGGGGCCCTCATAAGAATGGACAACAAAAAAGCAATGTTGTACATAAGGAACAATTAGCACACTTCTAGACATTAACCCAGACAGGGCCACTAATTTGGTGTTTCATAGTGAGAGAAGGTATGTTTCCTGGTTCCCTTTGCTTGACAGTTTAGCCACAAGCATTACAGTGAGCTGAATCCTAGAAGAGTGAGTCCTACTTGAACCTGCACGTTTTGTGGCTAGGTAGGATGGTGTTCGGGCAGTAGTTGCCTAATATGCAATGCAGGCCATTTTGAAGAGTATCCTGGCTGGGATTGGTAGCCAGTGTAATTCTCTTATGATGATGGAGATGTTGCCAAATGTTGTAGTTCCCGTTATGAGGAGTGCAGCGGTATGTTGAACGGCCATAAGGGCAGGCTCAGGTGTGTGGCTGGGACACCTGTGAGCAGAGCATTCCCTCCATAAAAGGTGTGAGATTACCAGGGCCAGGACTATGGTTCTGAAATCCTCAGGTGGAGGAATGGTTTTATCATCCGGGGGAGTGCTAGTTAATACCAGGTGATTTGGGCCCTTTGTTGATATGCTGCCGAAGGAGTGATTGATGCCAATGATAACCCCCGAGTGATTTGGCACATGGGACCAACTGAGGTGTAAATCCATCAAGGTGCATGCCATTCAGCCTCTGTTGAATGCCTCCTATTTAGATGAATGGACTAGTAAGAGAAATTCAATTTTGGTGGGATTGAGTTTCATGTAAGTGCTCCTCATCCAAGCATGGATAGAGGCACGAAATTCACACTGAGGTATAACTGAGTATCCTCAGCATATTAGTGCAGTGGGGTATCTGGGTTGCCTAGTAGTAATCCGAGGGGTTCCACATAAAGAGTGAAGATCACTGGGGAAATATTTGAACTTTGTGGGACCGATCTGAGGATACCCATCTAGACTGTTTGGTATCCGTTTGAAAGGAAGAAGGCAAAGCATTTGAGGACTGTACCTGTGACCCCCATTCTATCTGCGTGTAGGCTTGCGATTGAGAAGTGGACAACCACGTCAAACGTGGCAGAAAGTACATTTAAGGCCCAAGAGATAGGAGTACCATGATTTTGAGAGCATCATCTATGACCTGGATGGTGGCAGCTTTCGTCCTACATCTGGTTCTGAATCCAGACTGGTAGTCACAGAGCAGGTTATGTTGGGTAATCAGAGCATGGAAATGGATTGGCAAAGGCCTTTTCAATACGTTTACCAATGAACAGAAGGCTAGTGATCATCCTGTAGTTAGTAGTCATCTAGGTCTAAAGTGAGAGTTTGCAGAGTAGGGGGATTATTCTTGTTTTTAAGGTGCTTGGGAAGATGTACTCTGATGTGCCTGATCCCCTGCATGTGCTCGCTTGAGTAGGAACTCCTGCTCTGTATTCCATGCCTGCAAAAATTAAATCACCCCTGATCTACCATGCAGTGTTTTGATAGAAAATATTGTCATGTTTTTTCTGCATTTAAAGTCAAATTTAACCTGACCCATGCGTTTTGGATAGCACATTCTGCTGTGTTTTTTCCATAATGAGTTAATCTGACTGCTGCACTTGAAGTGTTCACTCTGTGACTGGTCTTCGATCACCCCTGATTTCCTAAACATGGAAACAGCTTCATATGAGGACGTTTGCTAGAGAGATGCATATACCGTGTATATCTTGCTGAGCATCAACACTCTGCTGTCTCACACACTCAGGCTGTCGATACTGGTGGGTAGGGGTACTCCCCCCACCTACACCTGTCATGATACAAGCCACTACGCTAATGTACACTTCAAGTACCTCGTGAGATCTGATCACCAGGAAAGCAGCTTCTATATGTACACAACTGAAATCCTCTGTCTCCCTGGCATCCGGCTGATCTTCAACTTCCTAGTTCGCTGCCCTCGAGTTTGCACTCTCCCACTTTGGTGGGCACCTACTCATTTTCTTAATGTGCAGTTCAGAAATGCTACAGATCATTGACACCCACCGCATACAGTTTCCTTTGCATGGACAGCTCAGTAAGCAACATACACACATTCATATTCATATAGCCAACTTATAAAAACTGCTTAGCTACAAACTACCTGGCTGATAGCACAACCAGGGCTGCCTTAAAAAATACCAGAAAATCCACCTAGCAATGCAACCCTTGTATGCCTATTACAGACACATACCTGAAGTCGAAGTGCGAGGTAGAGATTATGGATATCTTGCTTTTGCCTAGAATCTCAGACCATGGATTGGTAGCCTTGAGCCCAATTCACTATTATAGACTTCTAGAAATGGTCGCGTTTATTCCCTGTTGGGTGCTTAGGCAGATGAGTTGCAGTAAACATCTAGAATACTGGAACATGTATTATTCAAGATCGCCACAATAACCTACTGTCTTTTGATGCCATCCTCCCATATTTCCAGACTACTTCCCACAACTCACAGCCTTGATGCTGCTGCTTTCACCCACTCCCCTGTCTTTCCTGGCACAGTTACTACAGCTGCAGGGCAACCCAAAAAACCAACCGAGAGATTTCGTACCATCTACTTTAACTTGCACCACTCAACGGGCAGTTGGGCCTGTGCCTCTAGTTCCCACCATGCTCGAGGGCTCATAGACGCTGCGCTTGAAATTGATCAACCTGAAAATCACGTCAAGTACAGGTGCTGTGCACACCTGGAGCCACGTTACAGAAACGTTGGCACCTGCACTGGTGCAAAGTTTTCGTAATCCGGTCCCCGGTCTGTTTCCAAGCACTCCTCCAATATACAAGCCCTTGACATTGATCTAGCCATAACTGGGTCACTCTACTTTTCAAGGCCTGCTGCTTCTGAGCGTCAACGAATGCATAGCAAAAAGCAAACCGAGTTCTGCAATTGGGGGGTAACCGAGCAATTTATCAACATTTGAAGGCAACTGTGTGGGGATGCCCCATTAAAGTATGATAACTGTAAATACACATGTGATGTATTTGATTAGGTTTACGTTATATAGTCGGCTTGGGTAGGAAGCAAGCTTTGGGGTTTGGGTCCAGTGCCTGGGCCGCTAATGTTCACAGTTCTATTAGGTATATGGAGGTCCTGTGTGCAGATAAGTGTCCTGTCTTCACACCATCATTGGCTCCAGCCCCGACCAATTAGCAAAACTAAAGATAAGCACACCAGATCCTACTTTTGTCATGTGTTCTAGGCTTGGTGTTCATGCTATTTTTTCCTTGTGTCTAGAGGGAATTGTGGGCTGACACTTTTGTTAATTTGAGCATTCCCCCTACTTTCCCATCTCTCCTGCCAGGAATCGAACCCTGCCATGCACGGGTTCATGGATTGGCAGCATCTGGGTGAGACAGGTAACCGGGGTGGCAAGGTGCTGCCCAGGCTGTACATGGTTTGGTTATACTATTGAGGGGATCATTTGGCATGGTTTCAGCACAGTGCCCACTTGCCGGCCAATGCCATTCTCAAACCACTCACTTGTGCCCTTGCTTGGTAGTTCAATCACATGCTATGTGACTTGCGGTCACTGCTGAGATAGCTCAGCGAGCTGAACGCCTACCCATAGCCCCATGTTATCCTTACCCGCTCTTCATCCTGTGGGCATGCCCGTTCTCTATAAGTGGGTTTCCCAGTCTGAGCTGTGTTTAACAGTGATGAAACAATTGCACAATTTGAGCATTCACACACATTGCCATTGTGCTACACTTCCGTTGGTTTGCTGTAACTTCCTTCGTGCACGTTTCTTTAGAGACCGCTATACATTTAGAGCATTGTTTACTATTTAACATTTAAATACTTACTATATTTGGTACACTTTTACTGGACTTCATTCATTAGCAGATTTGACATGTACAACAATTGTACATGTACCGTGATGACATATACCCTCACCATGACCAGATCCCAGGCTGTATATACACATATATATATCAATGAAAACACTTTGTTAAAGGGATGTTATGGTTAAGTTGCACTGATAAAAACCTATGAAAGGCAATGAAAAAACTTTGTTTGAGGGACGTTATGGTTACAAGTAAAACTGAAAACCCCCAGAAATTCACCCATTATGGTAAGCTAAGCAACCATAACTCACACCACCACCGTGCACTGCTAAGACAATCACCCAGTACATGAAAGATATGTTTGTGAAACTGCTATTTATCTTAAAGATGCCATCAGCTATTGCCATCCCTCCTCCCCAAGAGCCATCACCACCACCAGGTGGAGGACCTACACAACAAAGAAGCACAATACTTCAAAAGACAATGAAGAGGACCATGAAGATGAGGTAGAGGAAGTGCCTAGCTCTAGCACCCAGAGAGAATCATGGGTTTGGCAGTTCTTTACCACGGTTGGAAATGTACTAAAGGAAAGGCGAAAGCTACCAAAGTGAAATGCACACAGCGCAACGATTCAGTCGCGGGCAACCTGGGCAGTACTCCATGCGCTTACACCAAACAAATTTAAATAGTGCGCCTATAAAGGCACATATGCATTGTGCAGTGACAGAAATGCATAAATAAAAGGGGGAGTACGGATGGACAAGTGCTCATGGGAGCCCAGGAGGGAAGTGCCAAGGGATGCCAAGGTGGGACCCACTGGCTAACTGCTGGGGCAGAGGAGTCCCAATGGTGGGGTGCATCTTAACCGTAACGTCCGTTTAAAGAAGTTTTTTTGTTAATTGAATACGTTTTCATAAGTAAAAATGTTTCATAAAGTTACATCACTGTATATACGTTATGAATAATTCCTCTTAACATATATCAAATAACTATAATCCTCCTTCAACAAACATATTTTTTGCAACACATACTTATGTGAGTCGTTATCATCAGTGCATATGCTAATAGGCAAATCAGAGTAGA
The DNA here is from genome assembly GCF_040938575.1 of Ambystoma mexicanum. Classification (NCBI taxonomy): domain Eukaryota; kingdom Metazoa; phylum Chordata; class Amphibia; order Caudata; family Ambystomatidae; genus Ambystoma; species Ambystoma mexicanum. The sequence goes on along the minus strand of NC_090937.1, from coordinate 1,123,782,775 downwards.
CATTTGTCTTTGCCGAAAGGCCAGCCCCTCGGCCCACGGCAGAAAAGTTCTATCACTTTTTTTTGTACTTGTGTTCTGACAATTTCAAAAAAGTAAAACACAGGACAGATTTCCAAAAGCATCCTTTCAGGTCCTTGCTGATGCTCTTCGTGCAAATTTTCTGCAATCCGGTCCAGCACTCCGGGCTGCAACCGTAAGCAGATTTCTTTTCCTCATTTAAACTAGAGCTTCAGCCATGCCGCATACCTCACTAAGTAAATCAGAGATGGCATTCATCCTTGCCGAGGGCCAGGCCCATTGTCCATGCATCAAACTTACACCACTGTTTTTTGTGCTTAAATTTGGACACTTGGAAAACTAAAACAGCAGATTTGCAAAACCATGCTTTCACGTCCTTGCTGGTGCTCCTCGCGCAGGTTTGTTGTAATTCAGTACAGCACTTCAGGCTGTAGCTGCAAGCAGAATATTTCTTCCCAGTCAAACCTAGGGTTCGGCCATGCTGTATGTCCCAATAATCAAATCGAAGTACACAATTACCAAATAATTGCAGGGCGGTAGAATGGATAGATCACTGCGCTTCAACTACTACTTTAAACAGATTACCCTGCTGCTGGCGATGGGGTTCTTTTGTGAGGGTGCCCTTCCTTCTTCAAGTGTTGGGTTTCGTAAAGGAGAGTGACCCCTGTTCACCTCAGTGCTGGGTTAGTCAATAAGTAACAGTGGTAATAACGAAGCAGTCCTCAAAACCATTTTTTTTTTCTTTTTTTTTTGCTGTATTTATTGTTAGAAGTCAGCCAACACGTGATTCAACTCTCTGTGCGGTGAGGTTGTGGAAATGAGTCTGGAAATGAGCATCCAATTCCAATATCTTGTCCCACGATGGTCGCAAATAAGGGTGGTTAAGATTTCAAGGGTTGGCCTGGTGACCACGTGGGCTCCTGTTTCGGCATGCTGGGTAATTATCTGCTGATTAGCATTGTCTTGGAGTGTAGGCATCGATAGTCACAGCGATCTGTTGATGCAACACTGTGCAGCACTTCGGGCTGTAGCCGCGGACAGAATTATTAGCCACAGGTAGAATTTCTTTTTTCCATTCACACATATCCTGATTTTGAAAAACTTCACCACATAGCGAGTCCCTGGTGGCCGTGCCCACTTTAACCCCATTGCCAGTCCCTTGTGGTCATGGGAAGTAGCCAGATTATCCGAGTCAGAGCCATTGGCCACAGGGCATGACTCAGACAATCTGGCCACTGCCCATGGCCACCGGCTATACCTCAGTCACTAAAGGGATATCACTATTTTTGTTGTGCCTACATTATGACACTTTTCAAAATATGAAACATGGGCACATTTGCAAAACCATGCTTTCAAGTCCTTGTCAATGCTCTTTGCACAACTGTCCTGCAAATCGCTCCATGTTTTATGTTTTGTTAAGTGTCAAAATCTACATACATGAAATAGTCATATAACTTAGCTCCCAGTTGACAATATCCATTCAGACTTTGCAGAAAAATTCAAAGTTCGGTCTATAAACTTTCGAAACTCTTTTGTGCACATTCGTCAAATGGCACCAAAGGTATAATCCATCTAAACATGTTGAAACCCCTCCTCTAATTTGGCCCCCTCTTCACAAAATCCCACCAATCTCTGCATAAACATTCAAATCTGGGTCCTAAATCATTTTGCAAACTTTTGTGTAGATTCTTGAAACGACACCAAATGTATAAGCCTTTCAAATATTTTGAGAACCCCCTTCTAATTTTGTTCCCTCTTGGCAAAACAGCACCAGACTTTGTAGAACCATTCAAGGTCACGTCTAGAATGATATCACATAATTTCATACAGTTTCATTGAGTGGCTCCAAAGTTATACGCATTCCAAAAACTACTTTTCACCAACCCTGTAATGCAAAAATATGCACGGATGCCCCCAACATCTGAGATGTACGCGAACCTCTCAGTGCTGTCCCCAAACTGTTTGCAGACAACAGAGATGAAAAACCGCCTGTTATTTGGCTTTTTATTGCCATATCCCATCCCATCTTCATCACCTCTCACGTCCCCAGAGATTGTTTCATTAGTTTGATAAGTTCAATGTTGTGTTTTTTTAAATGTTTTTACAGCAATGTTCACGGGCAACGGCGCGTTCCACGAATCCAACATGGCAGGCGTTTCCCAAAAATATGATGCACCTTACGCTTTTCCCCATCCAATCAGCAAACGTGTTTGTTGTCTGCGGACATCACGCCACCCTCTGGACCAATCGGAGGCCCGTCCATGGACACAACAGGGAAGCGAGTCTGCGGACCGAACCCAGATATGACACTTTTTTTACCTACTTTTTGGCTGTTTTATAAAATAACTACTGAACAGATTTACACCAAATTTACTAAAGCATACTGTTGGGACCAAGCGCCACTTCTGGGGCAAATTTGGTGAAAATCTGTCCAGCATTTTGGTCTGCAGGCGTAAGCAACATTTTGTTTCCATTGCATCTATGTGAAAAGCCACACATTTTGTGACTCCCTTATAACACCCTCCCTCCCGCATGGAACCTTACCAAACTTTGCAGAATCAATCTGATGGGGCCATATACTTTTTTCTGTAAAATTTTGTGAGTATTCGTCCAGGGGGGTGAAGATATAAGCCAACCAAAAAGTGCTCTTCCTATGGGTTGAGCAACTTCACCATAACTACAGGGCCACTACTGCAGGCCCTGTAATATTACATGGCCTGCGGTAGCGGACATGCAGTTATGGTTAAGTTGCTCATCTCATAGGAAGAACACTTTTTGGGCGGCTTATAACTTCGCTCCCTCTGGACGAATCCACACCAAACTTCGCAAAAAAAGTATATGGCCCACTCTGAATTTTGTTTGCAAAGTTTGGTGAGATTTGTTCAGGGGGGGTAAAGTTATAGGGGGGTCTCAAAATTTCTTTTTTCCCATAGACTGAATGGGGAAAAAACTTTGCTCACGCCTACAGCCGAAACCGCTGGACGGATTTTCACCAAATTTGAGACAGGAGCAGCGGCTTGGTCCCAAAAGCGTGCTTTTGGGAATTTGGTGAAAATCCATCCAGTAGTTTTTTTAAAACGACGAAAAAGTAGGTCACAAAAAATGAGTGATATCTATGTCCGCTCCACGGACACACTTCCCTGTTCGGTCCGCGGACAGGACACCAATTGGTTAATCGGCTTGCGTCATGTCCGTGGACATGCAACGTGTTCACTGACTGGATGGTGAAGATCGTGAAGTTCGTCAGATTTTTGGAAACGGCCGCCATCCGCTCTCTGCGGACATCGCAGCAAAAACATATTAAAAAACACAACATTGCACTTGTCAAACTTATCAAATAATCTCTGGGGAAGTCAGGGGTGATGAGGATGGGCTGGGATATGGCTGCAAGAAGCAAAAAAAAAAACAGGTGTTTTTGCAGCAAAAGTCTGCGAACAGTTCGGATGTTCGCGAACAGTCCTGTAAAGTTCGCGAACACCTCAGCATTACAGGGTTGGTGAAATGCAGTTTTTGGATGGCTTATAACTTTGGCGCCACTTAATGGAACTGCATGAAATTTTGCATGTAATTTTGCATGTATATTGCTGACCTAATTCTGAGTGAGTTTGGTGGGATTCTGTCATGAGGGGGCAAAATTAGAGGGGGGGTCCCAAAATAATGTAAAGGCTTATAAATGTGTTGCCATTTGACAAATCTACACAAAGGTTTGCAAAAAGATTATAGATCTACATATAGATGTTTTCGTAAAGTCTGAATGGATTTTGTCAAGTGGGGGCTAGGTTATATGACGATTGTATGTGCATACATTTGACACTTTTGAAAAAATAAAACATGGGTGGATTTCCAGCAAACTTGCGTAAGGAGCATTGGCAAGGACCTACAAGCATGGTTTTGCAAATGTGCCAGTGTTTTATTATTTGACAAGTGTCATAATGTAGCTACAAAAAATAATGGTATACCTTTAGTGACTGAGGGGTAGCCTGTAGCCATGGGCAGTGGCCATATTGTCCGGGTCATGGAATAAGGTCATGATCCGGACAATCTGGCTACTGGCCATGACCACAAGGGACAAAACATAGGATTAAAGTGGCCATGTCCACCTGGGACTGGCTTTGTGGTAAAGTTATTTGAAATTAAATTATATCTGAAAGGGAAGAAAAATGTGCTCATGGTAGTATGGTCATATGGTTCTCTTTTTGCCTTCTGCATGCTGCCTTGGAGAGCGAAGAGGGGCCCTGTATGGAACCCTCGACTTCCCTTTCCATGGTGGCAATCTTGGTAAAGGATTTTCCTTCCTAGACCGGGAATAGGAAGAAAAATCCTCTTTTTTAGCACCCCCGGTTCCTGCTTTGGGAACCTAGGGTGCTAATGGCCTTCACCCCCCATTTCAGGGTCTGGAATGGGGGGATAATGGTCCAGAGATCTCGTTATCCACCCTTGCTTCGCTTGGGCTGATAACTTGGGCTGCTGGGCCAGTATCCACCATTCCAGTCCCTGGAACGAAGGATAAACGCCACAATATTCCCATTAGCATAACACAAAATGAAAATGGAAATGTTGGAACATCTTATTGAGTCTATGTACTTTACTGAGAAATATAAAGTAGATGGAGTCTATACATTTTTTTTTTGTTCTATTTTTTAACTGTGAAAGGTGATTCCTAAAGGAATATGTCTTTTGTTGTTTTTTGATGTATTTTTTTTTGTTGGCAGGAGAGCCAAGGACGAAAGGTGGGGAGGGAAATGAGGGAAGAGGAACCAAACGCTAATATGGAGGGGTAGGTGGACAAGGGGAAATGTTCACGTGTGTTATTTGTAAGGTAGGGGCAGTGTTTCTCATGCTCCTTGATTACAGCAGTAGTGCTGGCTGTTGTGGAGGAGGCATGGCATGAGCTGATGCCATTTTAAGATAAATAGCAGTTTTGCTATAACGAGTAGGAATAGGTGTTGGAGCTGTGTAAGGGAAATTTTGAAGTTGAAAGTTCCTAGATCAGTAAAAAATGCAGTTCTGAACTGTCCGCGAAGCAGAGATCTTATTGTGAAGTGCGGACGGGTTCTCGGACATATCATCATGCCTTGCGCCAGTCTATGGTCATGTGGCACTGTCCGGAAGGTCCGCTATGAAGTCAGATGTTCGTAGACATCTACGGATGCAAAACTAGTTGAATTAGTTGCAAAAAGTGTATAGAAGTGTTAAAAATGATCCCAGAAGGTGGGAAATGGCGAAGTTTTAAGGTGACACTTGTAAATGAGACACAAATATTCTTATATTGGGCAAGTATGATATTAGTAAATTGTAGGAAAATAGCATGCACTGGTAAAAACCTATGAAATTCAATGAAAAACCTTTGTTAAGGGGACGTTATGGTTAAGTTGCACTAATAAAAACCTATAAAATTCAATGAAAAAACTTTGTTAAAGGGATGTATGGTTTCAAGTATTTTTAAGTTATGGTTAAGTTGCACTAAACAAAATTTCAAAGGTTTTTATTAGTGCAGCTTAACCATAACGTCCCCTTAACAAAGTTTTTTCATTGAGCACATCTTGTGCCAATAATGTAGCCAAACAATATTATTCATTAATAATCTCTTACAGTTTATAAACTCAGTTTCACAGACAGGCCACTTGATTCCAACAATGTTGGAATAGAAATGTATTTTTACAATCCCTAGTATGATCAACTTTCACCGGATCTGCATGCAGCCAAGCTATCATCAAACATAACTCCCCCTCTTCATTCAACCTTTACTATACCTGTGGCATCTGACCTACTTTCCCCACCATAGTCTTTCCCCTATTCATTTTCTTCCGCAGACTTAGGTCTGCGTGTCCCTGGTGGGGAACAGTATGGCAACTTCCAGACAAGCCGTGGCAAGCTAGGACCACTGCTCTGGCGATTGAGCGCAGTATAAAAGTTTCATAACAGAACATTACTGGTTAACACTCGGAATGCCAACTGTGCATTTTACTCACATTGTGCACTGGCCCTCACAATCCCCTTACCATGCAGGAGTCCACTGTGCCAGACTCATAACCCGCACAGAGCATTCTGGATGTGATGGTCTTCATGTCAAAGTAGGACTGGCACTGCTCAAGCGAGATGATGCGGACTTCTCCTTCCTGAAGCTTGAACGGCACTAAAATAAAACAATGACATCTGTCATGCACTGCCTGAGCTCGGGTATATTGTGTTGGGCTAATGGCTAGCTGTCATGTCATCCCATGTGGCTGCACACGCTTGATGTGGAATGTTTTATCGCAACGCGTGCACAAGAGGCAAAGATTCTGCACCCACACCTTTAGGAGTGGATCTTTCTGAATGGGCGCATTAAGAACTGGGGAGACATGTGCAATGCTTCTAAGTGGCTCCAAAGGAATTGTGTATGTTGTGCCTACCAGGGCAATTTTAGCTACAAATGGCCATTGGTGACCGTTAGGGGGAAAGCCGCAATGATCACACACAATCAGCCTTTTCAAGACTCAACACCACAGAGTCCAGATTCCTTCTGCTGTAGTTACAACACTTTAGCGAGAACATGGGTGGCATTTTCATCCATCACGTGTGCGGATGTTGCAGTAAAGACCAGACAAAGAACAGTGTGAAAGGGACATTTTCTAATGTCGAAATGGATTCCTAGAACAAGCTTGCAGATGCCAATAATGCACGACTTAGTGAAGGGTTTGATCTATAAATGTGGGCAAATAAACACAGTCATATAGTCCACCTTACAAAATTAGGACATGGCAGCCAACCAATGATACCAGGCCTACTCTACAATCGCAGGGCTGCTACCAGCACTGCTTTGGCATTCGTGTATGTTTGCATACAATACCAATGACTCTCAGCTGACCCTAGAAGCGAGTGCTGAAGCAAGGAGAAGGCTTACTTTGGTGCCTGCAATGAGGAGTACATTGACTGTTTTCTCTGGGGAACAGCAAACTGGTTCTGTTGCTCGGAAGTGCCACACTTGTGCTGATGTTGATCTCTGGTGCATTTAATTTAATCTCGTCATTTGTATAGCGCCCATCACTGTGGGTATGGTCCCAACGTGCTGTAGGTGGAACGCACTCGGAGGGACCAAAGTCTGAACTGGGAAAGTTAGGAGGTGCTAGTATGCATGGGTGCATAATGGCCATTTTGGCCAGGTCCCTGCTAGCCACCCATCTCTAAATGGCATGGGTATGGATGGGGAGAGGTACATTAGGGAAATAGGCAGGGGGTGTGTAGTACGGTTCAAATATTTTGACGTGAACGGTAGCTACGTTCTTATGACATCGGTGTTGTTCAGAGTGTCATTCGAGTTCTATGTGAGAGCAGATGCATGCAGAGTGATACCGTGCCTTTGGCCAATTCCAATGGAGTGCATTGCGAGTTGAAAAAAAAGCATTGGTTAAAGTCAAGAGAAAGGCCTAGTATTGGTAAATTTGGCATAATACTATACATCTGGGTTGATAACTTATGGTGGGTGCATTCTGCATGCCTCCAGCTATCATTAGGTGTTTACCCTCAACACCACACTTAGCCGTAGAGTTGGCATTCTGCCAACACCTGCATTATAGGTAGTGGAGCACATTCTAAAATTGCCTAGAGACTGAAACTAGGTCACCCTCCTGGATTTAGCTAGCCACGGCACCTTGGTCAACTGTGAGACCAAAACCTTGGTCGCCATTGTGGACTTGACTAAGTGTAACACCCTGGTTACCTGCGCAGCCATTCCAGGTGCTGTACACCGGCTATCACTGATGACTCTGTCCAAGTGAAAAAACTGCCCACTCTCAGTTTCAATCTAAGTGTTGTATATTGCCCAACCTTGGTGTTCATCTCAGGACCATCCAACTGCAATAGTTCGGTTGGCAGAGAGAAAAGCCCACCCTGAAGATGTCTTAAAGAGTAATCCATTGTTTACCCCCAAGTCTGTCCAGGTGCTGCACATTTCTCGCCTTCAAAAGACGATCTAATTGCATTATTTTGCCCCCCCCCCAGTGTTCTTCGAAGTGCGATATGCTGCCCATTCTCAATTCCGTCCAAATTCAATATGTTACCCCCATCAAGGCAGTTTGAGTGCAGAGAAAATTCCCTCCCACAGAAAGCATTGAAGAGCGATACATTGCCCAACCTTGGACAGTCCGAATGCATCGCCTAGTCCACCCCAAGTCTATTCAAGTGCATTACATTGCCCTCCCCCTCCAACCTATGCAGGTGCAAAACCATACGAAGGTCTTCCAAATTGGGGGAAGCAGGACGCCCTCAAGACTTCACCGGGCGCAATACCCTTGATTCTTCTGGAGTGGGGCGCAGAGAGGGTTGGGGCAAGGCCAGGATGGAGGACTGAAGTGAAGCAACTGAATGGGGAGGGGGGCAGTGACGCAGGGGAGAAAAAGGGGAGAGGGTTGGAGCAGAGCATACAAGAAAGAGAGAGAGAGTAGCGAAGCAGGCAATTAAGTGGAGATGAAGTAGCGCCGGGGGATTCACAGTTGCAGGCCTGGGCTTGTGTCGGAGAGGTTGCAGGCATGTTTCAGGTCGTGGGGGGGCATGTGAGGGGGAGAAAGGCCAGGTTTTAAGGGCCTTCCTGAAATATAGGTGGACTTCTATGAGACTGAGGGTGGGAGCTATGATGGAGAAGGAGATGCCTCCTAGTCTGGAGAAATTGAACGGAGGGACCACCAGGTGGTGTGCAGAACCTGATCTTAGGATTCGGTTGAGGCAGTAGCGTGTAAATTTGTCTTGGAGGAATTTGAGGCCTTTCTTTTGTAAGGCACAATGGATAATGCACATGGCTTTGGAAGAGGCATTGGAGGAGGTATCTTTGAGGGAGATGAGTATCCATATTGGATCTGCTCACTCTAACCTTTAAAGTGGTGCAGCCATAGCCAGATGATTATAGTGTAGTGCTATAAGATGTTATTTAATCAAGGATATTGAATCACCACATTATTATCAATTGAATAATAAGATCATCTCCTTACTTTTGCTTCCCATGTGTCCCCAGCCTGTGATGTAGCAGTAGGTGTCTGGCTGAACAAGCTGCTCCTTGCCAGGCAGGCAGACTGGCCTCACGTAACTTGTCTCATTGATGTCTTCATTGAGTTCCACTATGCTTATGTCGTAATCAACCACTGCCCTGTTGTAACGGGGATGAAGGATAATCCTCTTCACCAAGCGGGTCTGCATGAAGTCAGAAGGGTGATCCAGATTGTTGATCCCAAATATGACTTTCCACACGGCTGCGTTTTCTCTCCTACATTTGGAAATGAAAAGGAAATGCATGTAGGTTGTTCTATCCAGTGCAAACTAATTTGTGTTCTTTAGATGGCAATGTTACATTTAAAGTAGGTATTATTCCTCAATCCAGGCTTTTTGGTTGACCTGTATTCCTAAAGGATATTATATTTTACTTCATCTTCCATTACACTCTATTCAAAGTTTTTTATTCAGATTTCTTCATTATATCAATGATACTTTTCCAATATAAAAATCAATATTCATAAACATGCATATCAAAATAACATTAAAATAAAATGCACATTTTATGCAATTTAATAGGAATTGAAATAGAATGCAGCTCAAAATTTAGTTAGGTCACTTTTTGTTCATAAGATGCTGGTTATGTTCAGCAAGTGCATAATTACCATTTAGTATTTATTTATTTTATATATTTGTATTTATTTTTTGGTCACTTATTAGGCGCTTATACAATTAGCAAAACTGTTTCAAAGCGCCCACAGGGCAGACAGGGTGGGGAAAAGGGAAGATGAATTACAGTAAGGATAAATAATTGCATTAATAGTACAAACAAGTTGTGTGAATAAAAGGAGGGGGAGACAAACCTACTATGCATTGTGAGTGTTCAGAACGTACAAGTGCAGAGGGTCAGGGGTGAGGGATAAGGTGCTATGATGCTCATGGAGAAGTGCTCTGGTTAAGTGCTAAGAGGAGAAGGACGTAAGTGCAACCACCCTTGGGTAGGGTGAGCCCAAGTAAGTGCAGTAGAAAGACAGCGGCTGGGATGAGAGATGTGGGGGGTCAAGGCCCCAAGGACACATAAGACCCCTGGGCATCAGTCACGCTGCTCTAAGATTAGCGGGGAAGAGAGGAGAAGGAAGAGGTAAAGAGAAAGGTCTGGATTCTTTTTCAGAACTTAAGGAGGTCTTGCTCAAGACGCAGAGGGAGGCTGTTCCACAGGAGGGAGCTAGCCTAAGAAAATGATCGCCCACCAGCTCTCTGTTTAGCAATTTGCTTAACTCGCAGGGAGTTGGTGCCAAAGGAGAATATTTGGCGTTGAAGATAGAGTGGTCTTTGGCCCCAGGTAGCCTTGTGTATGATGCAGAGGGATTTTAATTAAATCCGGGCTGAGACCGGGAGCCAGTCAAGGCTTTGTAAGAGGGGAGAGATGTAGTCCCTGGGCTTGAGGCCAAGGATAAGTCTCGCTGCCCTACTCTGGTTTAGCTGGAGGGGTTGTAGGGTGGAGGAAGGAAGATTAGTAGTAAGTCTAATGTGAATAGACCTGGCAAAATCCTACCCCTGCTATAATTAACTTTTATATTAGAATAGGGGGTACTGAACCGGGCCAGCTGACCCAGCCCTTTAAGACGAGGTAGCAATACTTTGAGATGAATGGGGAGGCAGAATTTACTCAAACATCAATAATCAGAACAACTCAGGAAGTTGGCAAATTTGACTGTTTTATTATTAATTATCTAAAACTGGGAGTACAACAGACAACTCATTTAATGGTCTCTCAATGCACTTAAGAAAAAACATCATACTTATAGTAAAAACTCATAATTGATGGCGTTAACCTACGTATTCACTAACATCATCCTACGTGGCAAACTACAAAAACCTAGTGGCAAATGTGATAGGCTTAGAGGGAACATCTAGGTATACGTTCTATTCTAGTCTAAGAAAGTGATAGGCTCCTTAACATCAGGTGGGGCAACTAAGCCCTCCTCTCAAACAGGTCACTATGAACGTCACTAAATACACAACATCCTATTGGTTATACAAACTATAGGGCTCTTAATTACGCCCCCCCCTACAATTGGTTGGCACTCTTACATTCGTCAGTCCTTTTCCACCCACGTTAGCAGCACGCAGGCTGGACTTCCAGGTCATAACCATAGCTTCACACCAATTAGCATATCATCTATCATCACCTCAGTGGTCTGCACGTCAATTAAGGCTTTGAACTTGGCCTTGGAAATGTTCTTTGCTCTGGAGAATAAAGAGGAGTAGAGGCATGCTCTGCCTCTCTGCGTAGGTGTGGTTCATCATGTTTGTCCAAGTCCATCTCTTCACGTGACTGAAGACCACAAATTTGAGCTCTGGTGCATTTAAAATACTACTATTTAATGAAACTCTGATGTCTTCCTTGTTTTCGTCCATGGTTTCTGAACAGGAGTTTCATTCTTTCACATTATTGTAACTAATATCTGCCCATCCCAGTCCAATAAAACTGTGGCTTCTTGGGGCTGATCCAGCCTGGCCTTTCTGAGATTAACTTCTGTAATTTCATTGTTTTTCAACTGCGACACACTGGAAAAGGCCTTCCTTCTCTAGTCCAGCTCTGCTATATAATGTTGTGGAAACATCCATCCTTTACTCACTCCTATATATGTATATGTTGGCGCATGCCACAATCTATTCACTACATAACTAGCCTCAAGAATACTTCGTCTGCTTGCGTTTCTTTGCATCTGTACACATGTAAAATAACTTAATATCTTCATCGTTTCTGTAGCATAAGTTTCTCCATCTCAAGCCTGAGATGTCTCTTATCTTGATACTTTCTTGATGCCTTACAGAAGATCTTCATCCTCTCGTCTCTGCATCTCTACCATGTACATCAGTCTGGCTTTGTGTGACGGCACCAATCTTCACGTTCATTCATTGATTCTGCTTCTTCCGGGATTTCATTTAAATGGCCATCATACTGTCTCGTATGCAGGTATGGCTTTCGCAATGGGAATGTTCTGGTCTCCCTCAGCCGGACTCCGACCTTTTTACTAATGTCAATGTGCAAGGCTTTTACTACAGACCTCTGCAGGACCACTTTGATTTTCTCTTTAGCTCACACTCTTATTTAATTTCAGTGTCTCTTGGTCTTGGTAGTCCAGTACCGTAAGCACAAAAGTTAAAAGAAATCTTCCACTTCAAGCATTAACCTTTTCTCTTCCCCTTTTGCCAGGGTTAATCTTGACCATTACGCATTTCAGAGTTTGTTCACTTTGCCGCTTTATAACAAAACATTTCACATTTAGCTGCAGACTTTTTAGTGGGCTACTTCCTTTCGCTGGACCACTCTGCTACTCTGTATCACTGGCTTCATAGTTATCAGCCACTTATAGGTTCATCACTGGTTAGAGTTCTTTCGTGTCTCAGCACGTGCACAGCCTTCAATTGTGATATATACTGTTGCAACTTCAATCTTTCCTTATACACACCAGCCTTTTATGTCGTTCACTAACTAATCAGCTGTGTGCATTCGTCTCATGTCCATTTTGGCTTTAATTCACGAGTCAAGGTTAATACCACAGGCTTGGCCTCGCCTCCGTCATTCACCCAGGAGGGTCGCTGGTATCCTTGAAACACAATGCAGTCTTCTTGTCTGGGATTTGGGCTTCTCTGCGTTTCTTTCATGGCTCTTCAGAGGCAACAACCTCCTGCAGGGATCTTTTGGGTTTCTATACCCTTTGCTCTCGTCCCTCGATCAGTTGTTCTGCCCAAGTAGGTGTGTCTTCGCCCCGGAAGATCTGCTGCTTCGTGTTCCACCTTGCTCAGAGTGTGTCTCTATGTTCCACCTTTTATCCATGTGGGGAGAGCTAATGGGTATCAGATGTATGTGATTAAAGTCAAGTGCCTGACTTTGCTTGACCTGATTAGCGGGACATGTCCTATGCGATATGTAAGGGTTAGCCTCTTTCCTCTCAGTCGCCCTCTTCCTTGTCCCAGTGTTTGTGCAGAAAGGGGCTGGGGGAGTTGGGACGTTGGAGAATCCTATAAGATAGGATGAGATACTGGAAAGGGGGGCATAGCAACTAGCAACCTTAGCAACCAAGCCCTGTAGTGAGATACACAGAGAAATGTGAGAGGTCAGAAATGAGAGACAGGCATAAGGTTGTTGTTTTCTTAAGAAAAGACATTTTTACAAAAAGGGGTTTGACAAATGGCTCTCTAGCCCTTTTCTAAAGAGGAACTTCCTTACCTGGAAACTAAAACTAAGGATCTGTCTGTGTCAGGATGTCAGTAACTGAAAGGCCGTCCTTGTGTCCAAAACAAACTATCCTGACCCTCACACTTATAAACAAACGGTGCAAGGAAATGTCTTTAACTTGTTGTTAGAAAAAGTGTTTGAAACCAAAAGTGTAAAAGTGACCCTTGCATCCAGTAGGGGTTCCCTTCCCCTGGATTCTTAAACAGGATGGAAAAAGGTCTCCTTAGCAAACAGTTCCTTGGTGTGCAACAGACTCACAAAGTTATTGTTCAACTAAAAAGTTCTGTTCAAGCAAGAAGATTTGTAAAAATATTTTGTTAATCTTGACAGATTACCTGGTATACTCCCCTGCCAGTAATCGTTATACAATTTGTAGTTGCCTTGCGTACTCTCCTGCCAGGACGTCTTGTGCACCAGAAGAGCATATACCATGTGCTGCTTGGTTTAGCTATTTGTGGTAATAGATTCTCAAATATACTTGCTCAAAATATCTCCCCCCATATTGGCATCTCATGCTTCTGTATTTGATTGTGTTTGCTTTTATACTTTGTCTTGTCTACATTCAAACATTCTCATGGCACTTTGCGGTAACATTTTTCTGGCTGCATTTGGACAAACTTTGTCTTTATACTTTGCCTTGGCTGCATGCAAACAAACGTTGCCTTTGTATATTTGCTGCATCAAACATTCTTCTTTTTTTTTTTAATAATTCTGTTTATTACGTTTTAGTAACACAACAACAAAACAAACATGAATCAAAGGCATACATCAGATCATGGTAGCAAGGCAGTTTTCAAAAAAGCAAAAGGAACCCAGTCGGGCCGAGAGCCATCAGGCATTTGTGGGATAAGGCAGGTTACCAATGTTAACAACAGTACGTGTCTATTTTCAACGGCACTTTTCAGTTAGCGTCCAGCCATTTACCCCATATTTTTTTGAATTTGCGGGGGCAACCCCGTGTATTATAAATCCGGCGCTCCGAGGCCGCGCATCTGTCCAGCTCATTGCTCGCGGTTCACGGATAGAGGGTCGGCAGAGCCCCAGCTAGCCGCGATCAATCTTTTGCCTGCCCCAAATGCCAGTGCCAGAAATATTTTTTCATATTTCGAGAGATCCACTTCACCTCTGATTCCCAGCAGTGTCATTTTGGGATCCCTGGGGATTGGTGTCGCCAGGGTGGCTGCGATCTTGTTGATACAGTTCTCCCAGAAGACCTGTAAGACTCGGCAGTCCCATAACATATGGTAAAACGTGGCAGGTTCTGCTTTGCACCTGAGGCATGTCCCGTCTTCCAGTCCCCCCCATCTGGCCATGGCAGTGCGTGAATAGTATGTGTGGTGGAGGATCTTCAGTTGTATAAGCCTGAGCTTGGAGTCTATACCTATTTCTCTAGGGAACATCAATGCCTCTACCCAGTCTTCTGGTTCCATTTGTCCTATGTCCTTTTCCCATTTTTCTTTGAGCCCATCTAGCTGCGTCGCCCCAAAGGAGTTAAGTGCTTGATAGAGCGTGGAAGTGACCTTGGTGTCAATGTGTTGCAAAAGGATGTTGGTCTCAATGGAAGTACAGGGGGGTATGGTTGTCGTATCAGGGAATTGGGTGCGGATGGCGTGGGCCAGTTGCGCATGTCGAAACCGGTCCATGGGTGCGAGGTCAAATCGCTCTTGCATGGTCTCAAAGTCAAGGAGGTGGCCGTCTTGTATCACATGCGCTAGTGTGTGTATCCCTTTCACGCACCAGTGATCGAAGGGGCCCATCTTTACTATTTCCGGGAGGAGTGCGTTGTGCCATAGGGGTTGAGATAGTGTTGGTTTACCTTTCCAGCCTATTAGTTTGTGCGCATCCCGCCATGCCCGGCAAATGTGGCGTGTCATTTTGGGCAACAACGGGGGTTGGTCGTGGGTGGCGTACAGGGTCTGTAGTGGGGTTAGTGGGGTCATGCTCTCTATTTCAAGGCGGATGTGGGGGAGTGTGGGGTCTGCGTGTATCCAGTCGTTTACCACCCCAATCTGGGCTGCAAGGTAATAGGTGCGTATGTATGGTAGACCGATGCCTCCCTCCCACACTGATCGCTGTAGCGTTTCGAGGGCGATCCTGGGTTGTTTCCCTCCCCACAGCAGTGTGCGAAGGCGTCTGTCTATGAGTGCGAAGGTGTCTCGGGGGATGGCAATGGGGGCGTTTTGGAGTACATACAACAGTCTGGGGAGGGTCAACATTTTGAATAGCGCCGCTCTGCCCATTAGTGATAGTGGGAGTGATTGCCAGTGGGAGGTGTCCCTATTGAACCGGTCAATTATTGGTTTTAAGTTGAGTTGCAGGAACCCACCCAGTGTCGGGTCGAGTCTTATGCCCAGGTATTTGAGTTCTCTAATGGAGACATGATATGGGCAGGTTTCAGGGATCGCAGACTCGTCTCCCTGGACCGGGAAGTAAATGGTTTTGGTTTCGTTTACCTTAAGGCCTGCAAAGCGCTGGTATTCTCTAAGGATGCGGGAGACAATCGGGCAGGAAGTGCGTGGGTTACTGAGGTATATGAGGAGGTCGTCCACGTAGAGGGATAGTCGGTCCTCTCCCCCCCCGGCCAGGCGAACCCTGACCAATTAGTGTTAGTCCTAAGCTCAATTGCGAGAGGTTCTATGGCCAAGAGAAAAAGCAGCGGGGAGAGGGGGCACCCCTGTCTCGTACCACGACCCAGGGGAAATGATCGAGAAGACCTGCCGTTCACCCTTACCGTGGCCTCCGGGTGTGCATACAGGAGTTTAACCCACAATATAAACGTTTGCCCCAGGTTCATCCGAGCCATGATTGCCCACAAAGCCTCCAATTCTACAGAGTCAAATGCTTTTTCAAAGTCCACTGCCAGGAGGGCCAGTGGGGCTGGTATTTCCTTGGCTCTGCTTAGCGCTAGCTGAACTCTACGCAGGTTCATGCGGGTGGATTTGTTGGGCATGAATCCGCATTGGTCGGGGTGGACCAGGGTCTCTATAACTTGCAGCAGTCTGTTGGCTAGTGTTCTTGCGAGGACCTTCAAACATTCTTCTTATTGAGTTTTGAATCTGTACTTTGCCTTGACTACATTCAAACAAAGTTTGCCTTTGAATATTTTTTGCATTAGTAAACGTGTACCATTCAGTCATTCTTACGGTTATTGGAATGCCCGGGGATCCCCAGCTGCTTTGGGCAGACTCACCGGTCTTTTCCAGCATCTCTGATATTGCTCAGGCTTCTGCATTATGGCGTCTTCCTCTGCCTTCCAGGTTGGAGTGTGCAGACGCTCCCCCAGTGCTCTGTGGTCACATGCCAGCTCTGATGCTTGGCCCGGGATGGAGTCTGCAGCCTCATCGAAAAACTATACCTCCAGGAACTCCTGCACTGCTCCCGGGTGTCTCCACTGTCCTTCTTGCTCACCTGCAGTGTCTGTCTCTCTCCCTGTCCTAATGGCCGTCTCTGCTTCGCCAGCTTTCTTGTTGTGCCTCACTCTTTGGAACTTCAGTGTGGAAGGCAACGTCCTCTTCTGCATTGCTCGCTGCACCTCTCCCTTCCATTATGAGGTTGCCATTTTTAAATGTCCCACTCATTGCAGGCTTGAAAACGCAACTAGTCTGCATGTTGTATTTCGGGTTCTTGTCACTGTGTTTTGTATTGTATTTGGTTATTTATATAGCACTCTTTCCCCATTTCATGGCCTCAATGCGCAAAGTCCCTTGTCCTCAACCTCGTCCCAGTACCTGAGTGGTTATGGGAGTTGAAGTCCACAGCTTTCTCTGGGCTCCTAACTCCAGGGTGGTTTTTCTCATGGATTTCATGAAAAGGCACATTCAGAACAAAGGGTGTTAAGTGTGAGTTATGTGCCATAGGGTAAAAGGTGGAGCCCCGAATGGAATGGCAATAGGCCATTAAGCATTCAGGTATTCGAGGGTTTTCCTCAGGGGGAAGGGGGGGGGGGAGAACACTGACTCCTCAATTGAAGTCATGGCATCACCCCAGTAGTTATTTCCTCCCATGTGATCCTCCATCATGTAACCGACCCCAGGGTCAGAATCAGGATCAGGTAGCGGCTGCCGTCCTCTGGCCACATGGGAGGAGGTCACCACCAAGGAACCTGTATGGCTCCATTGGATTCATCGCAGAAAGCAGACTTTGAAAGAAAATGCCACTCTGGGTATTGAAGAAGAGAGATCTACAGTTAAATAGTGTCCTAGAACATCTAGGAAAGTTCAGGAATATGTCTTTCAGGCATACACTGGGATATTAAAGTTCACTAGGGCTCACAGAACAAGACCAGACAAAACCACAAAAAAAACACAAAAATAAACCTTTATATCTTCTTTCGGGCCTGGACAGCATTGGCAAAGTCTTCTAGGGACTTTCCAGAGATTTACATCAGATATGAGGAGGCAAGCACCCTCTACAGGATACCATATAAGGGTGTGGTTTGACAAGCGGCAAAAGCTCTTGGCTTGAAGAAGCTTGGGACAGGCAACCAATGTTCAAGAGAGCGTACCTCAAAGTCGTGGTGGGGGTCTCGACGGAAGGAATTGGAGATGAGGCTTCAGCACTGCACAGCGTCGATTTGGCTTGAAGCACCAGTCGGTCAGTGTTCTCATCTAGATGTTTCAACAGTGGCCTCAGCAGTGGCTTGAAGTTGCAGATCGAGCCCAAGCAGCTCCTTTTTTGTTTTTTGCAGTGGCTTTAAGAACTTGCAGCATCTTGATGCTGCAGAGAGCCAAAGTCTGTTTCTTTTGGCCCTTACTCTGCTTGAGGTCCCGCCCACTCAGGAAAGGCGAGTCAATATTCTGACCTTCCCAGGGACAGTTGCAGAGTGCCACTTCAGCAGCCATATTCCAGGGTACCTGAGTACAGCAGCAGTTAGACTTTCCTCCAGCAGGTCACTTGAAATATTCCCCAGAAGTGGTTAGAGAGAGAGTACTCACTCTGCAAATTCTCATAAAAGTGCTAATTCCCTTCACCTTAGAGACCCCCAGCAACTCTGACTTGACTTTCTACCTGGAGAGAGTGTAAGCCTTTTTTCCCACTCTCTCATGTATTTTGATGTGTGTTTTACTCTTGTTTTCTTTGATTATGGAGTTTTTAGACAAACTCCAAAGGCATCATCTTTTAATGCGTGTTACACAGCACCCTCAGTGCAATAACACAGGGAAGCCTTTTTAGGCTGTCCCAAGGTTTAAATATCTACTCTGGGATAAACTACATTTTTCCAGAGAATGTAAAGTTAAATTGACTTTACTAGTCTTTTTAAATTCCTAGACCCAGCACACACTATCTTACAATAGAATTCTGCAGGGTTTACTTAGTAACCCCGGTGTCTAGAAACTCATGTAGCAGTGAAATGCTACCCTTTCCTATCCAACTGTATGGTGGCAATGGTTTTACAATGGATGACCATGATTTTTCCCGACCGCGAACACCGGTAGCTAAAAATCGCGAGAGCCATGTTTTTCAAGATGGCGCCTGAGCCCCCTTTGTTTAAACACGTCCCGGGCTTCTTTTTTCGCCATTTCCTTTTGGAAATGTCCATCTAGAGTTTGTCTCTGCGCGCCAAACTAGGTTTGGTCCCTTTGTTTCAATGCCTTCGGCCGGCTTCAGTGCTGAAGAACGCCTCTGGCGCCTGAGTGTCTGGGGTGGGCAGGAAGTGAGGGAGGTGCCCGAAACTCCCTGTGCTTAATCTCCTAGGAGACCCAAATGTACTCTGGCGTGATTGGCTGGATAACGGTCCAGCAAGGACAGCCAGCCTGCGGGGTGAGAGGCAGCTAGGCAGGAATGAATGGGAGAAAACTGTTTAAAAGGCGAGTCTCCTGGACTGGAAAGCATAATCGACAACTGGAACGAAAGAACCGAAGACGAGCTGGAAGAGGTAGGCTGCTGCAACTACAGGACCGTTGGTTTGCCCAGTGGAGCCCTGCTGCAGGCCCGAATCGCCAAGTTCACCTCGACAGAGAAGCCCCTTCAAGGACGACTTCTTCCTTTGAGTTTTTGGGACCAATCAACTCGTAGGCCACCTGGATACCATTCTCTGAGCTGGTTAGGATTAACCAGGGAGGACACCAGCTTGTCTGCTTGAAGAACAGCAACCGGAATCGGAGATTTGCCAATTTGCCAGCTTTGTGATCCGTCCCCGTGCAGTGCAGGAGTCCCCCGACGTCCTCCTTGTCGCCACAACTGAGGCTCAGGAAAAGCGAGATCTGCAGGAACTGCCAGGAACAGACGTCTTCAGCTGCATCTTTTTCTTCAATATAAGGTACTGTGAAAACTCGACCGAGAGAACTTAACTCTCACCACGAAAGTTCATGGAACTTTGGCAACTTTTAGGCCTAGTCAGCTTGTGACCCGACTTACAAACCTTTCTTCCATGAACTACTTCTAAGAACTGTGGCAAAGACTTTTCCGTTTTAAATACCAGAACCGTTTTTACATATACAAGACAATAGCCCATTGACTTTGGCCTACCCATTGCATTTAATCAACTCTTCTGTTGAACTCCAACTATTTGCACTGTTTTAAAGTAACTGTAATATTCGTTTTATCAATTTATGCTTTTTTGCTCCTACTTCAATGCTATTTGGCGCCGACTTCAAGGGAGCTCAAGTGCTTAGTAATCAGTATTGTAGTATAACTTTTGCGTGATATTGGTTGCCTCATTTAGTGAATGCTGTTTAAATGATTGTGTAATAAATTAATAATTGCTTTACCAAGAAACCTTGAGTATAAGTGTCTATCTGAATACTTGCTATTGTAGACCTTTGTGCAACACCCTTACAAGCTTGCATTCCCTCTTGAGATAAGCCTGGCTGCTCAGCTTGCTACCAAAAACTGTGTGGTGCAGACTTATACCAAGGGTTGGTTTTGCTTACACCTGTACTCCTAGTTGTGTGTAGTGGTCCCAGATGGTACTGCATACAAACTTTGGCTAACAGCCTTTACCCCAAAAAGTTTCCACTGAAATCCTCTTCATGTTGTTGGAAGACGGTTCCACAAGTCCTCTTTAATATGGTCTCCAGGATTTTTCCTAAAGAGCATTCAATTAAGGTGGGGCTGGGGGGGGAGGGGGGGCGTTATATAGTCGCTTTGCCGCAGCAAATTGGTTCACTTCAATCCTTCTGCAAGGGGCCAATACTGGATTTTGTAACAAGGTTTATTCCTTGTTTTTTCATCTCCCGAGTGCTTAGTCTGTAGAAGGTTGGGGCTGGGAGGTCTCGGGTAGGAAGTGGGGCCTGCCCATATTCAAGATGGCTGGCCACCTCTGTAGTGTTTAGGCCCCAGCTACACTGCACTTCCACCTCTCACCGACCTATGTCAGGTCAAGGGGACTCCAGTAGTTGTCTCCCTGGTGTGGCATTCTCATTATGTTGCACAGATACATATGAAGCTCTTAGCTGCTACCCCACACCCCAGGCGAGTTCAGTCATGTTCTCCTCAGAAACATGTTAAGGCTTTCCAGTAGAGGGCAAAGGACATCCTGGCAAGCCCACCACCATCTGTTGTGTGAAACGGCCAGACACATATATACAGAAGTATGTTTAGCTGCAGGTCACAGTGGAACTCCAGTGGATAAAATGAATGCCATCAAATGAGCTATTTGGACATTTGTATTTCCTCATATGCCACTATGTCTATCTAGATATAGCTTTATATTTAACCAAAGTACTGCCACCAGATAAATGAGGATGTGCAGTGTAAGGTAGTTTGAACATCAGTGTTAGTACTTTTAAAAGCAGCACATGTGTGTTGGAATTAATTTGATTCTAGCAGACTACGTACATGTTACTCTGTGCCTGCCATGTGGCCAATCACATTGCAGCTGTTGATTTGTCAGTATACAAGGTTCAACCGAGTGCAAATGTTCACTATACTTCTCAGTCTGGGGTGGATATTAAAAATAAAAAAAGAAACTTTCCTTAGAAGCTATGTTGATGACGGGCTTCCTGCCCAGCGTCGGGCCGTGCGTCTAAGGTACGTTTCTTTTTTATTTTAAATAAGAAAAACACTTTTAGCATCTGTGTAGGAAACCAGGCAGGTGCTAAGAGATTAAGTGGGAGAGCGAGCAGGGAATGGAAGGGGGCGCCGGCTGCCCAGACAGCTCAGAACGGGGGCATGTACAGTACAGCCTGTGTTCTGGGCCTCCTGATTGGCTGGGGGCCCCCTGTTCGGTGCTAATGGGAAGTCAATGAATTAAGGCTTGGCCATCACTCAGAAGATTGATTTCCAATAGTTCTGGGACCCTGGACATCTCTTAAAGTGCCTCTTGGTGCCATAAAGTAGAGTGCGGATTCCAGGGATGTCCTTGTTCACCTTCCAAATGCTCTAATCCAGCCAGGTTTTCAGCAGAGCCACAATTAAAATGAATAAGAAAATATACATAGTGTGAATTTCAAATGAGATTATTTGAACAAGTGTTTTAAACCAGACATGTTGTGGTGAGTCAATCAACCCAACCCATGTGCAAGGAATGTCCTGGGGTAAAAACCCTAAAGGATAACCTGAAAACATAAGCTAACATTTAGAAAACAGTGAGGCTTGATACTTAAAACAAACATGATTCTGCGCTTTGGTAAGTCTCCAAGCTGACGTCCAAATGTTGATGTGCAATGTGGTCATAAATTGAATAGTATGTTAATAGAATTAAATAAATTACTGTCTGCTCATATAAAATATCACAGTGACGGTAATCAGTGGGCCACGGGTTTCCCAAATACATAATTAATTTAACAACTATGTTTAGTTACAACTTAAATAATTAACATACACTTATGTAATACTTAGGTAATACACTCAAACTAGTGATTGTGCAAATGGGCTCATTACAAGAAAGGCAGTGCAGTAAAAACGTCTGCAATGCAGCATTAATTCCATTACTGCTGTATTACCGCCACTGCTGAACTAGGAGTTTGGTGGTAGGACGGTAGGATTACCTCTAGCCAAAAGTTGGAAACGTCCTCCCTACCTGCAAAAATTGGCAGGATTTCCATAGCGGAATTACCACAGGTCGCAATTCTGCCGAAATCCCCATGGAGTCCCATGGACTCCAAAAATGTGGACTTACAACGCATTACCACAACATGTAATCCGTGGGACCCAGTGGCGGTAACAGTAATTCTGTTTGCTGGTATTTCAGCACCTTTACCGTTGGAATACTGCCAAACTTGTAAGGTGGACCAATGTGTAAACAATAGTGCCAGAGAACAAATCATTACCAGGTACATGTTTCAGGTGAACCAGGCTGAAACATGTGTCTGGGGTTGCTGTCAGTACTCTTGTTCAGATGAGAATTGCCAGGCATTTCGGTGCTTGACTGCCCTTTGGCAGGACAAATACTGATATGTAGTGGACATTTATCTTCTGTGAAAGGATGGTGAGCTAAAGACTCTGGTTGAGACTTTAACCTGGGATACAGGCCGGTAGTAGAGAAACTCCCAGAACCCCCCCTTGTTTTTACATGTTTAATGCAACATTGACTGCCTTGCCTCATTTCTAGTGAATAATAATTGCTACTAAGCATTGCCTTCAGTAGGCTCATTGTTCTATATGCAAGGAGGGGCCAATTCACAAAGAAGTTACCAGGAGCAAGAGATGCTATTGCTATCCCAAATGAATTCTGGGAATAACTAGCTTGATACTTCTGAGAATGAACCCTTTAGTTTCCCTTTCCTGTCCTTAGAATGAAAGAACCAGTTTACATCTGTAACCTGAGGCTTTCTCGGCAGTAAGCCATGGCCCACTGTGCCTCCAGCTCCAATACTGGAGAACGTAGGATAGCACAGGGGCAACACGCTGTTCTTGGAAGCAAGACCACGCAGAGCAATAGAGGTTCTAATCATGGATCCGCGCTTAGAAACCAAACTCAGGTATGTGGGATGTCTTAACCCACTCATCCAAGCCCTGCAACATCACTAGGCATTGCTGGCAGCAGAAACATCAGAATGGCCATTGGAAAGCATGCTGCTCGCTCAAAATCATCCAAAAATGCCCAGTAAAAATCTGAAAGATAGGCTGCCATCCACTTTTGCCCATCTTAGTGAGCACAGGAGATCACTGGCCAAAAGCTAGCTTCCAAAAAAATCTTTTCTTGATTGTCAAAAATTGCTAAAATCATGGCTCACAAAATCACCTAAAAGATCCAACCTCTTTGTTGGGTGTTCCACATTACTCTGCTGCAAGAATCCACATCAATACAATGTCAGCAAGAATCATATGCTATCAAGCAAAATCCTATTTTAAAGATACTGATGAAAAGACAGCTGTCAAAAATGGGTGCAATACTGGTACTCACCACTACCAGAAGCCGGCGTTTTAAACCATATCTTTGTAAAAGGGAACCCCAAACTATGCCAAAGAAAGACTTGCTGAGGGGCGGAGACAAACCGTAGTGTGTATTGAATTGAAAGCAAATATATGTTTTATAAAATTGCGTATAACGAATTTTACCAAGCTGAAAAAAATATGAAACTTTGTGATTCTTAAAATGACAAATTCACCCACAATTTAAGACTAAGCTGGACGCCGTGTGATGTTCTGAGACCAAACCCCGGAATGATTAATATTACAGCTGCAGTGTTGTTGCTATGAACCTAAGAACTTACAGTAATATGCCCAGAGAGGAGCTGCATGCATGTATCAAATTTGGTGCAGAACCAATATTGGGAAACTCACCAAAAGTGCAAATAAATTGTCATTTCGGAACTAAAGCTCGTAGGAACATGGGACTTGAACAGAGACATGCCTTAATTAATCTGTGATGTGTATATGTATTATGAACAAGTTGTGCACCTTGGAAATATGTTTGTTATGAAAAATAGATTTTCTAAGTAAAAGCAAAGGGGAGTTTCTTCCCTAGAGAGTAAATGGTAGCATCATGATGACACCTCATGACACGCTGATCCTTTCTCCAGTCAAAAGACAGAGAATCCTCTAACCTATCAAATCCTTAGGGGGTTGGGCATAGATAATCAGCCTACCCAACCACTTTGGAAACACATAAATAGGAACTGCTGAGACCCAGATAGGATACACTTTTTTCCACTACTCAACGATTCCTGCGCAGCACTCTGCTGGAAGACTCCAGAATCCAGATAGATCCAGAGACCAGACTCTAGAACCAAACTCAAGAACCCAGAATTCAGAACTTTGAAGCAGAAAGGCCTAATCCTAAAAGCTGAACTCTTCTCAGCAGGCCTTCACAATCCTTTGCAACCTGACTCTCACCTTTAACAGCCGGGCTGAGCAGTTCTATTCTAGCTAAGAACCCTGTGCTAGAACCCAGATCTTGACCCAGAAAGCAGTGCTGCAATCCAAGACCCATCAGATCCAGTTCAAGAGGCTGCAGACCACCGTGCAGTGCTGAACGCAGAACCCAGAGGGCCTGAGACCTGTCCGGTGGCGAGAGTGAAGCCAAACCCCTTGACCAGATCTTTGACGAGGCCCATTCCATTCCAAAGCCTAGGAGTGAGTATCTAGTCTAGAACTGTCCATAACCAATCTCTTAGTTTAAAGTAATCCTCTTCCATCCATTTCAACCTGTCCAGAACTGCATTATAGAATCTTGTGTCCATCCTGTTGTTGGTAAAACTCTAAGGCGCATCTGTCATTTCTGAAATCTTGACTTCTGCAAAATCTACCTTCACAAAAGCCTCTAACTTTTGAACCGCACATCCTAGAAGCGAAATTTAACTGTCATGTTAAAGCTGAGATCCTAAGCTTTCCAACAAACCCAAAACGACATTCCATTATAGTTTTTCCATAATCCCGATTTACGCACGTGGAAAAATTGCTGCGAATTGCGATTTGGCTCAATTTCATTTTCTGTCAAAATTGCTGCTCCTTGTTCTCAATTGCTGAAATTCGTTTTCAATTTGATAATCATTCATGAATCATTGCTAGTGTTGACCGGAACCAATCTCAAGTAACTATCACTCATCCTGAATCCCTTTTAGTGAATTAAAATCAATTTAGCAGATTTTCCCATCCATTGCAATCACATTCAAAAGCGTTTTGACCTGTGTTTTAAAATCATACCTGTTTTCTCTAAGCTTGCTGGGGGGAACTGGAATTGAACTGCATTCTTGATTTCATTCCTGAAACCTGTGTGCCCTCATTTCCACCTATTCATATTGCATAAGGGGTGGTGTGAGCAGTCACAGGGGAAAAGTGACCATATTATCTTTTGATTGAAATCATATCAAGTCTATTTCTGTGTTGCATTCTTTCCCATTATTGCATTTCCTTGAATCACAAAGTATTCTCTGCTACAGTATCCTTCATATCCATACTCCATAAGTGATTAAAGAGATTGTTACTTTTGTAATATTATCCATTGTTGATTACCATCCATATTCATAAGTGTGCTATTCAAATATTATTTTGTTCAGAAAAGTGTGATATATATATTGTTTAATTATTCAAATAAACCTTTTAATTTGCAAAACAAACCTACTTCTTGGTTCAGTGAGGTCGGGGAGATCCAAAGAGAGGGGCGTTATACAAGGGTTCATCATCCAGATTTAAAGAACTTTTGACATAAAAATATATAAATAAGGGCTTCCATTGGGCATCCCATCCTAAGCATTGACTTAGTTGGATTGCTGGATTGAAGTCACTTACAGGTAGGTATTAGGCGCGTTATAACAAAGCTATCAAATAAAAAAATAAATAAAAAAATATTACTAACTTCACATGGATTTGATGTAATTGCAAGAAGGCCACAGTGGGAAGCAAGAATTGTGTCTGGTGTAAGAGCAATGGGAGGTTTCCTCTCTAGCTGTGAGGAACACAGACTTCTAATCAGTGTTCCGAGGTTCTCCAACAGAGACTGGTAGGAAGAAATGGATCGCTTGCGCTGTCGAGTGTTTCACTGAAAACCCCTGTGGAGTGGGCACGGACACAGACAAAACACTTGCTCTCTCTCCCCCTTCTTCATTCCATCCCCCTTTCCTGTTAGACAGTGTCAGGCCTCACTTCATGCTGAGCCTCTATATAGGTATGAATACATTCGATTGAAATCAAGACAACATTCACCCACCTGCTTGAAATAAAAGTAATTCCGAAAAAACCTGTACAAAACAGTGATGTACAAGGAAGTATAACATGCTGCATGAACTGAAACACGCAAAGTCAGTAGAACTGGCTATGTACATGTTTAAGGTAAGAGTATCTGTACAGACCTCATAGATAAAGCTTACCCTCTTCATTTGCAAAGCAAGACCTTGTTTTTTCAATACTCTTTATTATAGAATTACAGATACGTCTATATGAAAACACAAATAAGACTCGAGATGAAGGGATGAGTTTGGAAATGTGGCACACATTATTATGAAGTGGAAGTATTGAAGAGAATGTCCAATGCTTCCCTTGCTAATTTCTGCCAGATTTCCAAACTCATACCTTGATCTGCAGCCTTATTTGTGTTTGTTTTCATTTCTCTGACCAGCGTCTACCCTACATGCTCCGGAAATTAGACATATCTAATTTGCATACCAATTGAACCCTTTTTTTTGGATTAGACTCCTGTTTTCTTCATGAAGCTCGAGTGATTTTTGTGAAACATCATGCACACAATTGCACCGAGACTGCATGCGTTTGTTTTTGTGGAGGGTTGAATGTACCTTAAACGACTTCCATGGAGTGGCAGGCTGTCCAAGGGCGTTTAATCCTGGAAACATTTATTTTTCAAAAATGATTCACTGTAATTAATCTCCCCATATCCCAGCACCGGAGCACGAGAGCTAAGTGCCTATGGTGTTTGCCCAGGATCACAAGGCTAGACGGCAATGCATTTCTTCAAATCCAATTGCCGATTGTTTCCCTTTCCTCCAGCTGAATAAAATAACTTTGTATATGCCATTTGTCCATGATCACAAGATGCTGCTTCATAGAGTTGAGAACAACCAACACTCTCTGATACCGTATTATTTTTACAGCTGTCATACTGTACTTTAAATGCAATACCACATGCTGTCAAAATATGTCTAATGTCTAATTTAACTACTACAAATGATGTTTATATTTGTGGGACTTTGCAAGACTCAAGATTACATTACAGTGTGGTTTCACTTAGCAAATACCATGTCAAGATTGTGTTATGCAGTGACATCTAAAACTTCAAATGTCATTTGTGTGCAAGGAAGTTCCTGGTGTCCCTCCATGCCACCTTCATCACTGGTTTTCTTTTTTTTTAATGGTACTGTAGAGATGCTGCCTATTTTGATGGAAATGTTCAGAATGTTTTGGTGAGGTGATGTTATTCCTCTCCCATGTATGAAAATGAAGAGATCAAAGAAGTGTCAACCTTTTTTCATTCCAGTTGTGCTTTGTTTGCTTTCCAGAGTTTAGATATCCAACAACTAGAGATTATAATTATGAGTGTTCTTTTATAACACGCTTAATCCCGGAGACCAGTTTCTAAGCCCGAGATCAAACAACCATAAGCAGGCCACACTACACGGTAAGCCATGCTGTAAAGGGTTGCGCATCTGGCCCATGATCATACATCAGGGTTGCCCAACTCCAGACCTCGAAGGCTGGATCCATGCCAGGTTGTTAGGATACCCCTCATCAATATTCATGAGCCAAATTTGCATGCAATGAATCTAAAAGTATGAACATTTTTCACCATGAATATTAATGAGGGATATCCTGAAAACCCGGCAGGATTCTGGCCCTCGAGGCCCAGAGTTGGACAACCCTGCCATACATGGTGCACCACTGAATTACTATATCTTCCAAAAACAATCTTTAAATGCAAATGTGTGCACAGATCGATTTCAAGAATTCTTGTGCACATTCTGATACAATCGAGACTCACAGAAAAATGTCTAAAAAAAGAGCTTCATGTTCTGGAAGTTCACACTCAAGACTCAGTCACTGCATGGGTTTAACAAGGACTTTCCATGGGGTGCAAACATGTATAAACATGTCTTTTTTCAAACATGATTGTGTTCATACCATACATGACCAATACTCACACCAACTCTCAGTCCCTGAATTCAACAGAGCTAAAGCAGGCGGCTTGGAACTCACTCCCACTCAGTCTAAGAAAGGAAGAATCCCTGACAACCTTTAGGAAAGCGCTAAAAACAAAGCTGTTCAACTAGACCACCTTGTGTCATGCATTGTCTCTAACACTTTCCCTATGTAGCCTGTAACACCTCCCTACAATGTCATCTACTGTTGTATATATCTACTACGGCAATAATGTATAACCTGCACCAAGGGTTTACCCTGTATAACCTGTATAACATGCACCAAGTGAATATCCTGTAACAGCGCCACAATGCCTCTGGGCGCTTTATAAATCCAAATAAATAAATAAATAAATAAATAAATAAATAAATAAATAAATAAATAAATAAAAATTGTTCATCTGTTGTGACTCCAAACACAGCATATTAAAATGAGCATCCCGCATTGGACCACTTCTATAACTTCCTATTTCTGAAAAGATTCTGCACTTCCTTGTTAGTTTTAGCCATTAGGTGGTGCTGTAAGGTCATGGGAAGCGCAGAGATGCTTATTATCCACTCATTAAGTTCTGCCCTTTCTGAGCAACCTTCTGAAAGGCCATGGCTAAATTGCGGTTAAAAACCACTTCTTGAAACAAGTGGGCCTTCATCCATTTGATGTATAAGCAGTGTGTGTGTCCTTGGAACTGTCCCTTGCACTGAATTCCAATTCAAACCAAGAATTGGCAAAGACAACAGTGTTGGCTCTGGTGCAGGAGTTAGAAAAGCATTTTTCTGGATCTGCCATAATATGTGCCCAAGTACTAACCCCATCTGCCAATTGTTGCCATTTTATGACCAAGTCTATTATGACAGTGCCTGGAAAATGTCTAAACCATGCCTACACAAAAGCCAAAACTGTTGGCTATGCCAATGCTTGTTCGTTTTGTAGACCAGTTTCCTGGCTGTTTATCACACATGTCCTTTCAAAAAGCCTCAACATATCCACACAACGTTTTCTCGTCCCGATCCCTTGGGAGCAACGGGATTGAGATTCCACAGCATTCACCACTCAAACAATCAGATATTATTCAATTGATAAAACGAAAGGCAACAGAGTGTGCCAGGGTGAATGTGCCATACAAAGATTCGGTTTGTTTAGTTTGTTTCATTTTCGATAGAGTCTCGTGAGGAAAGAATGACATGCGAAACGCTGGTTACTAGTAAACAATTAAACACCTGAATGCATCAGTTAAAACGATGGATTTAACGCAAAACACCTTTTGTCATGAAATGAACACTAATCCGAATGAACATTTGTTAACGTGTGATTTAGCGCAAGCATCAGCAATACCCACGTGCTCACTCCGTTCACTCCACTGAACTTCAGAAACCGGAAGCAGAAGCTGGCAGCTCCTGAACCTCACCCACACACCCGGAGGAACAACCCCCACTCCTATTACCACACGGCTGGGTTCTGCGGGAGCACCAGGAAAGTAATGTACCCTTACCGTTACATACAGCAGACTACATTTCTTTTAATCAATGTATTTTGTTATAGTACCCAAAACATACATTTGTTTAACTGCAGGACCATTCTACAATGATGCTCTCTCCTCACTGTCTTCCTCTATCTCCACCAGTCTCGAGCAACTCTACCCTCTTACTTCCTCTTACTTCCTTCCACCCTTTTCGAAAACCTTTCCCCTCACCTCCTGTCCACGCGTCGTCTCCTCCGCCACCTCGAACGACGTTAGATCAAATCCCCATCTCTGTCCAACCAATCCTCCTATTTTTCATATCACTCTCTCTATGACTCTTGCCTCAAATCAGCCAAATGCTCCTACTACTCTAACCTTTTTCACTCACAAGCCTCTCACCCCCGTCGAATTTTCCAAACCCTCTCTCGCCTCCTCTCCCCTCCTACTCCTGATCTCTCTACCAACTCCCCTCTCTCTCCCTCTGACGTTGCTAGCTTTTTCTCATCCAAAGTTCTATCCCTACGCCAAAATATTCTCCTATCCCCCTGCTAGGACTCTCCTCGCTCCTCCTTCTGCCCTCCCTCCGCCTGCATGTCCAACTTCTCTCCTATCATTCCATCCTGTGTCTCTCTTCTCCTGTCCAAACCTCACCCTACTGCTGCCCCCTATAACCCCATTCCCACCTCCCTAATTACTAAAATCTACCCCTCCTCATTCCCTACCCGACTACGTTCTTCAACACCTGTCTCTCCTCCGCCACCTTTCGGTCAGCATTCAAACATGCCACTATCATTCCCATCCTGAAGAAACCCTCTGCCACCCTCTTCTTACTTCTAACTTATGCCCAATCTCGCTTCTCCCCTTCCTCTCTAAACTTCTCGAGCGCCTAGCCTACTCTCAACTCTCAGCCTTTGTATCTACTCACTCTCTCCTTCCTCCCTCTCAATCTGGATTCCGCCCTAAACACTCCACCGAGACTGCTCTCACTTATGTGCTCAATTCCCTCCTCACTGCTCGCTACGCTAAGCAATCCTCTATCCTCATTCTCCTTGACCCGTCTGCTGCATTTGTCACCGTCGATCACCCCTTACTCCTAAGTACTCTCTTCTCCTTTGGCTTCAAAGGCTCTGTCCTCTCCTGGCTCTCCTCTTACCTCTCCAATCGTTCCTATGCTTTCTCCTGGGGCGGCCGCACCTTCTCCAACATCCCCTTGGACTACGGTGTTCCCCAAGGCTCTGTACTCGGCCCTTTTCTTTTCTCCCTTTATACCTCCCTTCTCGCCCCTGTTATCTCCTCTTTCGGCATTTCTCACCCCTTCTACTCAGATGACACCCAACTCTTTCTCTTCTTCTACTCTTTCACTCCTGATCTCCATCACTCCTTACCTTCCTGCCTTACGGCTATTAAAAACTGGATGTTATCTCACTTTCTCTCCCTCAATACTGACAAGACGGAAGTCCTTTTCATACCTTCTAACACACTTTCCCCTTCCCCTCCTCATTCAATCCACTTCCCCCTTCTAATCTTCCCATCTCTGCCCACGCTCGCAATCTTGGTCTCCACTTCGACCCCTCCCTTTCCTTCTCCCAACACATTTCTCTCACCTCTCCTGCCTGCCATCACCATCTCTACAACATTTGTAAAATCTGATCCTCCCTCACCTTCCACGTTTCTAAACTCTTAATCTCCTCCCTCATCGGCTCCTGTCTCTTCTACTGCTCTTCTCTCCTTTTTGGACTCCCTGTCTCTTATTTGACCCCCCTCAAATCCATCTACCACTCCTCTATTCGTACTCTCTGTCTCCTCGGTCCTTGCAACTCCATTTCCTCCTCGTTCTCCCACCTTGGCTGGCTTCCCTTCCTCTCCCAACTTAAGTTTCAATTCCTCTGTCTGGCTTTCAAATCTCTCCATGACCTTGCTCCCCCCTACCTCTCCTCACTCCTCTCATTCTACACTCTCTCCTGCTCTCTCCGCTAAGCTGATCTCTTCTTACTCACTGTACCCCCTTAACCATGCGCCTCTTCACGCTTCCGTTCCTTTCAGCTCTTGGCCCCCTACATTGGAACTCCTTACCTCTCTCTATCCGCTCCATCCCCACCTACTCCTCCTTCGGCACCGCCTTGAAAGCCCTCCTTCACTCCCCCCTTGACTATCCTTCTTTCCTCTCTCCTCCCTTCTCCCCTGTTCCCCCTATCCCCTTCAGACCTCCCTCTTCCCCCCTTTTCACACCCTCTGGAATTTAAATCAGACAACTGAATTTTTGTTCCCCCTCCCTGGCTACCCCCCTCCCTTCCTCCTCACCCTTCCCTCGCCTTCTCCATCTACGAAAACTGTTCTACGTATTGTTCCACTGGTTTGTATCATGATTGTAAATATGCTTCTCCCATTATTTTACCTTGTTGTTATATTGTAAAGCGCTTTGGATTAAAGGGCTATACAAACCTAATAAACAAACATAAACAAGTGTAAGGGGGAAAACATACTTCTTCATACATTATGAAGCAAGCTATACCTTTCTCCTTCTCTTACATATGTGTAGAAAAAGAGCTTTTCAGCTACGCATGTGCACAGCAATTAAGTGCCAGTAGGATTCGCTGAACTTACCCTTCAAAGCAGTGCGCCACGGTCAGTAGCCATTTCTTGCCGATAAGGACACAGCCACAGATGTGTCCACTGGGTTCACTCTGCAGCGAGCACTGCCACGGCCAGAGTCCTGGCCGACTGGTCCTTCCACCCAGAATCCTCTTGTTCATCCGAGCTGCAGGGCGGCGGCCGCAATCTACCAAAAAACATACTGCACATTAATTGCGTGATGCCCAACATATTCCACCTGCTACTACCAAACAATGTATCTAACCAACAGTTTGGGATTTTGTGTAGGCATGGCGGAAGCACTTTCCAGGCACTGCCATAGTGGTATTAAATGGCCATTGATGGTAGCAGGTGAGAACATGGTGCGAATACCTGGGCATTTTATAGCAGTGCCTGGCAAATGCCTAATACTTATACACAAGCCAAAACAGGTGGCTTTGCCAATGCTTAGTCTTTACAGGACTTCAGCAGGGTCGGACTGGGCCGTACAATTGTATTGAGTACCAATGACATAGTTCCCACAGTTGCAAATGGTCATTCATTCCTTTTGTGACACTGTTTGAACAGTATCCAAGGTTTTTTGTTGTTGGATAAAATGTGATGCAAATTGTGCATTTTATAGAATATTTATTCAGCAACACTGGTCAAAACTACTAGCCACATAGGGAAGTAACTCAAATTGGCCCACATTGGATCGAAAAGTGGCCCACTTAGACCCAAAAAACTGTCCCACACCAGAATTTTGTGTTTTTGGTTGGCCATGTGCCTATTGCACGATAGGCCAATCCGAGCATGGACTTCAGCAAAGGACAAGCATATTGCTTATAAATCGAGTGGCTGAAGGCAGACCTGGTTAAAGACATTTTTATTACACCAGGTTTACAGCTCCCATTAAGCCATTAACTCTCAGAAGACTGCTACGAAAAAACACTGTCAGGCCTTTCAAGTGTAATGTTTGATCAAAAGCTTTTCCCCTGATGCAGTGTTTTGGGTGGGAAGGGGCACACACTGGGTGGAAATAGCCATAGGGATGAGCATGGCCATGGGCAGTCAATGGGTGAGCAAATAACCAAATAACACTGACAGGCTTTGTGTCCCTCCTCATATGCCATTTCTCCATAGTTGTACTCTAATGCAATAGTTTCGCCTTCTAGGTGGTACACATGCCACATAGTTGCACAAACTAATGAAATCAATAATCAAACACTTGAAGTAGCAAATTAACTTGTTGCACTATAGAAAAGACCATTCAAATTCAACAAAGAGAATGTAAACAACCTGAAAAGAAAATCACCTAGCAACTATTATAAGTTCACATAGGCAAGGATACTTGATTCCTTGCAGAATCAAGGGCCGCACTACCTTTGAAGGAAAACGACACTACCATCCCATGGGCACCTTCCTCTTTCCTGTGAATCTGGAATGAAACTTAACCGGCAGTTTATAACAAAATAAATATTGCAACCCAAACACAGAGATTCCATGTAACAATTTGCAGCCACCTCCAAGTTCACTTGAAAAACTGCAATGAGCCCACACAACCCACCTCAGATATATGTGGAGAGCCTTAGACGCTTAAGTAAGGGTAGGCAGGAAAGAGACTCAGACACCTATAGCAACAAGAAACATTCAAAAAATCCCTAAGGCCTACACCAACCCTCCTTGTACCCTGTAGGACATAGAATTAAACATAATACAAATGAATGCTTGATAATCAATCGTAGCCATAGAAGGTAGGATCCATTTTCAAACCATAACCAAAATCTTCCAAGAATGAAAAAGATGCTTTAGCAACGGTTGCTTTAGCATTACATTGCAGGGGCAATACGTACAGTGCCACCAACATTAGCCACTATGTTAAAATCAATGTATTATCCCATAATGGTCTCCTAATATTATATATTGGCTCTGTATCTCTGTGCCTCACAGCACACTTAAGGTCCCAGTTTACTCTCTGCATCGTGCAAGGCTGACAAGTAACCTTGCTTCATTTGGATTCACGACTTTCCACAGTTGTCCTTTAATATGGATTTGTCTGCATATGATTCACAGTGCATGTACGATGCATGTTAAGTATAGCAGAGTTTATTTATTTATTTATTGGCTATTTATAATGCGCCTATACATAATGTGTTTCAAGACGCAACAAGACAGGGGGGGAAGGCATGACAAAAACAAAAACGGACCCATTAGGCCTTGTGACAGTGCAGTGGAGAGGGAGGGCGTGCTGGTCAGGGCGGAAGGGCCCGTGGGTTAACGAGTGCCAGGGGAGGCAGGTGGACAAAGCCAAGGGAATGCAGAGAGTGCAGGGGAGGTTCATGTCCACATGCTATGTGCGAGGTACGGGGCTGGAAGGGCTCAAGGGGTGTAGGTCCAGCCAGGCTAGTGCAGGTGAGGGGGCCTGGAAGGGCAAGTGTGGTTGTGGGGTAGGGGATCAGGGGAGACCAAGTGCAGGGGTAGACTGGACGAGGAGGGCCTGGTGCCCTGGAAGAATCTGAAGGAACCAGGTAGCCAGTTAAGAAGCAGAGGAGTTACATTAGCAGTGGATGGGGAGATCGAAGGGGGAAGAGAAAAGGAGGGCCTTGAGAAGCTTCTGGAACTTAAGGAGATATGGCTCATGTCTGAGAGGGGCAGTGAGGCCATTCCAGAGGGAGGCACCTGAGGAGGAGGTATTTAGGGAGAGTTGGATGTAGCGGGATCCCAGGCCCCAGAAAGCCTTGTGGATGATGCAGATAGTCTGGGATTTGATCCTAGCATCAACCAGGAGCCAGTGGAGAGATTTTAGGGCTGGAGAGATGCGGTTCCTGGGCTTGAGGCCAAGGATAAGTCTCACAGTCCTAGTCTGTATTAGTTGAAGGGGGCGAAGGGAGGAGTTGGGTAGATTGAGTAAGAAGCTGTTGCAATAATCCAGCCTGGAGAGGTCCACAGCTCAGGAGACATTGAGATTCTGGGGAAGGTGAGGAAAAGGAGAATGCCTCTGAGGAGGTGCATTTGAAAGGGGGCCTTCTTAGCAATGTCAGTGATATGAGGAGAGAAGGAGAGAGAGGAGTCGAAATGACACCAAGAATATTTGCCTCACAAGTAGGGGAGGGGGCCTATGGAATGCAGCCAGGGTGTAGGAGAGGAGGAGGGAGCAGGGGTCCCAATGAGAAGGTTCTCAGTCTTACTGGCATTAAGGCAGAGTTTGTTAGCAGTGCAACATGCCTGAATAGCAGACAGACAGTCCGGAATGAGAGAGCTGGGTGTCGTCCATGTTACACTGGAAGTTGGGAGAGAAGGCAGAGATTAAATGTGCTAGAGGGGCAAAGTAGATGTTGAAAAGCCTAGGTGAGAGGATAGAAGCCTGAGGGACACCACAGGTGGAGAGTGAGATGGAGGCGATAAAAGGGCGCAGTTGAACCTGGGAAGGTCGGTCAGAGAGGAAGGAGGTCATCCAGTCCAGAGCCAGGTCCATGATGCCGAGGGTATCATGGAGTTGATTTATAAGGGTGGCATCATTGACCGTATGAAAGGCAGAGGAAAGGTCAAGAAGGATGAGAATGGGAGGATAGTTGGAATCGAGATTAGAGAGCAAGTCTTCACAGGTGTTCAGGATTGCAGTTTCCGTGCATCTAGCAGCTCTGAATCCGCACTGGTGGTTGTGGAGACAGCTAACAGATTCTGTGTGGAGATAGGGTGGTAGTTAACCAGACAGGAGGGGTCGGCAGAAGGCTTTTTGAGGAGAGGGTGCACAAGGGAGTGCTTGACGAGTAAAGGGAAAGACCCAGTGGCAAAGGAGTGATTGCAAAAATCAGCCAAGGCTGGAGCAAGGGGGAGGAGCAGGGGAGCACCTGTTTAGATGAGACTTTCATAGAGTGGTCTAGAAACCTCATCAGGTGATATGGGAGAGAAAGATGAGAGTAGGAGAGAAGAGGGGCCAAGGGAGGCATGGGAGCAGATGAGGGAGAAGGGAGTGGTGTAGAGGAGAGTAAGGACAGGATATCCAGAGTTTTAGTAATGAAATGGGAGGCCAGTGCAGTGGAGAGGGTCAGGGAAGGCAGAGGCGAAATGGAGACAGCGGTAGGAATGGCGAGTTCCTTACAGATTTTAAAAAGTTCAACCGTGTTGTTACTGACCCCAGAGATGCAGGCTTGGAAATAGGTGCTCTTCTTCGAGCAGCTGGAGAGTCTGTATTGTCTTTGGAATAGCCAGCAGGCCAGTTTGTAAGAGGCTGTGCTTAAAGCCTGCCACTTCCACTCAGCAGCTCTGCAGTTGCGTTTCAGAGTGGCCAGGTGCGAGCCATACCAGGTGTTGTGCTTGGAGGCAGGCTTCTTGCAGATCCTCATGACAGGAGCAAGGCAAGGATGTCGAATTTTGGAGATGGAGAGTTGAAGGTTAGTAAGGGCTGTGCCAGAGTGTGAGTCAGAGGAAGGAGTTGGAAAGGAAATGAAGGTGGCAGCAACATCAGCAACTGACACTCACTTCGTAGGTTGAATGATGGAGAAGGAGGCTGGCAGTGCAGGAAGGGGCTTAGCTGGAGGACCCAGGACGTCCAGGCAAGAGGACAGGAGAGCATAATCAGACAAAAGAGAGGAGTAGTGAGAGGGTTGGAGATGGGGATGTCAGCAGAGATGAGAGCAGGTAACGGTGTGGCCGGCTGAGTGCGTCGGACCGGAGAGAAGCATGGAGAGGGAAAGAGAGTCACAGAGGTTTGTTGAAGAGTCCAGGGGCCACAGCTAGGGAGTCAAGGTGAATATTGAAGTCTCTGAGGAGGAGAAGCTTGGAGGAGGACAGGAGAGAAGAGGTGAGGTTTTACCACTCAGAGGAATAAAAGAGACCAGTCCAGGGGTCCTATAGAGGGTGGCCAGAGTCAGCGAAGGGATAGGTGAGACACCAAACCTGCAGACGAGGCATTCAAAGGAGGAGTAGGACTGGGTGGGTATGATAGTAGTAGGGACCCATTGAGGGGAAATCAAGGCCACTCTGCCCCCAGACCGGTTGGGCCTGGGCTTACAGAGGATATTGTAACCCTCTGGGAGGAGAGTGTCAAAACCTGTGACAGAGCTGCCCGTGAACCAAGTCTTGGTGGGAGAGAGGACGTCGAGGTTGAGATCTTCAAGGAGGTGGCAGATGTCAGAAGAGTGTTTGACGGCAGAGCAAGAGTTGGCGGTAGCTAAGTGAAGGTAATTTCCACTTTTGAAGGTCTTCTGAGGAAGGGTAAATGGATGTGGTACACCCGTCAGCGGTGGCAGAAGGAGGAATGGCAGGACAAGGGAGGAAGTTGAGAGATGGAAGATACCTATCAAGAAGGAGGAGGTTGGGCTGAGAGCTCTGGACCGTGACAGTGCCATTAAGGTAGACATCAATGATGGCCCTAGAGGATCTAGGGATTCATAAACTTTATTCCCACTACCTTTCCTTCTATAGTGCTGAGCTCTTAGCAAACAGGGTCACATTAAAAATGTGATCCAGCTGTAACAGTTTCTACCATATGCGCACACGCTGCATATAAACTATAGCAGATCCCTCAACTGTAGACAGTTGCCCTAGGTATCCACACACTTTTGAGTCCCACAGAAAATGTGTTCCAGTTGTCACACAGTCTGTACCATTCACTCATGCTTCTTCTCTAGCCACCCTTTGGCTTCCAACGTATCTACCTCAGCCATCTTTTCTTTTCCTGAACAGTTCTTGAAACTTCAATTACTGCTGCATGCACTGCCATGCTCCTTTCTATGGTCTTCAGAAGGGCTATCCTACTTACAGCCATTCAACGCCAAACCAAATGTAAGGAGACACTATACAAATACAAGATAACAAATTATGGACTTCAGGCTCCAGGATATAGGGATCCAGATTTCAAGGAATCATTCTCGAATCTCGTTCAATTGCCATAGACCCGCTCCTCAACATCTTAAGAGGAGAACGCAGCACACACTATTTTGAAATAAATCATGAAACCCTCCAATTCTTACAGACATGCTTTAGGGAAAGTATTCTAAAAAAATTCAAAGATCAGGCAGGATCCATTGGGATTCATATCTCTTCGCCTACATTAAAATTCTTTGTAGATGGGGATGGATCGATGAGCCAACTCGCTGCATGTCCTTCATACTGCTTCAGCCATCATCCACCACATGGCCTGCTCTGTCATCTGCCCTCTGCCCCTCACACCCCCACAGATTTTATTCTTTTAATAAGGGGTGTGCATCAAGCGAGTGCTTGAGTACTGCTTGCTGTCCCATTAGACCTCCTTGCAGTTGGATACTATCCGGAGTTGTTTTGGAATCTATCTGGTGTGTTTGCTACAAGCCATGCCCCCAACATCCCAGAAACAGTACTTAGGCAGCGGGCGCGTGCATCAAGCAAGTGCTCATTGAGTTCTGTTTGCTGTCCCATTGTACTTCCTTGCAGTTGGATACTATCCAGGGATTATTTGGAATCTATCTGGCAGTATGCAGTAAAGACTCACTGTAATGGACATCCTCTTATGGACTTTGAGAGTGTTGTAGTACCATCTTGAACCTCTAATAAGTCAGATTTCTTTTATAATCTTAGTGTTTGCTACAAGCCACGCCCCCAACATCCCGGAAACAGCACTTAGGCATCAGGCACATGCATCCGCGCGTGCATCAAGCGAGTGCTGTTTGCAAGCCTTGTAGGGTAACAGAGAGTGATCGAGGTTTAGGAGCTTGTCTCGATGCCTTTAACTCCACCGAGGGTTGGTGAACTTGGAGAAAATGGGGGAAATCCAGTAGCCGACACCTCTGGTGCCTTGCAGACCACTGAAAGAAACACCAGAGGAGAAATGGCTAAGGAGAATAGTGACCGCATTTATCCCTTAAGGCATCTCCTAAGGTAATATGAAATCTGCTGAACACAAAGAGGTCAACTAAAATGACAAAATATTACTGCAAAAAAATAGAGACAAGCGTGCACACAGAAGAAACTGCGAAAGAACCTGTGCTAGATCTAATCTTCGCATTACCTTGTATAGGCTCCAAGTTCATCGATAGAGTGATGAGCCCCAGTGTCCCCACTGTCCCCTATGCTCCCTTTCATCGAACTTGTTTGAAAGATCCAATAACTTATCATGAACCTGATCATCGGTCCGACCTGGCAGCTCATCTTATAGGTGCTAGAGGTAATGATAAAAATGTAAATGAGATAACTGTAGCACTATTATCAGCGGATTCACAATGTGCCTCATTGTGTCCCATTGAGCTTTCTACCATGCAAGTTATAGTCATACCGTAATAGTCATACCTGACCACTCGTGGGACAAAGCGCCTGAGTGTGAAATTATGACAAATTTAATAACTGGAAAGTACATGTGTGCAGAATCTCACCCTACTGTATGTTTAAATGTATGTACTAATGACTCTATTGGCAACAAGCAGATTGTGCATGACACAGAGTGTAAATCATTGCATGTAATCGAGCGCAAAATAGAGTGTGAGCGTTGTGTATGAGGGTGTGCGTGGGTTCACTGCGATTAACACCTCTACCCCAGCATATGTTCTAGGTGAAACAGAGCGTGAATCGCATCCTGATCTAGTCACTGCAGTTAGGGAGTTATGTAATGTAACTCTTCAAACCCCACAAATCATTAACGAACCATTAATAAAAAATGGTATGACTGTAGGCAAAAACATGTTAGATGCACTGATGGAAAATGATGAGAATGTGAAAATTAGTAATACAAGCACCGCAAGTTTAACCTCTAACGCAATGTTCGAAGTTTTTGCAAACCTACGAACTACGGTAGTTGAACACTGTGAAAGATTAGAAAACAAGCTTAATGTATGGTCCCTCCTACTCCACAAAAGTTTTAACCGTTGGAGGGAAATCCTAAAAGAACAAAGCACAAACACCGAAAGTGTTTATAATGTCTCCGAGTATGGGGTTGGACACACATAGAATTGTGAACCAGTACGAGGCAATATTGCTACAGCACAAACATCTGTGTCTTCTTCAAAAACGGACTCAGGAACACTAAGTCATCTAAATGAAGTTATTAATCCTGTAATTAGTAGACAAAAGAAGGGTACGATGGAGACAGGGCCCAAGATACGAAAGAAACCTAAGAAAATTTTGCAGGCCATAATGTACGGCAAACACACTAATGTTAGTACTAAGAATGCTTAGATATAGTCGAATTAGATCAGACTAATACTCCTACAGTGCACAACACTGACAAATAGATGACAACAAAAAATAAAAATTCCAAAATAAAATCTTGCTGAAACCTATTTCATAGTATATGTGTAGAGCTCAGGCCGCCTAGACCCATTGCAAACGCTATTAGTGTAAAGGATGTGCGATGGGTAAGAGAGATTTGCTGATACATGGTGGAGGAGACGGTGATAAATAATGACACAGTGGGTTCAAAAGAGTTGTACAGTGGATAACCCTACCGTGAATAGGATGGGGAAACAAGGGAAAAAGAGAGCGGCTAGAGTTATGGGTGATTGTGTGCTGGACGATGTCCAGTGCTTGTTCGTAGGCAAAATTGACCCGACGAGCAATCCTCCCAATAGAAAGACAAATAGTGTGAATGGTGTTAAGTTGAATTATGACGCCTCTCAAACAGCATTACTTGATCATTCCTGTTCTATCATGAATAAACAGAGTGAACGAACGACTGATCAGAGTGTGAAAGTAACAACTGGTAACGGAGCATTACAACTGCGGCCAATACCCCATCCAGCTATCCACCCGTCACTGAATCGCTTCATGGTTCTGAGTATACTATATCAAGTGGTCCCTTTAGGGGGAATCACTTCAAAGGCTGTAAAGATAGTAGATCAGGAGGAACATAGCTCTATTGTCGCATCAAAGATATGGTTTAATGCAGAAGCCACTCTCGACTATATCCTTCAGTATGAAAGTGATTTACGTAGGTATTTAACTGTGAACATGATGCCGATTAAAAATAGACCCATAATGTTGAATCCTAAGTTAACACGCAATAGCTGCCCACTTGATGATCCACAAGCACAATGTAACAAAAAGGGTTTTAATGAAGAGAAGGCTGTGACCCAAATAAAGTTACAACGAAAGGTGTGAGATTGATAATGTGAATGAAACTCCCAATAGCGATGAGGGCTATTGGCAATGGCTTCCGAAAGCCTTTGAAGCACACTTTGTGAACACACCCTGCTGACATAACATGATATGTTCTTGGAATATCAGGGGTTTCAAACATTTAACTGCTGTTAATGGTCTTCTACCCAATACAGATTTATATGATGTGGTGGCACTTCAGGAGACTTGGATGACCGAAACATGTGAAATTGATGGTAGAAGCAATGCACAGATATTAGCTAAGGGCCCAGTCAGACGACCTAAAGGGGGGCTATTAATATTGGTCCGCCAACCCGGGTGTATTAAGGAGACTATCACTGCCATGGGCTTCGTCCAGCCAGTTAAAATTACCTATGACACGATTGGAAGCAAGAGTATGGTTGCCATAAATATATACAACCCGCCAAAACAAGTGCTCTACAAACAGAACATCATAACCATAGCAAAGACCACCGTTGAGCTTGATTGTAACACTCCAATTTGGGTAGTAAGTTACTTGAATGCCAAGATAGGGACACATGCAATGGATGTGAGTCTGCCCCAGTCATTCGAACCTCTTAAAATCGCCAGGGAAAAGCCTGGGGCAAAATTTTATACCAACATCAATTTACTATGCTGAATGGGCACTGTGCTGGTGATTCTGAAAAAGCACCCACACCCATAGGGGGCAAGAGCTCATCCACCATTGACTATGTAATTGTGAATCTGGTTGCTCATGAAATGGTGGAAGATATGTCAATTTCAATTTGGGAGGAAAGTGATCACCTGCCATTATGTGTGTTGCTAACATCCCATACTAGCAATTGTGACTATAACATGAACGGAAATATTTCTGAAAATCATGGGGGAAAACGGATACAGTGGAACCCCACTAATTTAGCAAATGCGAAAGTTATGGCAGAATGAGAAATTGCCTCTTATAGTGCATGTTATGTAAAGGAGCAGCTTTGTACATCTTCAGGAGGTGCCACCCCCTACATCCCCTGTATTGGAGACATGAGGTTGTGCCGTGCCTGACGCCATCCATAATACCAATACCGCAGTAAGTGTTTGAAAGAAGATACCCATTGAGACAAGCCTACTGAATGTACCCTCGACATGATGATAACTTGCAGGAGGAAAACCCCTGAAGGAGTAGAAGGAGAAGCTGGACAGGTGAATTGATGTCATAAAAAAGTGTGCACAACGTCTCAAGACAATGGCTGAAGATGATGTATGGATCCTAGAGGGCTGATGGTGAAGTAAGGATCAAGTGAACTAGTCTAAAACAAAAAGATTACATGTGCAGAAAGTGCTGCAGAAAACAACCGTTCAATGAATGTACAGATGCTAAAATTCAAAATAGATTGTCATCATAGAAGCTAGCTATGAGTAGTGAATAGAATTCCCCCTGCCTGGGGGAACCATGCGGCAAGCCGCATCTAGGCACAGATCATATATGAAATAAAAAAGCATCAGTCATCACTAACATGATGTTACTCAAACATAAATGTTTTAAAATGTTTTCTACAAACTGTCAAAGATTCTAGCTTCCTTAAGTGTTGCGGTAGGCCATTCCGTACACGAGCGCCGGCCACTGAAAACCTTCCATCCCCTCAATGGTGAAATCTACAGGTGGGAACCACCAGTTGATTTAAAGCCATAGATCGCAAGGATCTATTGGGGGTATAAGTTTGAATTTTGGCAGCTAGGTAAGAGGGTGCAAGGTTGTGTATGCACCTGAACACCAGGCACAATAACTAAACTGGATCCGTTGATGGACCGGAAGCCAGTGTAGTTTCTTCCTAAATTCAGAAACTGATTTTTTCCAAGGTATTGAGAACACTACATGTACTGCTGCGTTCTGTACCACTGCAAGGCATTGCAACTGATATTTAGGACATCATACCAAAAGTCCATTGCAATAGTCCAGTATTGCACTAGCAAGTGAGCCCACCACCATTGCTCGATCACCTTCTGAAATAAGGGGGAGGGGTGGTTTCAGCATTTTCAGTTGAAAATATACTGATTTGACCATTTGGGTAAACTTTAATTCAGTCGTAAAAGCTGCAAAATGGACCAAAATCGTGGTCTCCTGTCACGTGATCCAAGGATAGAAATAGAGCTTGAACTTGGAGAAAGCAAATGCTCTCCCTTCCGTGCATTCTCAAAGACAAGGATACTCTGCAAGGCCAAGTACAAAGACAATTTCATGGCTGAAGGCATGGGTGATGAGAGACGCTGGGATAATTGGGTGTCGAGGTATTTTCATGTCCTATCTCCCTGCACCTGGGTATGGGTTTACGTTCTGCTAAATGAAGTGAATGTTTCAGACATGGCACAAGCGTGACAACCAATCAAATCAGTCCATATAACGAAGGACCTTATAAGACCAATGAGAAACTGTATCTAAATGGTTCTGAAATTACATGTTTTTAGAGGTAGGCATAAGTTGTCCGCCTGATAACGGGCAGCCAATAACAATCCTAGCTCCTATAAGAATGTATATTAGATGTATCCCTTAACCAATCCCGACGCTTGATAGGATTTTTACTATTGCCACGTAGTATGACATCACTCTGATGCATTATCTAGTATAAGGACAATATTTTGTGTGGAGATCATTGAGAGACTGAGCGTACGTCCGTTGATGTTCGTTGAAACCTCTTCCTGAGTTGGTTCTGTTATTTGGACTCAGAATTACTCTGCTGTAATCCCATCCATTCCATATGCACGTTCCAAAGGGCCATAAGCTCAGTGACGTGAACTGCCCAGGGGATGATGGATTTTACTGGCGTATTCATATAGCGAAGACATTGGGGGCTATAGAACCGATAAGGTTGAGAACCTCACATGTGCAAA
Organism: Ambystoma mexicanum; assembly: GCF_040938575.1. Classification (NCBI taxonomy): domain Eukaryota; kingdom Metazoa; phylum Chordata; class Amphibia; order Caudata; family Ambystomatidae; genus Ambystoma; species Ambystoma mexicanum. The sequence goes on along the minus strand of NC_090937.1, from coordinate 1,123,738,613 downwards.
GAGGGAATGTAAAACATCAGTATCTGGTATTATCACAATCATTGATCGTTTGAATGCATCAAGGGCTGCAGGTCCCGATGGCACCTGTAATGCATTGATCAAGTCATCTCTAGCCATTTGGGCCCATGCACTATACATCCTTTTTGTAAATATAGGTAACAATGGCAAACCCTGGACTCAAGAGTAATATTTTACCTTTATATAAAAAAAGGATGTTGGAAATACCAGGGTAACTATTGCATTTTAGCAATGCTAGATATTGCAGCAAACATATTTGCAAGGGTTTTGCTCAATGAACTAAATGATTGGATTGCCACTAAGAATATTTTAACTCCAAACCAAACTGGTTTCAGTAAACTGTCAGGCAACTCATATAATCTACTTACCTTAGTTTCAGTGGTAGAGTATGCCTGGCAATGGCGGAACCTGCCTGTATATACTGCATATATAGATTTCAGTGCTGCATTTGATACTGTAATGCGAAATCGTCTATGGATGAAACTGACTAACTTGCATATTCCTGACGGACTGATAAATATGATCAGGCTATTGCACCAAAACACAAGTGTGAGAGTGTGCTTAGATGGCCAGGGTAGGCTGTCTAATATGTTTTCCACCCAGAGGGGAGTCAAGCAGGAATGCATATTGGCTTCAACACTTTTCAATCTATACCTTGCCGACCTTGCACCTGCACTTTGTATCACTGATGCCCGTCCAGTAAAAATGGGAGCCTTAATGATAGGTTGGTTGGGTTATGCAGACGATTTGCTCATACTTGATCACACACCCAAGGGACTCCAATGTATGTTAGATGCATTAGGAAGCTATGCTAATATAAATGGGTTACCAATCAACATTGGTAAAACCAAAATCTGGTATTCCGAAAGGCGAAATATGTGTCTCCCAAATTTGGAAGATCAACCAAGAATATGTTGAAATCGTAAGGCACTATAAATATCTAGGTGTGCTTGGTGACGATAGGTTATCTTGGAACTATCATTGGGAAGCAAATAAACTCAATTGTATGAAGATAGCATAAGTCATAGGTGCATATATTGGCATACAGGGTGGCTGGTCAATATAAACAATGTTGTTGCTTTATGCGTCAAAGATTGTCCCTTGTATGCTATATGCTGTGCAAGTATGGGGTGACAGCTATTTGGGACGTTTGGACACTTGAAGCAAAAATGTTAAATATGTTGTTCATAATGCCTAGAAATCTGACAATAGAATACTAAAGATTAGGTAAGGTATTGTCGTGGAATATAACAGCAGGGTGGGTATGTGCTATGAGAAACATGAAGGTCTTAATAATGGCACCGTTATGGCCGAAGTTTTTAAAGCATACAGGGGGTTAGACAATTTCGAACAATTTGGAACTTTGGGTAGATTGTTGTTAAAAAGTAAGACCTGGCTATTTGGGTTTATAAAACCAAATCAGAGAAACAGATTACTTGCCAAAAAAATTGTTGAAGCAAAGACTGTGTATAGTAGAGAAACAGACACTGTACGGTTGCCCACTAATGCGAACAGTGGGAACTTTATTCAATATTGGCTGGCACGACAGGTGCCAAGTTACGTTGCAGCATATCCTAATAGCTTTATTGCACGACAATACTTATTGCTAAAATTCAATGTGACTAAACCGCTTGAAATCCACGGCGTGAGACTTAGTCTTTGTAGAGGAGTTAGTTTGTGTCGATTTTGTGGAGGCACTGGGATCGAGTTCATAAGGCACATTCTGATACATTGTGAGAGTCCAGATGGAATACGGAACAAACATCTAAAATCTTATGATAACACAATGAACTGCGATGACAAAATAATCTTATGGGACATGTTAATGAATGGAAATAATATACATTTTATATATCATATGGTAAGATTTTACTTGAAGGACCTAGAAATTTTAGATGAATCATCCCAGGAGCTGTTTTAAATTCTTGGGTTTTTAATATCATGTAAAGTGATCGTTTTTATGTGTTTTATGGTCTTATCATGTAATGTTTGTATACACAAAGCCAGTTTGTCTGAATGTATAATAATACATTAAATAAAATAAGGGGCTTTCCCTGTACAGTCCCTGTTCCTCCCCGAGGCCCACGATTCGCCGCTTACCTGTCAATGCCAACCTCCTGTCACACCCTGACCCCCAGTTGCCTTGTTTGCCCCCAATGCTGGTTCCTGGGCCAATGAAACCCGCCCTCTATATGAGCATGCTGCCAGGGTGCACTGTGCTGGATTATCTCACGGCCAATCGGATTTTGGTGTGATGGGAGATACCAGCATTGTTTACTAGCAGGGTGCCTGTGTCCGCCACTAAATATATTATGGCAATTTTTGCTCAGCATCCAAAATAATCCACTATAATCTTAATTAATTGCTAGAAAGTGAAGATTTGTATGAGTTATTTCCAAAGGCAAACATAGAAGGTCATGTATAACACAGCAGACCAATAACCAACATGAACGTTGAGATTCTGGGTAGGAAGTCTTTTTTATTAATTCCATGCATTTTCTTTCAATGTGATATTACTTTTTATACTGTTCCAGTGCAGAAAGCTCAAAACGTAAAGCACTGGAAATGGAGTGGTGAACTGGGCTTGAAGCTGGGTGAGTGTCATGCAGCGAGGAGTGATGGTTAACACTGAACAATTTGCTTTTGAAAGAGGCCATCAAGTGGATTACATCACAGACTTTGCAAGCCTTTTTCGATGTGCATTTGTTATTGAACTGTGAATATTGTTGTAGAAAGAAAGAGTAATAAACGCCTCCCAGTAAGATTAACTAGTTTCAGTCCTGCAGTGAGGCTCACCTTTAGGTGTTGCAGCTGTGGAATGCAGTTTTTGATGCACTTATTTAGTCATTGCAGTGTGAGTGACCTTCCAGTATAGCAGTAGCAGTGCCCCAATTTTTGCCGATTTTCGGCGGTAATACCACCAAACATTCCCCATTGGGACAAATGGGGAATGGGAAATTCCTGAATGGCCCCAATGGGGAATGGGGATTTACCGTTCCGCCAAACCCGTGATCCGGCGCTAATAGCGATGGGGGGTTTGATGGTAGGGCTAATAGCCCCGGCGGTAATACCACCGGGGTTAGCGCCCAACTCATGATGAGGCCCTTAATCTAAACATGACTATCTCGACTGTCTCCAAGCCTTAAAGTGAGCACATGCAAGTAGCTATCTGCAAGCTCAAAATCAGCTTTTTTCAGTTTGCAAACAGAAAGGATGCATGCGCTTACCAGAGGTTTCTAGGTTGTGGAACAATTGGCCAATGATGGGGAGAACCGGAGCACATATTGGGAACAGAATGCATGACAGAAGTCTGCCACTGCCCTGTATGCAAGACACTAAGTCACCAGTCCAGTCTGACCCTCCGGGGACTAAGGGTTTGGAGGCGGAGCTGCGGTACATTGGAAGGCTAGATTACCGGATAGTGTGTGAGATTTAGGAGGAAACCAATATAAGGAGTAAGATTCGTGCATGGTGGTGTGTGAAGGATTTTGTAATGCAGCGCAGAAGCCTTCAAGGCACGGTTAGCCTGAGATCAGAAGACCACACTGTAATGAATACCAGCACTGGTGCTGGCTGCTGTGCGGAATTCTTTCCATCACGAGGTTGGAACACCAGAGTTCAGTACATACTGTTTGCCAAAGAGCGCCAGGCTACAGTGCTTTAAATCCTTCTACCTCCCACTGTTTTCCTCCCAAAGCAGGAATACAAGAGCTCCGAATTTAGTTTATGCACAATCACACAGCTACACTGTGAAAAATACCTCAACACCTCCAAATCTCCTTGCATACTGCTTTATTGAATACTTTCCTCCCCCTGGTTTGAACACAAAACCTCCGAAATCAGACTGCCTTCTGCTCCATGGAAGAAACACAAGAGCTCTGATTGTACGGTTTATGCAAAAATGAAGTTGTCACTGCACAGAATCCCTCAACCTCCCAGTGCTGATTGCTTTCTTTTCCTCGCCATAGAACTCAGGGCCTCACAATGTACTATTTTCCTAATATCACAATGATAAACAGCATTGAATACCTGCACCTTTCATTGTGGACTGCTTTTCTCGCCAATTTTGGGACACCAGTTCTATGAATATTCCTCATCCAAGATCACAAGGATGCACTGTAAAGAATGTTTCAACCCTTCAGTTCCAACTCTGTACCGAAGGCCTTCCTCCACATGAACAGGATAACATGCGTGACCAAGAATAAAAAAAAATGAACTGCATTGAATTCAACAACATCCCATCGAAGACTGCTTTTCTTCAGTCACCATCGTTCGATCACATGCGCGCAGAATAAACTATTTGCTAAAGATCACAAGGCTGAATTAAATTCAATCTTCCCTGTCTCGCAGCAGGTTGTTTTCTTTTCCGGCCCCTGGAACACAAGAACTCTGAACATATAGTTTACCCATGATGATAAAGCTGCATTACCATAATTCATCCACATTCCAGTGCCGATTTCTTTCTTTTACTCCTCCCATTGATCACAAATGCTCAGCATCCTATGTTCTTTTACCAGAATCATGAGGCTGAACTGCGACAACCCCTCCGTAATCAAGCTTCCTTTCCCACCCATTAATATAAGAGCTCTGCCTGACCAACATGTTAGGGTGATACGTGCTGCAGTTAAGTCTTGGTTTGACTTTGTTTTGATTATGGATTTTTCGCTTTTCGTATTCACGATGGATTCCTATGGATTCTTCTACTTTCTCTGCACTCTAGTGCCTTTTAGGCTTTTAGCACATTATAAATATCTATACGAAATCAATAAAATATGAAGAACCTGCTCTATGTGGATGCTGCCATAATTCCATTGCTCTACCAGATTACATGTTTTGTAGTAGTTTTTGTACTAAACAGTTGTTACATCTGAGAAGTAGTGCACTCCTGTCTAATTCAACTTTGCTGTTAATGACTGTTTACGTATATTTTTAGGAGCATTCTTAATTGAGACTGTAGTGGGCCAATTATTGACTAGAGAACATGATCAGACCCTGCCCCCTGCCTCCCTAAGAAGATATGAAATTATAAGATAAGAAAGGACACATTTGAAATTACATTTTAGATTCTCCTGGAAATGCATCTGGCACAAAGAATAGTTTGTTTCGCTACACAAGTAGGGGACAGATGAGGCATTAGCTTGCACAATTAGTGTGTTTTAAAATAGAATATTTTAGGTGACAGGAAGGTGTGTACCCAAGCTAGGGGCTCACTACACAAGTAGGCTAGAACACCTGTAGGCAGAGAAAGTTGCTGATACCCATAGAGATATCATGTGCCAGGCATACACCAGGACTCAGTAGACAGCAAAATAAATGTGTACTGCAAAGGAAAACACATGACAAGCAGCTCCCATTTTAAAGTGCACCAGCACAGCAAAGAATTGAGCTCTGCAGCTTTAAGAAAAGGCCCCATTTAAGCATGCTTGAACAAATACATTTAATTCAGGGAAATGCTGTGGTAGCTGGACATAGCTGCTTCCAAGGAATGTGAAAACCCAAGGCTTCAAAGGGGAGGGCTACATGGCGGAACAAGATACCATTGTGTGCATCCAGCTGTCAAGGTAAATTAAGTTACGCTAACACGGTAGACCATTTCAAGTGTATGGGACGGACTGAACATCCCAGGAAGTTCATAAGTAGTTGGCAGATTAATGTCTCTGCAATCGGCTAGGCGTGACAGAGAAAGGCAATGCGACTAAAAAGACAAGTAATTACTGCGCACGTGGTAAAAGCAGAATGATTCATAATAATAGTCATTCATAAATGTGTGAAGACTAGGATGGCGCAGTTGCAAGAACAGGTCCTTGAGACTTGAGACATCATTGCGGGGACAATATGGGCTGTTTAATTTCATTAAAGAACAAAGGCGATATGATTGTCTTCTCTTTCTATCTACATAAACATGCCATCATGCAGCCAGTTCATGGAGAGTGTGACCGCATGCTAAGCGATGAGCATATGTCTTTTTTCACTGCAGAAGTAATTTAGAGCCAACTAATAATATTTAAGCATGACGAGGCAGCACATTTTAAGGGATGCTTTATGGGTGGGATCTTAGAGAAGAATTGTCCAATCACTAGTTGTGGACATATAGAATTATATATGTAGCTTAGTAGAGGGAGCCAATGACCAGAAGCGATAGAGTTTCATAACTGTGACATCATAATGTCTATAAAAACTGCTGTTTCCTGTTGAGTTGTGGAGAAATTCTTGAGTGAGAGCTTGGCTGTTAATCTTGCTTTTTCCACAGTGTATATTGCAATTAAAACCGGGGTACCTTGCATTTGGCATACCATAATCACTCTGTGTTCTCTTTTTTGGCAAATACCAGTTAGAGGGCTATTTGGCTTTTGACCTCTGGTTATCAAGACGGCATTATATTTCAGTTTGTGTTAGCCAGTGCCATGTTACATGTCAACCTTATGTCAGGTGGTATGTGAAGAGGTTCCATGGTGGTAGCTGATTAGACCAAACTAAGCTCGAAGTCAGGGGCCCCCAGATGCTTCTTGATGCGGATTGGGAGCTGGTACTTGGAGGTCAAGAGAAGCAATGAGAATCTGGTGAGGACACCATTAGGAAAGGAAAGAGGAGGTGAAGGAGGTGCTGAGGAACAGAGAAAAGGAGAAGGAAAGGTAGAATACGTAAGCAATAGGAGTGAGGAAAAGAATTGGAGAAAGGAGGTGAAGGCCAGAGTAGAGAAAAGGGAAAGAGGTAAGGAGGACGTGGCGATCGAGAGGTGAGAGTGCTGGTCAGGGCCCAAGCACCTGGGGAGTCCCTGAGCTTGGTGAATAACTAGAGAAAACCACTCACAGGATTCAGCCTGACATCTCAAGGGCCAACCGCGATCCTATGAAAGTTTCTGATGTCTATCCCAAGTTTGGACAACCCAAGGCTTTGGGAGGGGCGGTGCCAAGGTTTCCAGGAAAGGAGGCAGACAAGTGATATCCTGACATTCACAACATTTTATCAAACCAAGCTAAGTGTGGGATATTTAAAACCCCACCAGGAAGGCGCAGTGTATGTAAGAGGGAGGGACATACCGGGGACAACAGTCTTGTAGAAATGCCGAATAAGCCTACCGGAGGGTCCTTACCCGCCAGATGGTAGCATTCAGAGATTGACAAGATGATCCAACGGGACAAGGTCTGCTTAGAAACAACTTGACCTAAATGCCTTCCAGCATATCCAATAAGGAGCTGATCGTCCACCATGACCCGGGACATCTGTGAGATGTAGAAACTTAAAGCTCTCCTAGGATCCAACCTATGGAGCCTCTCCTCTTCCTTACCAGGATGTGGAGGAGGATAGAATGCCGGAAGAATTACCTTCTGGCTCAGATGGAATTCCTGTTTGAAAGAATGGGTACTCCCTATTTTTTCATATCGGGGGGTCAACTCTATCGAATGGGAGGCTATATGACAAAAAACAACAGTGATAGGTCGACTACCCCTTCCTTTAGTCCCTGAGGAACACAGGAATATGTCCAAACTAATCTAGTTTAATTTAAGATTAGTCATACAACGACTACTTAGCTTTGAAAAACCAAAACTGTGCTATCCACTTACAATCTAAGTGGTATGATAATGCCATACCTTTCATAATGAATAGTAACAGAAAACAAATATACCAGAAATAATTCATAAAAACGGGAAAACCAGTATAAAATACTGTTGACACAATTTTGTTATTTTTCACAAATTTGGGGATCAATGACCTTGGTCCCAACTGCATTCATGCAAGTTGTATTATACAGTTATACAACTGTATAAGCAGTTGTTAATGTATTCATTTACTGAAACTCTTTTACAACCACTCTGTATTTTTCTACAATGTCGACATAGGGTATAGGGTTGTGCATTCAACAAAAATACCCGTTATTTGGTTCTTGATGTCTAGAGAAATAGGAAAAACAGGTGATAAAGATTTCCTAGTATAAAGTCGACATATGTTTCGGCCTTACTAACTCATACGGTTCATTCTCTCAGTGCCGTTGGTTATGTTGGTGATGGCCGTCTTCAGGACAGAATAGAAAGTATTTTCACAAAGGTAGTTCATACTTTCCCAGGGGCTTATATTTCAATCTAAAAATAATTAGAAATAACTATTTTTTTAAAAAGGACTCTTAGACAGAGCTTCACTTGAAAATTGTGGTACTAGACTGTATTTAATCTGTCATTTCATGGACTAACCTGTGTATGATTCAGATTTCTTCGGGACGTATTAGGTGGACATTAGTAAGACGGCTCCTTGACAGATGCTTGATACACAGGGTGTGTTCATTCACCATACCTGTAGGTATACAGGCCTTTATCAGTGTCATTCTCATATAAAAAAAGCGGCGTGCTTAGTCGAGTGTAAAGAGCAGCCATGAATACATTCTTTTTTAAAAAAAATTTTATAAAAATTACCTTAAGTATCTGTTCTATGGCAGTCATTTTAGTACGGTCTACGTGACATAACACTGAGGAACTGGCTCACTTGAATCAGTGTGTTGTTTATTCATTCTTTTAGTATGTATATGCACCAGATAGGATGAAAGATAAACCAACAGGACATTGGCATCTAGTGTGCTTTCGTACATATATTAAAAACCCACACGCCTATTGTATGGAAAGGCAGATTAAAAGTGATATAAGAGTCGTTCTACATTCTGGCCTTAACTCAATAAGGGCTATATTTACTAATCTTGAAGTGATAACTGCCAAAGGATATAACTACAGAAGGATATATATGAATATATAGAAAAAATCTAGTGCTCAGGCCACTGCACATTGCCCCCAATTCATGCATTGGTGCAGCAAAAACCCGCTACAGAGAGGCCTATAAGAAAACTTGCCACAGTACCACGTGACAATATCCTGCGCACGATTTGCATTGCTCGTTTTGAACTTTTTATCATTAAAAGTAACTTAGCTCCGTGACGGCGCTAACCTCACAAATGCCGTGCAACCTGTGATGCGTCTGAGTTGCGCTACCAATTGGGCAGGGCCATTTGTCCTCTTCTTCTTCTTCTTAATTATCGAAAGCGTGGGCGGACCCACGCAGGCGCTTCCCCATCCTCATTTGTCCTCTTCCTTATTTACCGGAAGGAGTCCAAAGAAGCGGACACGTGATACAAAGGCACGCGATCGTGTAAGTCTATTGGAACTACCAGACTGCTGGAATATGTAGTTCAACCGATTGTCCATATTATAGCCATTAACCAATCGGCAGGGCGATCACTTGTTACAGTGTTGCGTGGAATTATTGACTACATTACTGATGAAATATGTAGTTTTAATGCTGATTGGCAGAGCGATCATGTGATACAGCGTCACGGGGAATAATTAATGTTGAAAAACTACATTACTGATGGAAATTGTAGTTTTTAAGTTGATGTAAAGGAGGGGGGAGAGAGAGAGAGAGAGAGGAGGGGCCGCATAGCGTTATCTGACCTCTCCGATATTGCAGCAAGGCAGTGAGTGACTACAGGAAGCAGAGATGTACATGATAAATAGGCATAATACATATACAACACTTCTCTTTCAGGTGGCAGCAGCACGCCACAAGTGTAAAACAAACAGACAGGAACATAGAGGGACAAAGCATTTAGTCTATGTTTTCTTTGTTATGGAATATTTTTCAATGGTCCAAAAGCTGTTGGTGGTCTAGGCTTTTCTAATGCCCCTATTCATATAGTGATTCAACAATGTTTATTCATGTGGCAATTAAACAATGTAAGGTGCGGGTCCTCTCATCGTATTGTTTGATTGAGAAGAACTGCAGGCACATATTTGAAACATAATCCAAAACTTCACCACATCCTGTAATGTTGTACACCTCCTACAATCGATTGAAAAGTACTTAATTTACAAAAGTAAATACGGGCAGTATTTATGAGATGTTACTGTGACAGAAGGAATTTAGGGAGGACGGAAAGGTAGATGGATAGTGGAACATACACATTGTTGAAAAAAAGGCATTGTTGAAAAAAGGAAGATATAATTCAAACGGATATTTCATAACAATATATTCCATTCAACCGCCACATTGAGGCTTTGCTTAACCGAGTTTGTGTCATAAATTCAACGTTGTTCACATCATGTCAGAGCCAGGTCACGGTTGCCTCCTCTTGGAGCCTGTTTGACAACTTGTAGGACACACCAAAGCATATCTGTAAATGTATGCTGTTTTTTCACATAGTGGGCCACCAAGTGTTTGTTATCTGTTTGATTTTTAATACATAATTTGTGCTCACGCATGCGTTGTCTCACCTGTCGCTTCGTTTTCCCAATGTAAACTAAGTTACAGGGGCAAATAATGGCATATACTGCCCAGGTGCTAGTGCAGGTGGTAGGACCACTTGTGTGCCTAAGGTGATGTTTTTCATGTCCCTGGTTTGTGGACATACTGAACACTTACCACATTTGTGGTGACCTGTCACAGGAGGTAGACCGCATAACGTATTTTGTGTGTGTTTAGGTGTAGATGGTAAAGGATAAGTGTGTACCAAGTTGTCTTTTACATTTTTTTGCCTTTTAAAGGCGAACCGTGGTCTTGAAGGGTTAAAATCGTCTGTTTTTAACATGTCCCAGTGCTTCAAAATAGTTTTTCGTAGGGGAGCACTGATTGGACTAAGTACGGACACATGTGATCTTATCGAAGGTAGTTTTCTGTGTGGTGTGAAACATGTCTCCCTGGTCATATGCTGGGCTCTCTTGTAAGCTCTTTGTACTCTAGGCTTAGGAGCGCCTCTGTCTTTCAGTCTGGTCTTCAAGGCTCGACTATGAGTTTTATAATCAGTGATCTAAGAGCAATTTCTCCAGATACATAAATATTGACCATAAGGGAGACCTTCTTTTAAACTTTTAGGATGGAAACTTGAATAGTTTAACAGTGTGTTCCTATCGGTGGGCTTCTTATAGAGCACAGTTTCTAGTGTGTCATGGTCTGTCTTAATGATTTTTAGATCTAAAAAAGAAACCTTGGTGTTATTGTGTTCAATAGTATTGTATTATTTATTTGATAATGCGCACAAATAAATAATAGTGAATTGAATACACAGGTTTTGGGTGTTGAGCCATGTATAGAAACCCATGAGTTGCATAATGGAGCCTCTCCAGATCATAAAAACATCATCGATGTATCTGTAACAAGCTTGGATGTTAGATTTGAATGGATTATTACAATGATAAATGAACTTGGTCTCGAAATTGTCCATGTAGAGGTTGGCCAGGTCGGGGGTAAATGTAGCCCCCATACTGGTCCCTTGTAGCTGGTTGAAAAAAGTAGTTCCATATAGAAAGAAGTTTTCCCTTCGCGCTAAACGGATGCATTCTAAAATGCATGCTGTGGGCACTTTCATTAAGGTGGTGGTGCATGAGTCCAAGTATTTAGCCATCACAATGAGGCAGTCCTGTTAGGGTATACTCGTATAAAGAGCTACTACATCGAGAGTAACAAGTATGTCTTCTGATGTTGTACGGATGTCTGCGATAATATTGATCATACTTGTGGTGTCTTTTATATACGATTGCATCTTCCCAACAAAGGGCCTGAGGAACCAGTCGGCATACACCTATAAGGGTTCTAGAATCAAATTTATGGCCGCTACAATGGGACGTCCTGGAGGTTTGGACAAGTTTTTATGCACCTTTGGTAAAACATAAAAAGCTGGTGTGGTAGGATTTTGATTGACTAGGAATGAATGTTCATCTTCGTCAATCCATCCTTCTTCAAAGGCGTGTTTCATCAAGCTGATGATTTATTCTTTGAGTCTGTTGTTAGGGTCATTATGAAGCCAAAGGATTATGAAGCCAAAGGATCGTTCAGATGTTTCATGACTTCTGTCTCATAATCAATTTTGTCCCAAAGGACTATGCCCCCTCCCTTATTGGCCAGCTTGATTATGAAAGTCTCATTCGATTTTAGTTGGACAAGAGCTTCTCTTTCTTTTTTTGACAAATTGTCTTTACTGATGTTTTTGGAACGTAAAAGGGTTTGTGTTTCTGCAATAATGGGATTTTCAAACGCTATAATGGATGGACTGACCATGGAATTCAATGGTGTGAATCTTGATGGAGGTTTTAGACCAGTAATACTGGATTCTTTCTCCCTAGGAGAAGGGTTTCTGAAAAAATATTTAAGTCTGATGAGCCGGAAACTTTTTTGCAGCTCAACTTCTATTTCAAAATGACATGCTCTGGTCATTGGGACAAAAGACAGACCCTTCATCAACACTTGTTCTTCTTTCGACAGGACATGTTTGTTCAGGTTATAAATAGGTACTACCAGTTGAGTGGTGGGCCTTGCCAGTTCCTTGTCTGCATTCGAGGGGGCCCTTGGTATTTGTTGCCGCCTCTCTTGCCCTGCCCCTGAAAAAACTGGGGTTGTTGCTGTGGTCTAGTCGTAATGTAATCATGGCTGCTCTGTACGCACGACTAAGCACGCCGCTTTTTTTGATATGAGAATGACACTGATAAAGGCATGTATACCTACAGGTATGGTGAATGAACACACCCTGTGTATCAAGCATCCGTCAAGGAGCCATCTTACTAATATCCACCTAATATGTCCCGAAGAAATCTGAGTCATGCACAGGTTAGTCCATGAAATGACAGATTTAATACAGTCTAGTACCACAATTTTCAAGTGAAGCTCTGTCTAAGAGTCCTTTTAAAAAAAACATTCTTTCTAATTATTTTTAGATTGCAATATAAACCCATGGGAAAGTATGAACTACCTTCGTGAAAATACTTGCTATCCTGTCCTGAAGACGGCCATCTCCAACATAACCAACGGCACTGAGAGAGTGAACCGTATGAGTTATTAGGGCCGAAACATATGTCAACTTTATACTAGGAAATCTTTATCACCTGTTTTTCCTATCTCTCTAGACACCAAGAACCAAATACAGGGTATTTTTATTGAATGCACGACCCTATATCGACATGGTAGAAAAATACAGAGTGGTTGTAAAAGAGTTACAGTAAATGAATAAATTAACAACTGCTTATACAGACCTCTGTGGCTTGCATGAATGCAGTTGGAACCAAGGTCATTGATCCCCAAATTTGTGAAAAATAACAAAATTGTGTCAACAGTATTTTATACTGCTTTTCCCGTTTTTACGAATTATTTCTGGTATATTTGTTTTCTGTTCCTATTCATTATGAAAGGTATGGTGTTATCATACCACTTAGATTGTAAGTGGATAGCACAGATTTGGTTGTTTTAGTTTTTTGTGTACAGGACTTCTTTAGAGCCTTTTTTAAGTCTTGCATGTGATGCATTAAAATAAATGAATTTGTTTTCTCAAAGCTAAGTAGTTGTGGTAAGACTAGTCTTAAATTAAACTAGATTAGTTTGGACTTATTCCTGTGTTCCTCATGGACTAAAGGAAGGGGTATTCGACCTATCACTGTTGTTTTTTGTCAGATGGAATTCCGACACAACCTTCGGAAGAAAGGAAGGCCGTACCCTAAGGACAACCCTGCCCTTATAGAACACAGTGAAGGGTGGTTTGGCGGAAAGTGCCTGCAACTCACTCACTCTGCGTGCGGAAGTAACCGCAACTAAAAGTACAGTTTTAAAGGACAACAGTCTCAATGGACAAGAATGTAAGGGCTCAAATGGAGCTCCCATCAGGAACTTTAAAACCAAATTCAAATCCCATCCCGGCACCTGGAAAGGCGACGGCGGAAACACATGAGTTAGCCCTTTCAGGACTGAGAAATCAAAGGAATCTTAAAATAAGAACACACCTCAGACGAGCGCTTAAATATGGACAGCGCCGCCAGGTAACCCTTAATGGTACCTACTTGCAGGCCCTTGTGGGCCAAAGAAAGCAAAAAAGACAAAACCAAAGGAATGGAACATTGGAAAGGATCCCCATTCTGTACCCTGCACCAGTCGCAGACCTTCTTCCAACGGCAACATTACAGGGATTTTGTTGCGGGCCTTCTGGCCGAAAGCAACACCTCCATCACTTCTTCAGGGAGGTCCCAATCCTTATATCTCAGCCTTTCAGATACCAAGCATGAAGGCTGAGAGACTTGACCTCTGGATGGAGAACTCGACCCCCCTCCCGTGAGAGCAGATCATCTTGGTAGGGAAGATGGCGTGGAGGGCAGATGGACATGTCTAGAAGGTCCGGGTACCACGCTCTCCTGGCCCATGACGGAGCAATGAGGATCATTCGGGAACCGAAACCTCCGTACCCTCTGCAACACTTGTGGAATGACGGGGACCAGAGGAAATGCGTAAAGCAGTGGGAAGGACCACTCCACTACAAACGTGTCCCCTAAGGCTCCTCTTGGAGGAAATTCCCGTGAGCAGAATCTTTCGCACTTCCGGTTGACACTGGTGGCGAAGAGATCCACCTGTGGGGTCCCCCAAAGGGTGAAGCTCTCCAAAAGAACTTCCTGAGCCAGCTCCCACTCGTGGGAGACCGTGCTCTGCCTGCTCAGAGCGTCCGCCGCCTCGTTGTCGTCTCCGGCCAGATGAACTGCAGAGATAGAAATGTCCTGCTGGATGGCCCAGAACCAGAGCTGCATCGCCTCTCTGCACAGTGGGAGAGACCCTGTCCCCCCTTTTTGTTGAGGTAGTGCATGGCCACTGTATTGTCCATCAGAATCAGGACATTCTTTCCCCTCACACATGGCAGAAAAGCCTTCAGGGCTAGCCTGCCGGCCCTCAGAGACCAACGACCGCTGACTGTCAACTCGTTGGCATGAGCTCCAAATCCCGTGAGAGATGCGTCCATCACGATCGTCACTTCTGCCCATGGTTGCCAAAACGGAGCCCCTCTGAACAGATTTCCTTCGACGGCCCATAAAGTCCTGGGCGACCGAGGACGGAATCTGAACGGGATCCGACATCCTGCCGGAGAACTGCGACCACTGCATCTTGAGTGCCCACTGCAGAGATCTCATCCGCAGCCTGGCTTCTGTCACCAGTAGAATGCAGGATGCCATGAAGCCGAGCAATCTCAAGAACTCAAACGCCGGGAGACTCTAGGCATGTTAAAATGTGTCCACCATCTGAAGAATGTGGTGAGCCCTCACCTGGGGAGGTAAACACTGCCCCAGGTATGTGTCGAGTACTGCTCCGATGTACTGGAGCCGCTGGGTACGTGTCAAGTGGGACTTCTCTAAGTTGAGGTAAAAGCCCAGCCTGTGAAGGGAGTAGCAGGTGACTGACAGATGATCCAGGACTAGCTCGGGAGAGCGCGCCCTTATCAACCAATCGTCTAGGTAGGGGTAGACGTGAATCCCCCCTTTCCTGAGATACGCTGCCACAACCACCATTAGCTTGGTGAAGACCCTCGGGCGAAGGTCAATCCGAATGGCAGGACCCGAAACTGAAAATGCGAGTTGCCAACCGCCAACCTCAGGTACTTCCTGGGCTTGGGATGAATCGGCACATGAAAGTAAGCGTCCTGGAGGTCGAGAGACACCAACCAGTCCTGAAGTTGAAGGGCCTGGAGGACTTGAGAGAGAGTAACCATCTTGAACTTGTCCTTCCTGAGGAGCTTGTTCAACCCGCGCAAGTCCATGATGTGTCTCAAACCCCCGTCTTTTTTCGGGATCAAAAATATGGGGAATACCATCCCTTGTTCCTCTCCACTACAGGCACCAGTTCTATGGCGCCTTTCTCCAGCAGGGATTCGATTTCCTGCGCAAGGAGCGGATCCCGACTCTTCAAAGAGAGCTTCCCTAGTGGATTGTCGTGAGGCCTCTGCCGGAAAGGAAGACAGTAGCCGTGGGCTATGATCTCCAGAACTCACACATCTGAAGTAATGGCACGCCATTCTACAAGATGCTGCGCCAGCCTTTCCCCAACCGGTGAACCATGGGACAAGCCCTCATGACTGAGCGGGAGCGGCTGCGGCAGTAACCGAAGGCAAAGAGGCAACTGCCCAAGCGGCTTTGGCACCTCGATTACTTTGTTTTCCACCTCTGGTATTCCTACGTTGGCCCCTTTGACTGGCAGCTCCCCTCGATCTACCTAAGTAGTATCGAAAGGAACCTCCCCTCCATTGCTGTCCCCTAGGACGAAAAGGCGGAGGTTGACGTACTGCAGCGCTCAATGACTTTGCTGCAGCTTTGGAGGTCTGCAACCTCTCAAGGCTCTCATCAGCCTTGCTGCCAAAAAGATGGACACCATCAAAGGGCATGTTGAGAAGCTGGGACTGTACATCAGGAGCAAACCCCGACTTCCACAACCAAGCAAACCTGCGCATCACGGTGCTCGCCGCCATGGACCAGCTGACACAGTCTGCCACGTCCAGACCCGACTGAACGGATTCACACATGGCATCCTTGCCATCCTGAACGAGGGCAATAAAACGATCCCTTTCCTCCCCTTCGGGAATATATTCAGCAGCCAAAGATACACAATTCCACAGAGTGTGCATGAATCTTGCAAGGGCACAAACAGAGTTGGCTGCTTTTAAAGCCATACCCCCAGAAGAAAATACCTTCTTCACCCAACCGTCAAAGCGTTTGTCGTCCCTATCA
Source organism: Ambystoma mexicanum (assembly GCF_040938575.1). Classification (NCBI taxonomy): domain Eukaryota; kingdom Metazoa; phylum Chordata; class Amphibia; order Caudata; family Ambystomatidae; genus Ambystoma; species Ambystoma mexicanum. The sequence goes on along the minus strand of NC_090937.1, from coordinate 1,123,722,096 downwards.
GGAGGGATTGTAGAGTACGCCGCCTGCTTTGCTGGGGCCATAGCCGCCTGTACCACCAAACTCTCCAGAGTGGGGTGCGTGGACAAGTAACAGGGGTCGCCACTGGCTGGATGCTATTTTTTCGGTAACAACTTATTTACTGCCGGAAGACTCTCCGGAGCAGTTCAAGCCACCGCCATCCTTCTTTGTAAGGCCATATGAAATGGCAACACCGGGTCAGTGGGTGGACCTTGGTCAAGGATATCTGTCAGGTCATTCTGCAGAAAATCCACAGGTGGAGCAGACCACCCCAAGTACTCCCTCGACATGAGACGCCTGTACGAAGACTCATTGTGTGTACCAGGCTCAGGCCTGCCAAACTCCACCTCCGGGGAGGTGTCCAGACCACTGGCGCCATGCAAGGATTGACGCAGCTCTTCCATCTGGCTATGACCAGACAACAGTTCATCAGGAACCTCATGAGGAACAAACCCCTCAACCTCTGACCCTTCATCCACTTCTGAAATATAATCCAAAAGCTGGAATAAATCCCTGGATGAGGGCACAGAAAAAGGCTCAAACACAGGCCTCACTGATTAACTCAGGGCCTTCCTCAGAGTTTCCACTGTCCTCTGGGGTATCTCCACAAAAGACGTCGAGGGCGTCGACGGAATCGGCGTCGAAACGAGGTGCCTATGACTTCAACAACGGCTTCAGGGTGTCAGGTTTACTTCCCCTATTCAGGCTATTTTCCTTTATTTAAGTTCCTTTCCCATTATTTCTCTTTTATTATCCTTTTTAGATTAGCCTTGTGTGGGTGGGAAGTTTTCTATGGTAGTTTGTTTGGCCTTAACTTCCTGATTCAGAATCCTGGTTCTGACCCAAGGCAAAATGGAGTTTCACAGTAAAACACTGCTGAACAACAATGAACATTCTAAACTGTCACTCTTTGCCTTTCATCATCTAAACCCCAGCTGAGAGGACATGTTTAGTGGCTGCTCCTGCTTTAGACTTGGGCCTGGTGGATTTTATCCTTCAGGCGTTAGCAGTTGAGCGGCTACTTTCTTGGGGGTTTCAGGAGAAGCTATCAACTGTCAGGAATTCGTTTTGAAGACAGGAAACTCTGAAGATCTTTTGTTCTGGAGATAAGTGACTTTGTTTTAACTGCAGCTCTGTTGATCTTAATGACATTTAAGTGAGAACTCGTGGAGTTTTACCTTTGAATTTATTTTCTTTTGAAACTTTCTGAGTGCGCTTGAACGCTATTAGAAAGAAACGCGTACTGCGTGTAGTCCGAAAACTAACCGTTGAACCTTTGCGCATGTGTTTTCTAGCGCGTGAGCTTCCTGGCGCGACAATCGGTTCACCGCGTGAGAACTCTATAGCGCGTATGTTTTCCAGCGCGTGTAATTCCTAGCACGAGAATCGGCTCACAGCGTGAGAACTCTAGAGCGCATGTGTTTTCCAGCGCGTGTAATTCCTAGCGCGAGAATCGGCTCACCGCGTGAGAACTCTATAGCGCGTGTGTGTTTCCAGCGCGTGTAATACCTAGCGTGAGAATTGGCTAGCCGCGTGAGATCTCTATTGTGCGTGTGTTTTCTTAGCGTGTGCGTTTCCAAGCGCGAGGATCTGTTTTCCGCGTGTGAACTCTACAGCGCGTGTGTTTTCAAGCGCGTGTGCTTCAGCGCGAGAACTCAATTGTGCGTGTGATTATCCACGCGTGTGTTTTTCCACGCGTTTACTCGCAGCATGTGAACTCATTGCGCGTGGGTTATAAGGCGCGTGTGAATAGGTGCGGAAATTCGTCTGCGGGGAGTTTACAAGCGTGCGCGTGTTATCTGCGCGTGTTTCCTTTTGCGCGTGAATTCTGCTTTGCGTGTTTTTTCAAGCGCGTGTGTTTGTGCGCGTGGTCTTTTCTTACAGTGCGCGAGTTCTTCAACGCAGGAAGTTTTAACGTGCAAATCTTCTGAATTGAGATTATCCGCGTGTGTGTTTTGCACGTGTTTCTTCAAGAATACACAAACTATATTGAATTGTAAAAAGTTTGAAAAAACAAAAGAAAAGTTTGAAATAAAAAGAAAGAAAAAGTAAAGACTATTTAACTGGACAACTAGTGAATATTGGAAAAAAGGCAAAGAGCCAAACTATCCAGGTTTGCCCAAATTAAGAAGTTGCTGTGAATTTCAAGAGACTCAAGTAAGAGTGATTTTCAGCTTCTTTACAAGCTTCTCTAAGAAATTTCAAGAGAAGGACCAGGTATGATTCTTAAATATTAGTTAAGGATTTAAAGTCTTTCCCACTCTTAAGGTTAAGTAAGTAATAAAAGGATTTGTATCTGCTTTTCTTATATCCTCTGCAGGTTCAGCTTTGGTTAGCCTTGACGCAGTCTGCCTGGTGTTGTTTTGTTATCCACTTCCCCCTTTCCCTTTGGGGTGTAGTTTGCAGAGCTGAATTTAAATCTAGTTCTGAGAATTACATTTCAGGGGGATTGTCGGGGGTTCAGCAGCTTCCGCGGACACAGGACCTTCTCAGCCTGACAGAATGAAAGGCAAATAATTTTGTCCGCCCGAGCTGTCTTGAACCCCGACAAATCCATGGAGGCGTTAGGATCTTTGATCAGGGAGTTACGGGCGGAGTTGAAAATATCTCGGGATGAAAATGCATTACTTAGTCAAAAGGTGGATGACTTGAGTGTTAAAGTAACACAAATTCAACAGAGGGGAGAAAGGAGAGAGGATGAGGTTTCAGGGGGTGCTGGTTCTCCACCTGAGTTAGAAAGGGAAGGTGGAGATCAATTACCTCAAATACAATGGGCCCCTCCAGTGGCAGAAGGGGTAAGGAGTTTAATTATGCCAGTTCCTTTGGCCCCTCCAGAACGTTATCATGGGGACCCCAAGAGGTTTAGGGTGTTTTTGACGCAATGTGAATTACATTTTATGAGTAGACCAGAATTATTTCCCTCGGATGCATCTAAGATAACTTTTATGTTGTCCTATCTTTCTGGGGAGGCATCTGCTTGGGCTGGGTTGCTGGTGAGTCAAAAGAGTACGGTTTTAGGAAATTACACCAGTTTTTTAGAGATATTCCGAAAGATGTTTGATAGAAGACAGTTATCTCTGGAAGTGGATGGTGAACTTTTAGAAATCAAAGAAGGTAATAGAGACTTGGTTGCTTATATAACACAATTTAAGTCCCTTGTGTTAGAAAGCAAGTGGCCCGAGGATAAACAGGCCTCGTTGTTTTATCGGGGCCTTAGAGATGAGTTAAAGGATGCATTGTCTGGAGTGGTTGAACGCCCTTCTACTTGTGAAGGTCTAATTGATTTGGTTATTCAATTGGACTTTCGTTTGAGTGAAAGGAAGGCAGAGAGGCGTCATTGTCAGAGTGACGTAAAGTCTCTAGTTAGAGTGGATAGATCTAAAGTAGAGAGTAGATCCAAAGGGAATAATCCACCTCCCAGGGGCCGAAGTCCTTTAACTGTGGAAGAAAAGGCTAGGAGGAGAGATAACAATCTGTGTTTATATTGTGGAAGAGGTGGGCACTTTTTAGGGAACTGTCCTTACACTCCCAAGAAGACTTCTACTTCAGCGGTCAAGATACAACAGATCGCCAATACTGTGCAGACAGCGGTTCCCCATATAACCGTAAATGTATCCTTGTTCTTTGAGTTGGAGTGTAAAGGAAATGGTCCCGTTATGATTGACTCAGGTGCCACCGGGAATTTCATGGATTGGGGTCTGGCAAAATCTTTGGGAATTCCAATTCTTCAGAAAGAGGTTGTAGAGCAAGCTAGGGCTGTTGATGGTACGTCTCTATCTTCTGGTCCTATTACTCACAGAACTGGTCCTTTAACTTTGGAGTTATCAGGAGGTCAGAGAGATATAATTTCGTTCGAGTTAATTGATGCTCCTTTGTTAAAGATTATTTTGGGGATGCCTTGGCTTACTCTCCATAATCCTCTGATTGATTGGAGTGCTAGGACAATTGACATGCAGTCAGATTTCTGTAAAGAGAATTGCTTTTCAGGAAGTCTCTTTGAGGAAGATGTCAAACAAAGTAATTCAGTTTCTAGTTTTCTGGCTGAGACTGGAATTGGATGCCATGATGTGGGAGCTGTAGTGGGTCAACTTCCCCAGTGTTATAAAGATTTTTGGGACGTGTTTGATGAGAAAGTGGCAGAAGAATTACCACCCCATAGGCCCTTTGATTGTAAAATTGAACTGGAGCCAGGAGCAATTTTGCCTAGTAGTAGAGTATATGCTCTTACAGAGAAAGAGAATGATTATTTAAAAGAATATTTGACGGAAAACTTGGCCAAAGGGTTTATTCGTCACTCTAAGTCACCAGCGGCCTCTCCTTTATTTTTTGTACCAAAACCGGATGGAACGCTTCGAACTTGCATAGATTATCGAGCAGTTAAAGTCACTGTTAAGAACCGGTATCCTCTTCCTCTCATCTCGGAAATGCTTAATCAAATACAAGGAGCAAATATTTTCTCTAAATTAGATTTGAGAGGAGCTTACCATCTTGTGCGTGTGCAGGAAGGGGACGAATGGAAGACAGCGTTTAAGACCAGGTTTGGGCTGTTTGAATACCAAGTTATGCCATTCGGTTTATGTAATGCTCCATCGGCTTTCCAATTTTTTAGTGATGAGGTTTTTAGAGAATACCTGGATATTTTTATGGTCGTGTACATCGATGATATTTTGATTTTCTCTTCTGACCTGGATCAACATCAGAAACATGTTCGCTTAGTCTTACAAAAGCTGCGAGAAAACCATTTGTTTGCCAAATTGGAAAAAAGTCAATTCCATACAGATTCGGTGGAGTTTTTAGGTTTTATAATTTCACCTAAGGGTTTAGAAATGAATCCTAAAAAAATTCAAGCAGTTCTTGATTGGCCCTCTCCTACTAAGGTTAAAGAAATACAAAGTTTCTTAGGGTTTGCCAATTTTTATAGGAGATTTATCGAAGGTTTTTCTCGGCTGGTTGCTCCTATAACGAGACTTTTGAAAAAAGGAGTGAAATTTGACTGGGACCTTGAAGCAGAAAAAGCTTTTCAAGAGTTAAAACAAAAATGTACTTCTAGTCCGATTTTAATTCATCCTGATCTCTCTAAACCTTTTTTTGTGGAGGCGGATGCTTCAAATTTAGCGTTAGGGGCGGTGCTTTCTCAAAGGAATGAAACTACTGGTCAACTACATCCAGTTGCATTCTTTTCTAGGAAGTTTTCAGCTGCTGAAGTGAACTATACAATTGCAGATCGTGAACTATTAGCAATAAAGTCCGCCTTTGAAGAATGGAGGCATTTTCTGAAAGGGGCAAGACATACGGTAACGATTCTTACGGATCATCGAAATTTATTGTTTTTAAAATCTGCAAGAACCTTGACTCCACCACAACTTCGTTGGTCCTTATTCTTTGCCGATTATGATTTCGTTGTGACTTTTAAACCCGGAAGTCAGAACAAAAAAGCTGATGCCTTATCCCGCCAATTTCCTGGTTGTGAGGAGAGAAAGATTCTGGAGCCAGAACCTCCAATTGCTCCAGAACGTTTTTTGTTAGCAGGAGCCATAAAAGAAATGGATTTTTTGAATGAAGTTCGCCAGAATATGTCCTTGCAGAAGATGGAGGAGTGGGTGAAACTGGATCCAGCCAGAAGTTTGAATGACGGTCTTCCATTTTTTGATAACAAGCTTTATTTACCTACTGAAGAGTTAAGAGAAAAGGTTTTGAGAAATTGTCATGAATCCATTTTATCAGGACATCCTGGTTTCAGAAAAACTCTGGAATTGGTTCGAAGGAACTTTTGGTGGGAAAAAATTCGCCAAGACACATTGAACTTTGTTAAAACTTGTGTAGTCTGTGCACAAGCAAAAAGTCAGGTTGGGAAGTCGCATGGTTTATTGGAGCCATTACCTGTTCCTCCTCGTCCTTGGCACACTATTTCTATGGATTTCATTGTTGATCTCCCTCAAGATAAGGGTTGTACTACCATTCTTGTTGTGGTGGACCTCCTTACTAAAGAAGCGCATTTTTTACCAATGGAGGGAGAGGTTACCGCGGAAAAACTGGCTCATAGTTTTTTGCAAGGTGTGGTTCACAGCATGGACTCCCAAGTCAAGTTATCTCTGATAGGGGATCTCAATTTATTTCAAAATTTTGGAGGGCCTTCTGTAGGAAACTTGGGGTAGACGTTAGTTTGACTTCTGGGTATCATCCGGAGACTAATGGACAAGTGGAAAGAGTAAATCAGGAATTGGAGAAGTTTTTAAGGTGTTATATACAAGCTGGAGAGGAATGGGTGGATTTGGTATGGTTGGCAGAATTCTCTTACAACAATTGTGGTAAAGATGCTACTTCTATGTCCCCTTTCTTTTTGGGTCGTGGGTTTCATCCTTGTTTTCTGAGTTTTGAGGTGTTGGAGGATTCCGGGAATCCTAGAGTGGAAGATCGTTTGTTGGTAATGAAGAATAACTTGGATAGAGCAAAAAAGGTGCTAGGAGAAAACAAGTTGAAATATAAAAGGTGTGCTGATTTGAGAAGGAAGGCTGGTCCTGAATATAAGGTGGGAGACTTAGTTTGGCTTTCTACCCGGTACCTAAAAATTAAGGGGAAGAATAAATTCAGTCCACGATTTGTAGGCCCATTCGAGGTAGAGAGAATCATCAATCCTGTGGCAGTACGATTGAAATTACCCAAGCATTTGAAGGTACATCCTACTTTCCATGTTAGCCCTTTAAAACCGGTTTGTTCAGGAACTAGATTTAGAACACCACCTTCCCCTGTGATTTTGGAGGATTCATCTGAGGAATTTGTGGTTAAACAAATTTTGGATTCCAGGAAAGTGAGGGGAAGGTTGCAGTATTTAATTGATTGGGAGGGATATGGACCTGAGGAACGTTCATGGGAAGATTCAGTTGATGTACATGCTCCCTGTTTAGTCGCTAAGTTTCATGCTAAAAATCCACATAAGGTAGGCCCAGAGACTGGGCATTAGGAGGGGGGTACTGTCAGGTTTCCTTCCCCTATTCAGGCTATTTTCCTTTATTTAAGTTCCTTTCCCATTATTTCTCTTTTATTATCCTTTTTAGATTAGCCTTGTGTGGGTGGGAAGTTTTCTATTGTAGTTGGTTTGGCCTTAACTTCCTGATTCAGAATCCTGGTTCTGACCCAAGGCAAAATGGAGTTTCACAGTGACAGCTCTGATTGGTTAGAAAACACTGCTGAACAACAATGAACATTCTAAACTGTCACTCTTTGCCTTTCATCATCTAAACCCCAGCTGAGAGGACGTGTTTAGTGGCTGCTCCTGCTTTAGACTTGGGCCTGGTGGATTTTATCCTTCAGGCGTTAGCAGTTGAGCGGCTACTTTTTTGGGGGTTTCAGGAGAAGCTATCAGCTGTCAGGAATTTGTTTTGAAGACAGGAAACTCTGAAGATCTTTTGTTCTGGAGATAAGTGACTTTGTTTTAACTGCAGCTCTGTTGATCTTAATGACATTTAAGTGAGAACTCGTGGAGTTTTACCTTTGAATTTATTTTCTTTGGAAACTTTCTGAGTGCGCTTGAACGCTATTAGAAAGAAACGCGTACTGCGTGTAGTCCGAAAACTAACCGTTGAACCTTTGCGCGTGTGTTTTCTAGCGCGTGAGCTTCCTGGCGCGAGAATCGGCTCACCGCGTGAGAACTCTATAGCGCGTATGTTTTCCAGCGCGTGTAATTCCTAGCGCGAGAATCGGCTCACCTCGTGAGATCTCTATTGCACGTGTGTTTTCTTAGCGCATGTGTTTCCAAGCGCGAGGATCTGTTTGCCGCGTGTGAACTCTACAGCGCGTGTGCTTTCAAGCGCGTGTGCTTCAGCGCGAGAACTCAATTGCGTGTGTGATTATCCGCACGTGTGATTTTTCCACGCGTTTACTCGACAGCGTGTGAACTCATTGCGCGTGGGTTATAAGGCGCCTGTGAATAGGCGCGGAAATTCGTCTGCGGGGAGTTTACAAGCGTGCGCATGTTATCTGCGCATGTTTCCTTTTGCGAGTGAATTCTGCTTCGCGTGTTTTTTCAAGCGCGTGTGTTTTTGCGCGTGATCTTTTCTTACAGTGTCCGAGTTCTTCAACGCAGGAAGTTTTAACGTGCAAATCTTCTGAATTGAGATTATCCGCGTGTGTGTTTTGCACATGTTTCTTCAAGAATACACAAACTATATTGAATTGTAAAAAGTTTGAAAAAACAAAAGAAAAGTTTGAAAGAAAAAGAAAGAAAAAGTAAAGACTATTTAACTGGACAACTAGTGAATATTGGAAAAAAGGCAAAGAGCCAAACTATCCAGGTTTGCCCAAATTAAGAAGTTGCTGTGAATTTCAAGAGACTCAAGTAAGAGTGATTTTCAGCTTCTTTACAAGCTTCTCTAAGAAATTTCAAGAGAAGGACCAGGTATGATTCTTAATTATTAGTTAAGGATTTAAAGTCTTTCCCACTCTTAAGGTTAAGTAAGTAATAAAAGGATTTGTATCTGCTTTTCTTATATCCTCTGCAGGTTCAGCTTTGGTTAGCCTTGACGCAGTCTGCCTGGTGTTGTTTTGTTATCCACTTCCCCCTTTCCCTTTGGGGTGTAGTTTGCAGAGCTGAATTTAAATCTAGTTCTGAGAATTACATTTCAGGGGGATTGTCGGGGGTTCAGCAGCTTCCGCGGACACAGGACCTTCTCAGCCTGACACAAGGCCGGAGCCCCGAGCGAGTCCTTCGACTGCCTCGGCACCGATGGCGTTGATGACTTCCTCTGAGCCGCAGCCTCGAGAGAGTCCTTCGACGGATATGGCGCTGACGGCGTCGATGCCTTCTTAGAGGGCCTCACAGGCTCCAACGTCCTCAAGGGCATAGAGGACCTGGACCTGGAGCGGGCATGACTAGAGCGATCGACCTTGTCCGATCGGGACCTCGACGGCTCCCGATGATTGCACCGACCGCCCAAGCCCGAAGGCATGCGAGCGGTGGCACTAGCGCGTTCCTTGCCGGCTTCTCTCGAAGGCGCGGACGGAACGGAACCCTGTGATTCGAAAATCACCATCATCTCCTTACGAAATGCGTCCCATTCTGCCAGAGATTAATGCTTGTTGGGACAATCTACCTGGCATCTGGCGGAGTCCTCGGACGACGACGGGGAAGGCGACCAGTGACAGCGCTTCCGCGAGTGCCTAGGAGAGGCAGGGGAATGGCGGGAACCACTCTGGGACCGAGACCCCCTGGACTTATGCCGACACGGAGAGTCGCCCCTCGAATTGTTGGTCGAAAGCCCAGCGGATTTCAACTTACGGGGTTTGGAAACCCTACCTACAGATAGCTTCTTCTTCCGCTCTCGCAAGGCTTTCGACATCCTGGCATTCGTCACAGTCATGGGTAGCGTGGTCCTCGCCGAGGCACCACAGGCAGACGTTGTGCGGGTCCGTAAGCGACATCTTGGAACGGCAGCTATGGCACTTCTTGACCTCGGGGTAGAAGAAGATGAAGCCGTAATTCTCACAAGAACCGATCCAACAGTAGAAGAAACGAGGCGCGCCTAGATTCCGAAGCGAACACGTTCGTGGAAAAAACGGAACTGAAGCTACGGGCATCGTGAGTCCTACATAGAACATCCGGTGACGTCGGCCGAAGGTCCTCGAGGGGCGTATCGACATCATCGACGCAGGACGCAGACGCCAAAAATTTTCCGAAGCACCACAGCTGTGGACATTACCTGTCATAGATGTTGAATACGTCAGAGGACACAATCCCTTCGAAATGTATGTTCCTATCTAGAGAACCTTGAAAGGCTTTCCAGCTTTGTTTTATGTTGAGGCGAGGACATCCAGTCATGCTCTCTAGCTTTCTTGACCAGCTCTATCCAGTTAAAAACCCTTTTCCCCAGTCGGGGACTCTGGCGTGATGGAGTAAGGATGCTGACAAGGTGGTATCGTTTGGGCTATAGACTTTTATTCAAAGAAAAGGAACCTGGCTCTCCCTATTTTCAGAGGGGTTTTCCCTACCTAACCACGAAATAACTCGGATGCTTATCAGGATGAAAGTCAAAAACCAATACACCGTACTCTGTCTAAACCAACTACTCTATCGCTACCACTAACAAATAAACCATGAAACAAAGGGTTCATTGGACTTCTTATCCAAGGCACCAGGAGAATGGATCAGTTCTCCTGGCGAGACAATTCAGTCTTTGGCTGACTTAACAGCAGTTTCTTGGAATAGGGTCTGATTTACCAAATATCTCTAGACCAGGAGGATGACTCACTTCTCCTGGTCTGTATGGAAGAGGTTTGGAGACTGTCCTTTGATAGTTCGGTGTACCAGTTTTTAGAAGTCTCTTTACTTCCTCCCAACGATTTGCAAACACAGTTAAGGAGTTATCAATTCTTCTTCTTACTGCTGGCACTTTATCATGACTTTTTATGATTAACAAATACGGTTAGACCAGGGGAATGACTCCCTTCTATTCACTTATCTGAAAGAGTTTTGTAGACTATCCCGGGATAGTCCTTTGCACAAGTCTTGAGAAGTCTCTTTTCTTCCTCCCAAGGATTCGTGAACAATGGTGTTAGGGCTTTATCCACTCTTCTTTTTGCTGATACTTTATCAGGACTTTTTATATCTTGACTGTTGGGGAGATTACTCCCCGACAGTATTTGGTCCTTTTGGCATTTTTCACATATGCTGAGTTTCCCACTGTGTCAAGGGCGTTCACTCCCGAGGCACTCTTGAGATTTATGGTTTCACGTGTCACCACTGTGATGAGGGAGATCACTCCCAATGAATGCTTGATTCTTGGTATCAATACTGTGATGAGGGATATCACTCCCAAGGAATATTGGATTCTTCGGGCTCCCTGGACCCCATCTGGCCTTCCCGCAACTCCTTTTACCTGTATCTTCACTGGGGAGCGCTGGCGGCTCTTTGAGGTCTCAGGGCACTGTTTGTTCCGCTCATATTCCCGGTTTCCTCCACTTTGGCCTCTGCAGCTCCATTGAGCCATTGCTGCAGTGAACTCTGTGTGCTTTATGGACTCCACACTCCACCTGGGAGAGGCCACATCAATGCTGGAGTCTTCCTGCTTCTGCAGCGAGTCAGGCTTACTCAAGCTCGCGCAATTCCTTTCGGCTTCTTCTTCAGAGACCGACTCTCTCTTGATGTTTTGGGTAGCACAGGTTTGAATTTCCCGGCTCTGTTAGACAGACGCCAGCTACCCTCGCTGCTCTTCCTGCTCGAGAACACACCTAGTCTTTCCTCTGTCTTTACTTTATATTTCTGGGCCCACCCCAGCGCAGCGTCAAGGTCTATCGTCAATGCCTGTGAAGTTTTCTTCATGCCTCCTAGCGGCCACCTTGTCAGTTCTTTGGTGATCCCTGCTACTGTTTTGTTTGCTTGTTTGGTTCTTCTTCGTCTAAGTCCTATCTGGTCCTACAGAGGTGATAGTATAGACTTCACAATAACACACACTACTAGTTTCAGGTTGGAAGGAAGGAGTCAATAGCCATGGCGTCTAGGAACAAGGGTTTAAGGAGGTCTTTCACAGGACGGGAGGCTCTCCCTATGAAGTGGTCCTACTTTTTACCACCCGTGGGGGGGGGGACTATTGGGTAGCAGTTTCATCTTCTTAAGCCCCATAGGGAAGGACTCCCCTCTGGGGAGAAGTGACGAGAACCCATGAATCGTCACAGGATCCAGCCAATGTTACTGAAATATGTCTCATTTGTTTCCTTAACATCAGTGCTGCCTTCCATCCCATGTTATAAGCTTTGCCCACCAGCATTATTAAAGGATACACAGGGTTTGTCCTAGCTTTAATGTACAGGAGGCTCCTTCTAATGCAGACATTGGTGTGAATAGATGGTAGGCCAAGCTCAAGCCTTATGACTTCTACAGGTACTCCCTGTGACACCCTGAGGATACGTCTCCATATTTTACACTCAAGCTTGTGCAGCCATGTCTGGTGTAGCCCACGACTGACTTCCAGACCATACATAGTAGCAGTTATAAAGCTCTGTTTGTATGCCATGACAATGCCTTTACGGGTGTATCCTGCAGTTTTACTTTCAAAGTTCCTAAGTACCATCATCAAATTACTTGCTTTCCTGAGTTTAGAGTCCATTAAGTCCTGATACCCTTTTTCGGCCAGAGTAACCAGCCCCAGAAAAGTATAGACGACCATACATTCAATACTACCCTGAACAATGTGTATATTCATAGAGGGATGCGCTTCATGCCTGCATAGGTCTGGTAAAACGCCACTACATCCTCTGCGAATGACATCCATGCCATGTGCCCATCTCCCAATTTAGTCTCCGCCAAAATGTTAGGTAGGTTAGCCAGGTACAGGTTGAACAACATGGGGGTCAGCACACATCGTTGTTTTAATCCTCTTTGAGTTGGCATATCTAATGCCATGGCCCGCATACTGTTTAACTTGACCTGTACTCTGGTGTCAGTGTGTAACTGAACAATTATTGAGAGCAGGCCCTCCAGTATGTCCATCTTTTTCAGTTTGACCCACAATATTTGGTTGTTGAAGGTGTCGAACGCAGCAGAGAAGTCAACATATAACATTAATAGGGGGGGATTGTTCTTCATTCTTGCATTCTTTATCACAATGTTTAAGATCAGGGTGTTGTGTGTCGTAGAAGACCCACCTCTAAACCCTGATTGAAAGTCATTCAGTATCCCATTGCTCTTAACCCACGCTTTGAGTTCTTTCAGAACCAGAGTAGAAAAAATATGACTGGGATATCTAGTAAGGCCGGTAAGCGGCACTCGTCAGGATCATTGCAAGTCTGTTTCTTATAGACCAGAATCAGTGTAGCCTTTTTCCAGAAATCAGTCCGATAATTGTTCTCCATGATAGTGACGAATAATTTTAGCCCAGAACTCAAGGTCTCGTTTTTAAAATAACATTTGCCAGGCCATCAGGGAAAAATAGCCAAGACTTATAAAAAGATTAAGCGGGACAAGTCTATTCCCTTCTAATGCAACATCCTTGCGCCACCATAAGAGACTAGTCCTTGCAGGCTTACATAATTGACTAAATGCTTCCACTTCATCTGCTACTCCTGCCTCCAATTCCCTAACCCCCTCTCATCACCTGTATTCTGTTGCACGTCTTGCATATGCACACGTTTCATTCCTTGTGAGCAATACACACTGACATTTTCTCTGGACCAAAAAGTTCCTATGGCCAAGCTTTAGTGTTAATAGCTGTGGTGGGGGTGGGGGGTGGTGCAAAGCATGAGTTCAGCCTCCCAAAGACGAACCTTAGCAACAGCCATAAAACAGGAACCTGCATTCCCCTATTTGAAAGTCAGCACCAAGGAACGAGTTGAGCGCTTAGCCCTGTAAAAGGAACAGGCTGCAACATCCATCTTAAAATGTAAACTCCACTTGACTTTAGATGTGACCTTAGTATTCGAGGCGAAAAAAAGATACAGGCCTTATTGAAGCCATCCAAACACGTTAAAAACCTAACAAACTTTGAACAAGGTGGCTGAGGAAACTAGTACAGAGATAATTGAAAAAGGAGAGTGCCCCCAAAATACTAATCTCTTCTTTCACCTGAGACCATTTTATTTTCTGTTTGATTCATGATGCCCTGGGGAGTTGCTTCCACTTCCAGTATTGTTGGCACCCACGGCCTGTCTGGGAGCATACTTCCTGCCTGGGTAGTCTTTATCCCTCCTTTGTGCCGCCATCTTGTATGGATAAAGTCGGTTGATGACACTAGGGGTGGGCAGGCCGGGTTTGGGACAGCGTTCTAACTTGCCCCTAATGCCTCTAGTGTTCATCCTTCTCAATCCCAGCAGACTTGTTAGATCCCCAGAGCTGAGAAAATGGCTAAATCGAACAAGTATGGAATGTGGCTGTGACCTGGTAGAATTAGTGGGAAATCTGTGCAAGGTGAAATAGGCTCTTTACGACTTAGACTCGGTGCACACTGTAGAGGAATTTCACAAATATCTCTTGATGGGCCACCTTAGGGGGGATCACAAAAAGCAAGGCACGTTGGCCGCTTCTTTGTCGATTTACCCCGAAAAAAATACCTGCCATTTTTTTTAATAAGGTTTAGGTGGAATTTGCTTTCCACAAAAGAGATCTTGGTTGGATATGGTCTGGTAAATGAGGAGTGGCTCTTCTGTAGGTATTGTCAAGATAAGGTGCAGCGAGAAACAATAAAACAATTGTTAATTCATTGCGGCTCTGAACAAGGACTGGGAGGGAATGTTTCTAGAAAATGTGCTTATGTATTCAAGAATAGTGATTCAGAGGCCATATACTGCCTTTCTGCATCCACTACCTCTGTGGGCAGTTGCAACTTTTTTAGAGCTCTGAATATGGACAGAAATCTCGATATTTAGCGCTGTTTAATTTTCTCTTAATCTAAAGTCTTCTTTTTAATTGTTTTAATTAGAATAATCATGATGCGGACAATAGGCTGAAGTATACCTTTTTACTTTTTATTCTTTTCTACGCAGGTTTTTTTTTTTGTTCTTTTCTCTCTTGTTCTTCTTTCCTCATCCATCATGTATGTGTGTTACTAAAGGTTAATAGCTTTTTGACCAATAAAAAAAAAAAAAAAAAACCCAAGTATACGGATACAAGTAAAGGCGAGAAATCCCCTCGGATAGCTTCAATCAAAAAAAGAAAAAAGATTTGGGGAACTAGATTTTGGTTTAAAAGGTAAGGATACGTACTTCTCACAGTGACACCACACCGGACATTATGAGCACAATCGGTGATTCCCCTGCTGGGTGGTGTCCCATGCAGTTGCCTACATGGCCTAGGACAGTCCAACCGAGGGTGGCTGAGCCTGCTAAGGGAGAGGTCGTCCTTTTCTCCATGGTGTACTAACTAATTTAACACGCAATAATGCATAACACTGCATAAACAGAACACATATTTATCTGTCAATCACAATATTTGACCTTCATAATGTCACTTAATAGATATATACTAGACATGTCACGAGGGAAAAAAAGAAGTGTGTGAGTGGGGGCAGGGGTGTGTGTAGGCGTGGATAGAAAGAGCGAGGGAGAGAGAAACTTAAAGATCACATTCCCCTTACCTTCTTTTGTGCAGTGAAGTGCAACTTTGCTTTTATTTCGACATACATGCCTGAAAAAAAGAAACCCATTAATCAAGAAGTTAATTTAATTAGATAGCATAATCTCAAATGCAGTAACATTTGCCGAAGATCCCATCCTTCCATATGATGTCCCTTGTAAAAATTAAAAGGTGCTCGAACAACAATTACATGAATTCGGCAAGATACCACGAGTCGCGGACGTGACATCACACACATGCTGAAATGGCATGACCGATGACTATCATTACATCACAGGGACTGCTACCACATGGAGAAAGAACATTACATGTAAGAGTAATAAGAAAAAAATAACAACGTTACCAAAGCAGACAATGAATAGGCTATTTTATTTACCAACTATATATTAATGAGGTGCTGTAGTGATGTGCCAGATGGGCGGTACTGCTATGCAGACCCTTCATATGCTAGAGGCATTCCCATCAGGTGCCAGTATGTCCTAGGATGGTCAGTTACTGCTGTCGTACACCAATTATAGCCTCACATTTCATGGATAGTAATAGAGGCGGCTCTCATGTTTATATTTTATCATATTCCAACGGCATCCTCATACACAAGAACACGTTGGATTTCATGTCAGTTATAGCATTACATGCAAAGTGTAATCAATATATGTAATTCATGCTGGGCCTCCCATGCCCAGGTGCTTTTATCATACGCCAAGTTCCGTCTCCTACCAATAGTCACACGCTTGCCAGTTCTGAACTCACATGCCATAAATAGGCATCATATGCGAGGTATAGCCTTACATGCCATGGTGTTCCCCTCAGATGCCTAGGTACTGTCATTTTATGCCAGGTAAACGCTCATATCCCAGCAATATTCAGGCAAGCTACAGCATTATATGCCCAGATACTGATATTCTACTCTAGGCTCGTTATAGCCCCTCATACAGCATATAACATGGCCAGGTGTTCTCATCATATGCCAAGTGCAGCCTCGATTGCCTAGGGACAGTTCTCATGTGTCCAGGAACTACCCTTGTGTGCGCAAACTGGGCATAAGGTGGGGTTTTACGCGATTTTTGCATTTTATTTTAAAATGTGCTAAAGGCCAGACCATTTCCATGCACAACATGGTCTTGAGAAAACCTTTATTTCAATCGGTCAAAAGGTAAAGGGGTAACTTGTTAACCTGGAATAACAAGATGGAAAATACATTGCAATTTACATAGTTAAAGCCTATGACAAGTGTGCCTATTTACTGACGCCTCGTCAGCTCAATCATTCACAATGAGACAAGCAGGGGTAGACTGGGAACTAAAAGAGGCCCTGGAAATAATTACTGGGGACCATAAGAGGCCCTGGAAATAATTACTGGGGACCAAAAGAGGCCCTGGAAATAATGTACAAAGTGGCCCCATATGACACATTTTCAGCAAGCCCAATGCTTTTCCTATGAGAAAATTTGGAAATACCACACAAAAGAGGCCCAGGGTGTAGAGGCCCACCGGGAAATCTCCAGAGTTCCCTATAGGCCCGTCCACCCCTGGAGACAAGCAGAACAATCCATTTCAGACAGACATGGTATTTCAAACAACGTTTCAAGACGGGCCAAGACTGTAGTGAAGACACAGACACAGATCGTGTTAGTGACCCGTGGTTCTGCAAAAGATGGGGACTCCAAGAATGCCGAAAAGGTGGCCAACTAGATACACCCGTGAACTCCGGCACTGCCCCAGGTCAAAACTAAAACAAAAGCAGAGCACGGTCTTCACTTTCGTTAACTCACACATCTCAGCTAGAAGATCTTCACAAAAACTATGTACAGGGGTGCAGTTACTAGAAAAGTGGCCAATGAGGGGCCAGCATGTGTTGAATGGAAATGTGACCATTGGAGCGACATATGTTGGACCGAGTACATGATAACATATGATGTATGTGATTTAAACTTCTTGTCCTGTCTGGGTAAGACAGGACAAGATAGTAGATATGAGAAGGATAGGAGGGTAGGGTACATACAATGCATGTGGGAGCAGGGAAGGACACAGACAGGCAGGCAGATGGAAATATCACCATCTGATAACTAACAGGACCGAAAAGGTGCATCCGCATTGATGGATTTGATCTGATTGACCAGCTTGATGAAGCCAAATGAACTGGGGGGGGGGGCGGTACCTGTATTTGCTGGTAAGGACCCCAATGACACACACACACGCAGACACAAACCTTCGAAAACATTGTGGCCCAACTTGACTCGGTCGAGCGTAGAATTTTACCATGGATTAGTAACCTCAAATTCGATTCTATGTTCATTCATGGCCCCCTTTTTTTGACCAAAATGTTTTGCTGAAATAATGATCGAATTCTTTTCTCTATTATTTATTCTCTGTACATCACCCCACTCTACCCGTTATATGCTGCGCCCCCGATATTTTTAGATGTTTTTGTTTGGCAAAAGGTTTTCGGCAAAAAGTGCTGCGAAAAAAATGGCGGATGAACGAACGTCGTACCCTCAGGTTCTGTGTTGAGAGCTATTTCAGTGAGCTGTGAGCAGACATGGAGTTTGTACTGTGTGCTTGAAAACTTAGAAATGCGAACCTTACATGTAAACACATCATTAACTAAGCACAACAGGCAGTGTTGTCAAGTTTACTCTGTTATTGCACAACTTCCACACTCATTTCTTTAAAAGTCACAGAGAGAAAGGAATTCAACATCCGCGTTCAGTAAACCACATTTCCAGGTTCACATTTGTTTACATCTAAATGCGTAATTAGAATTTCGTTTTAACTGCAACTTTAAAATGTGCAGTTTTTGTTTCCTACCATTCAATTTGACGGAATCAGATGTACACTTTTAAATGTGTCTTGCTATTTTATTATTCTGCTATTTTGAGTTGGCTGCACACCTGTCGATTTAATTATGCCTCCCACATTTTGTTTTTGCACTTTTTAATTTGAGAGGCCTCTAGCATCCCATGAACCCGCATGTATATTTAAATATACGCAACTTTGATACGGGGCATACCCAAAGATTCAAAATAAATATGCCATGGTTTGTGCATTAGTTTGAGGTTAATTATTTTCAATGAACTTCATTTATATGAAACAGTCAGTTTACAACTCAAGATCCGTGTGCATTATTGAAGCGCATTGATCTGCTGAGTCCAAGACTGTGGACTATCTTTTCAATGAGCGAAAGAAAATGAACAACAATTCTAATTGCAATTGTCTGTTGGGGAGGGGCTAGCAATACGTGTTAAACCTATGGACGAAATTTCATTATTCTGGCTTTCTAACTTATTGTTGCACTTCTGAGTCTCAGGGTTAAAGTGCACAGTAAATACCTGTAATAGGTAGAAACATTATGGGATGGCGGTTTGGGGGGACCCCCAAAAATAAAAATAAAATCAATTTCGATGAGTTTTTTTTGGTAAAAAATACTCGTAAAAAACCATCGTAATTACACCCGTCGATGAAAGGACATAGAACCCATATCTCGTAGGGAGTGGGCACTTCACGGTGTATTTGTAAGCTATAATGACTGTGGGGTTTCCATAACGCTGGGCTTCATACGGCCCAGAGAGATATGTGCCTCTCAAATATGTATAGACGAAATCTCAGACTCTGTTATTCAAGCCATTTATTTTCAAGCATTTTCGAACTATCGGATTATATTGTTAATTTCCATGATATCAAGACTACACATGTTTCGCGTGCACTAGTGCTTTTGAAAAGCCGAGCAGTGGCGTACTTAGGAGTTTCTGCTACCTTAGGCCCAACTAAGTATGCACCCCCCTCCACTTTACTCCACCTCTGCCAGATTCTGCATCTTCACCTGATTGCGCTCCTTTCTGTCTGCCTTGCCAAGCTTCCCCAACATCCCGTCCTGTTATGCCTCCATAGCAACAAAAGGACGCTTTTAAGCCTGAAAGGATTGGAAAGGTATTGCTTCCACTCTCAGTCTAGCCTGGTATCACCTATGTTATTTTAGTTGAAAGAGTGTTTTCACCTGAGGCTTAACCAGGATTGGGTAACAAGTGGGGCCTGGAGCTAATGCAGTAGGCCCCACCCTAAGGGGAGCCTGCAGAGGGAGTTGGGTCTGTTCTGCCCATGGTCACATGCACAGGAACGACTGAGCATATTGAGGAAGCACAAACCAATCACAGGAAGTTTGGAGGGTTCCCAACTGAGATTTTTTTTTTAAAATAATAGATTAAAATGGTGCATTTTACAGTACACTTTCTGTGATAAATAAGGTAAAAAGCCACACCGTTTACAATCGTTTTCATTTATTGTGCATTTGTTAGGCACTTATACAGAAAGTCAATTCTGTTTTTTTTTAACCATGTTTATTTTTGGTTCGAAAGCATATAAGTAATTACAACATAGTGTTTGACAACATTAAACTCTTATGCTCTACATTTAACACCTGTTCGTGTCTTTCAGATCGCTAGGATACGCTTTACCTCAAGTTCTCCCCGCAGTTCACTCCCTCCCTCCTCCCCCCTCACCCACT